>NC_136805.1:15191652-15321652 GCF_951216825.1 Electrona antarctica
CCCACGCTCAATTCAATTGGGCATTATTTTATTAGCATGAGAAAACACATTTTCATTGCCAAAGCCAATCTGAACAGTACGCATGCACGCACGCACACACACACACACGCGCGCAGCGCGCACACACACACACACACACACACACACACACACGCGCACACACACACACACACACACACACTCTTTCCTCTCTCCATCCGTCTCGCTGTAATCCCCTTTGCATCTCGACAGCCGTGAAAGACAAAAGTGTCAAAACCAGCAACAGCAACTAGTGTGTTTTCGGAGAGCATCAAACAAAGTCCTAAAGCAGGCCGCCAGCAGCAGCCGGCTTTACTTTGAGTTGTGTTCCTGTTCTTTCCGTCCCACTTGTCATCTCCTTCATCTTATTTTTTCCCTCGCTGTGATGTAATCTGTCCGGCTAGACTGTGTGTGTGTGTGTGTGTGTGTGTGTGTGTGTGTGTGTGTGTGTGTGTGTGTGTGTGTGTGTGTGTGTGTGTGTGTGTGTGTGTGTGTGTGTGTGTGTGTGTGAGAGAGAGAGAGAGAGAGACGCAGACATCTTTACATCTTTGACAGCTAATACACCAGATGGTGTTTGATGAAGAGTCCAGAGAAGTGTCTGTATTAGAGAGATGGCCTGGACGTTTGACTTTAGCCTAGAGGAAGCCTTAATGACCATTCAATACCGACCACTTCTACCATCTCAGAGACTATTTGTTGTTGCCAGGTGAAGCCTGGCCTACATCCTCTGCTGTTGGCTTTAGCGACCAAGTCATCATTAACGCCTCTAAGCCAATGGTATACTCTGAAACGCTGCCTAAGCCAATGGGAGTCTGCACCACTCGTGTAGCCAATCACGTAGTAGCGACCTAGTCATGATTGGCTGCCTGTATTGGCAACCTAGTCGTGATTGGCTGCCTCCTAAGCACCGCGGAAGTCTGCAAGACACTGCATGCAACGCCGCCGCAGCTCGAAGCTACTGACAACAGCGGCTAATGTTATGAGCTAACTGGAGAGCACGAACGCCACAACAACGCCAGAACTTCTCACCCAATCATCTAAAGGAGATGCCAGCCACCCGTCTGAGAAATCTCAGGTCAGTGGTTCTCCACCAGTGGTCCGTGAGGGAGGGAGGGGGTTCCATTTGGTCCCCAGCTAGTTTGTAACCAAATGGCCCTTATAGATCTTTAACTCTTGAGAGTGTAAAATGAACCAAATGGGTCGATTTGATTTCATGTTACGCTCTCAAGAGTTAAACACCTGCATTGCTTCATAAATTTACGAAGTCTACACAATTAGATAATGTGTATTTTGATCGTTTGCCTATTATCTCTCATATGCTACAACATCAATACAGCATGGAATTGTGTCTTCTTATCCAACGACAACAAAATATTCTAAGTCTTGGGTCTGAGAGGCTAAATCTCATCAAATGGTGGTCTGTGGCTCAAAAGCCGAATCAGTAATGGACCTCGATATGAAAGGGTTGAAAAGCCACTGCTGTAGGTCCATCTCTCCCCTCTTGGAAAACAGCTCTGATCAGCAACCCCTCCGTTCACCCTCTGACACCCCTCGACGTGCCAACACCCCCTCCCCCATCTCACCACCCCCTGACATCCCACCCACCCCAACCCTCCACCTCCATCTGTTGGGGGGGCGGGGGGGGGTCTCATTTCACGGCTCCATGCGTACGGATTGGACAGGGGAAGGTTTGGGGGGGATTCTGGGCATGTGGAATGGATGTCCAGCAGGATGGAGGCAGACAAGGAGAAAACAACGACAGGCTGGAGGCAATTCACCCCCGAGAGAGAGAGAGAGAGAGAGAGAGAGAGAGAGAGAGAGAGAGACGTGCTGTGTGGTGTGGTGTGGTGTGGTGTGGTGTGGTGTGGTGTGGTGTGGTGTTGTGGTGCTGTGCTGTGCTGTGCTGTGCTGTGCTGTGCTGTGCTCTGCTGCGCTGCCTGGTGCTGGTTGTTTGACTTGATCATGTGAACTGATCCGGCTCAAACAGAGCACGTCTCCCTGTCCCGTGATTCACCCCAAAGGAACAAGGGGAATGTTTTGAAAATGTTTGAAAAGGTTCACCTATAAGTAAACTATAGAGGGTATGCACATGCTTAAAGTGAAAGGTACATCGAGTGGCAAATCGAGTGGCAAAGCAACATGCAAAATGAGTTTAACATTGTTTAACGTTGTTTAATGCAATCAGATAGGACTTTTCTGTTTGGATGTATGGGCTGTCAAGGCCAGAAAGTAGTTTTTTGCTACTCAGTAGGCATTCCTGCATAACTTCCGGGTTTGGTGATGATGTCACACGCATACCCTCTATTGTGTGATGCTGTAGTATGAACTGTATGATCAAGTAGAGCGTTAATTTACGAAAAAACACAAATGTTAGAATATGGAGATAAGAGGTTTCCGCCCAACAGCAACAATATACTGTATGAGCTCTAGTGATATATACATGTGGGTCAGGCTGCAGGACTCATAGGACATCCTCTGTGGAAACCAAGGCTGCACAATACACTAGTCTTTTAGCTTTACATGTGATGGCAGCTACCGGCTGTTTTTAAAAACACTTCTGAGAGCATTAAGAGTTAAGACAACACTCTCCTCTCGCTCTTGTTGTCTTTTTCTCACCACTGTCCATCCGTTCTCATGCAGTAATGGCGTATGAATAATGTACGGTCCATTCTGTGGAGGACTCTCTTTCGCACGCAAACACGCACACACATACATGCATGCACGCACACATGCACAGGCGCACAGCTGTGCACACTTCCATTTTCTATTTATTTTGAGTATTCCATTACCGTGACCTTTTCATATCTCACCCTTAAACTTAACACAAAGTAAGCACTGACCCTTGACGTTTTGTGACGACATTTGCTGCCCATAAAAGTACAACAAGAGAGAGCGCACGCTCACACGCACGCACGCACGCACGCACGCACGCACGCACGCACGCACGCACGCACGCATCCACATTCCATTTGGGTCTAAAGAGCCATAAATCTTTCACCAAATGGAGTGCTGCTCTTTCAGTGTTTATAGCAGTCTAATTGTCAGTTGGGTGGTCACAACAGTGGCCTCAAATTGGCCTTCCAGTACACTGTCCCCTACCTCCCTTGAGTCCCTCCTTACGTACTTAGCCCTGACTCAGACCCTAGTATACACTCTCTAATAGACTGGTTCTCAAACGTTTGCATGTCAAGGACCCTCAAAATTAACTCATCCGGCGGCGGCGCCAAGTTCGCCTTTTGAAATATCAATTGAATACGGTTCACAACTGTGTTCTGTAAGCGCTCGTAACACTCCGGTTGCGGTGCGATAAACAAAAAAAATGAAATTAAAATTCCGCTGGCTTATGCAGTCTATGGGAACGCAGTTTTTAGAATCGTAATATCTCAGATTCTTCTTTTTGGCTCAAAACAAGCTTGATTTGCACCTCATTTCTCTAAACCAGTGAGTTTTGCTTTGCGTTGTCACTGAGTGCCGTGTTTACGTTGGCTTTGTGCTGAGCAGCGAGCACTGCCGTCGATGCGTTCATGCCACGGATCACAACAAACGAGAGGGTGGCAACAAAGATACTAATAAACACGCCAAAATGGTGCAATTGTGGCAATCGAACTATAAAAGTGTGGAAGACAAGGAGAACACTTTGACCAGCAGCAGCTGCAGCCTGCACGTACACTGTGGTGTCAGACGGACCTACAGCACTATTGCTCCAGGAGCGCCAGTGAAATGAAATGCCACCGAGGCCGGTGTTGTGGTCCCAGCACAAATTGGTGCCGTTCAAATGGAGTCCGAGCAGTCAGACAGTAATGAATGAAACCCCTTTCAAACGGCACGGTCTTACAACGCGTAGTGTAACATACTGAAAATAGTTGATTACTTGATTCAATAACAGCCGTAACTAATTAAAGCCAACTGCATTGTACATCGCAAAAGCCGCAGTAAAAGTGAAACTTCTCATAGCTTGTCTGTCTGTCTGTGAACTGTCTGAGTCCCAGTTTTGTTATCATTGTGTTTGTTGGCTGTGGAACTGTGGAAAAATATATTATTCTTATATACATAGTTGTATATTAATTAGAATTAATTTGCCTCCTGTGTGAATAGGATGGGATGGCGTATTTTTAACCTAAGTCACGCATAATGGTGGTACGCGGAGAGCCAAATATTTTCCGAGGTGGTACTTGGTGAAAAAAGGTTGAGAACCACTGCTCTAAACGATATGATCCCCGGTTACAAAATGTATGTTTTGGGTGAATTATTAAACAATCGCAGCATCCGTTACATAATTCACTTCCTGGGTCTCGGTTTCTGAGTGAAACGGCTTTCAAACTAAGAGTCTCGTATTTCTCCCGTATCTCATTTCTCCCGTATCTCCCATATTTAAATGACTGGCACTGCTGGAGTACACTTTTCAGACACCAGATGGGGGTGTCGGCGGTAAATGAGTTAATATGTATTAGGCCGCAGACCCCCATCTGAAAATATTTTGTGCTAGGGACCCCCGTACAAGATTTGTGCTGTTAAAATATTAAAGGACCACTTCACCACTTTTCAACTCCTCTTCCTATAATTGGTCCTCACTAATGTTCATGATAAAATACCACAATTTTTTCCTAGGAGGGCTGTGGGCAGTTCAGAAACCCGTCCACCAGTGACATCATCAATGGGGAATCCATGCTAATAGAAACTGCAGGCTTTCTTTTCCTGAAAAGTTGCAATGCGAAAATATATTTTAAAACAAATCTGCATAACGATGATGTCACTGGTGGACGGGTGGTGAATTGGTCCTTTAACATATTTATATTTATTTATTTAAAATAGTAGATTGTGAGCTTGTATAGTAAATATACTATTTCCATCACAGAAAAGCATCAAAGGTATCAGATCTAGGCTATACAAGCTCACATCGCACAAAGAAGCGATGCATTTCTGCATGATGCTGTAGTTATGATCAAGTAGGGCATTCATTTAAGAAAAGACACAAAACAAATATGGATATAAGAGGTTAAACATACAGGGTTAAACCGACTGTGATATTCACTTTGTTTGAGAACAACCGCTCGTGGTTTTCAATGTTTCATGTTCACCTCTCTCTATCCTGATTTCCCTCTCCTTGTCCATCTCTCTCTAGAGCTCCCTCTTCTCTATCGGTCTCTCTGTTCAAGTCCGTCTGTCTGTCTATCTGTGTCTCTCAATCCCCCCCCCCCCCCCCTCTCTCTCTCTCTCATTCACTTTCACTCTCGCTCTCTCTCTGGGGGAGGGGTGGGGCGGTCAATGACACTCCAGGAAGGAAGAAGATCTGGCTCAGTGGAAATGTGGAGAGAGAGAAAATACGGGTGGAGGATGAGCACAGGAAGCAAACAGGGCGGAGCGCGGATGGAGAGAAATGGGGCATGTGTGTGTGTGTGTTTACGTGCACAACTGCACAATGTGTGTGTGTCTGTTCTATATATTTAGTATGCAGACTTTGCAGAGAACCAGGGTGGGCGAGGATAAGGGGGAAAAAGCACGCACGCACGCACGCACGCACGCACGCACGCACGCACGCACGCACACGCACACACACACACACACACACACACACACACACACACACACACACACACACACACACACACACACACACACACACACACACACACACACACACCCCTTCTCATTACGCAGCAACGGGGCCCAATTTCTGTCTCGTTACGATGCAATTACTGACAGCTTTCCCCCGCCAGGCTGAAACACTGTAGTGCCGACGCTGTGATTTCAAAACATCACTGAGCAAAAAAAATACTCTTAATTGTCGAACATGTTAGGACACACACCGGCTGACAAGACGAACAGCGTTGGCGCGGTGTCAGCATGACGACTGACTGACGGCCTGGTTCACACACTGACACAGTACACCAGCAAACTCAACCGCTTCAGGCTCACCAACTTCCACTGATGGAAAGTCATTACATTCAATACTGTACTTAAGTACAACTTAGAGTAGGGGTGGGTGGGCGATATGGGAAAATATAATATCACAATTCGTTTTCATGCAGTATCACGATACACAATATTATCACAATTATTTTTCATGTTTTTTTTATGGTTATTTTTCAATTTACTTGACAGTGCAACCACCTACAAGGTAACAAAAACTAAAAAGGAGTAACAGACCATTTAGAGTCTAGATGGTCTGTTACTTTTTCTTTTAGTTAGTTAGTTTAGTCAGAATTTTAGACCAAAATACGTATTATTTTTGGTGAACGAAACCGTCGTTCTACAGAAGTATGAATTAAGGTATAGAACTGCAAAACATGTATCAAAGATGTATCACCATATCGCCGACCCCTAATTTTGAGGTACTTTTACTTAACTTACTTAATAGCCGAGCGACATTACAATAAGCAAGGTAATCGCATACATGCATAAATGCAGAGAGGCAGTGTGGTGCCTCAGTGCACTACGACCCTGGCATGGCCAGACTAATATCACTGCGTAGATATGTATAGGTCTGGAATCTGTGTGGAATCTGCATTTCCAAAGGGGAGATTTGGGCCGATTTGTCTGGTTTCCAGGCTAAACCATTGGTTCTCAAAGTTGGGTCCAGTTTGTTGGCATCAATGGAGGCAGAAGGTGGCTGGAAGGGGTACAGGGAGAGTGAAGTATTAAGGGGCGGGCAGAGGTGGAGTCTGAAGAGGTGAGTCTTCGGATTACGGTGGAAAATGGGGAACGAGTCTGCAGTTTTAACTTCACTACATGCAGTCAGAGTGAAATAATGTAACTGCCATTACACTTTGTGGATTTGGACAATTACTACATGACATACATTAACCACTTCAGCCCTATTTTCAGTCTCGTCAACTTCACTGCTGACTGTCGCACGCACACGCACACAAACAAACAACCCAACAGGGTTACAAGGGAGAGAGTCCAGTGACAGCTGGGACAGCAAATGTCCCAACATGCAGCGGTGGGAACAGGTCCCTGTAGCATGTCATCATCAGCATAGAATGAAAACACAGCTGTGACAGTGAAACCAACAGTCATGTTGTAATAATAAGCCATTGTAAAACATCTGGGACAAATTCAGCAAGCCTCCCCAGGGCCATTGCAGGTGAACGGCCATAACGCATCAAGCCTCCCCAAGGCCATTGCAGGTGAACGGCCAAAACGCATCAAGCCTCCCCAGGGCCATTGCAGGTGAACGGCCATAACGCATCAAGCCTCCCCAGGGCCATTGCAGGTGAACGGCCATAACGCATCAAGCCTCCCCAGGGCCATTGCAGGTGAACGGCCATAACGCATCAAGCCTCCCCAGGGCCATTGCAGGTGAACGGCCATAACGCATTCATATTTGTGGTGGTTGTCTACCCTGGATTTGAACCCATGGAGCAGAATTTTTTTTTTACCTCTTTGTTGAACTATAGCCCGAGTCATTTCAAAACACTATGACATGTATAGTGAGCTTATAGATTGGCAAATGTGTCGGTGTGCACACATAAGCCTGAGTCGGGCATAAATGGTGCATTTATCCAAACTCTAAAGCGCTTTACAATGTGCTTTACATTCACACACACATTCACACCCCGACGGTGGGACTTGATCATCGGGAGCAATTGGGGGTTTTGGGCGGGAACCCCTTTTGGTGTTTTAAACATTATGTTATAATTTAGCTATTGAAAAATAGCAGATCTACAAGCTCATAGCGCGCCACCGAGTGGCGCGCTACGAGCTTGTAGGTCTGCTATTTTTTAAAAATCGTGAAAATATTTATTTCAGAAAACTGGAGGATTTAGAAGATTTTTTTTAAATTTCGAGGTCAGGCCTGCATGGGGTTGAGTGTCTTTGCTCGAGGACACCGCCTGGACAGTAACACTGGGGTAGCCGCCGGGGATCGAACCTGGAACCTAGGGTTAGGAGCTCTACTTCCTGAGCTATACGCCGCCGGGTATCGAACCTGGAACCTAGGGTTAGGAGCTCTACTTCCTGAGCTATACGCCGCCGGGTATCGAACCTGGAACCTAGGGTTAGGAGCTCTACTTCCTGAGCTATACGCCGCCGGGTATCGAACCTGGAACCTAGGGTTAGGAGCTCTACTTCCTGAGCTATAGGCGTATATAATCTACCTTGCATGATAATCCACCTTGTAAAAAACAGCTGTCAGTTCATTCATAGTAAACATTAAACATAACAAGCTCCAGGTACATTTCTGAGGGGAAGATTCGCCAAAGAATTGCCGATCTACAAGCTCACAAGTGAAGTCACAACGCCTCGTGCTGCAAGGCGTGGTTGGTGGTTGTGCTAGAGCTAGATTTTTAAGTATTGAGGCTTTAAGTGGTCAACCGTCTGAAAATTCACATTAACATCATGAATTCAACACACGTGTAGTGCTGTCAAACAAGTCTCTGAATCTATCTATGAAATCTATGGAAACGTTTAATCTGCAACACACAATATATGTAGTGGGTGTCTCTGCTTCATCTCGCTCTCTCAGCAAAGGGGTCCTTGGCCTGAAAACGTAGGGTTCTTCGGTCTTCAACGTTCATGCGATACTGCATAGTAGCAGAGGCAGGAAGATTTAAAAAAAGTGGTTTGAGGAAGACGCCGGCAGCTCCGACCCAACCGCTATGGAATCATAATTTAACTCGCTGGGGTTATGGCCATAATTAATACATGGAGCTGGAAAAACACGTCCATCTGTTGAGGTGCGGCCACTAAGCACAGCAGACACATAACATCAGTCATGTCAGCAGCAACATTCCATTCCAGCAGTGCAGAGTGGCGGTAAAACGCACGCCAAGCGGCAGGAAGGAAGAGCCTTATTCCGCCGCTGCGGCTGCTCGTCCTCCGTAGCAGGTGGTGGACAGCTGCACCACGTACTGTAGGTGGAGTGCATCCCCAGGCACTCCTGTGTTTATTTTTCTTTCTTTTGAATAGTTCAACTAGCCGATCAACATCGACACGTTGTGAGCTTGTAGATTGGCTATTTTAACTATTGTAAATAGTTAAAATGCCTGAAGAAGGTCAGTAGACCGAAAGCTTGCTAAATAAATACATTGATTGTGCGCAGATCTGAGTGTGCACAGCTTCCCTTTATTTTTCGCTTTGTGGCTCCAGCAATTCACTTAAGTTTTTTCAGCGGATGAGCGGAGGTTCTTTACTATTGTAAATAGTACAAACTATAGTAAAATAAAAGAAAGGCAAAGTAGTTTAGGGATAAGGGGTTTAGCATGGACGGAAATAGAGCCGTAGGGACTCAGGGACTTGGGGTTAGGCATTTGGAGGTTAGGTTTAGGGGGTTAGGGTCATGCATGATTCATACTGTATGTAGTAACACTCATCTCTGAGCATGCCAGCTAGTCGCTAGATTGTCTATTTTTGGTGCACACACGACTAAGCATAGAAAAGCTCATGAATTATAAAACTGCCATCCTAAAATGTTGATGTCCTCGCAAGTATGGTAGTGCAACGTGTAATGTGCGTGTATGTGTATGTGTATGTGTGTGTGTGTGTGTATTTGACTGGAAAGAGCAGTGACAGTGAGTACGACGGAGGTTAAACTGATGCCATCTCACTGACTAGAAGCAGAAGAGGTGGAACTGTAGCAGAAAAGGCCATTTGAGAACGTCTTTCAAAGCCCAGGCAACATCCAAGCGAAGTCTCTGAATTATCTCGTCTTTCTTTCCATTTGCAAGGTTTTACAAAAACCTTTTTCCTATCCAGATTCATTACAGAGAAACAAACAAACAATCCCAAAATAAAGCCATCTGTGTTTTCACCGATTTTATGGTAAGCGGTGCCAGTCACCATTTCACCAATCAGGGGTACACAGCTAAATTATTAGGAAGTCCGAGAGTGTACAAATGTGATGTACACACATGTACATTTTCATACTCTCAGCGTTATGGGGGTCCTAATGCATGCATACCACACTGCGGTGTGGGTCCTAGAAATTAAAACGGTTGAGAATCACTGTCTTAAAATAGACTAAAGAGCTCTGGGAGCCTTAAATGTGAATTGTGCAACGGCCATGGCCTTTGAAAGGCTAGTGGAGCAGTAGTCTCTCCGCCTCATGAATGTCTTCCTCCTCTCCGTTCCCCTCCCGACACCCGGGGCGGAGGAGAGAGAGGGAGCGAAGGAGTCTTTCCGTGAGAATGCACTCGACCAGGTCGGCCCGGGCCTGGCCCTGCACAGCTGGGACTCAGTGGAGTCCCAACATGGGTTATGGATGAGATGGGAGGGGGCTGGCTTCCTCGAATCTGTCACGCTCCTATACCCTGGAGGCCTCCCTCAATAACACTTTATCCCCGCTAAACTGGAGGCCTCTGGAGGCTTTGAGAGTGGCCTTATGTGTGTGTGTGTGTGTGTGTGTGTGTGTGTGTGTGTGTGTGTGTGTGTGTGTGTGCATGCATCATGCGTGTGTGAGAGATGAGAGAGAGATATGTGCACTCCTGCACTAAGTTGATCTCAGTGCTCAAAAACCACACCATTAACCAAAGGACTGTTGCTATCTGACTTATACAAAGTGACAATATTGCTGTTATTCGTTTCAAAAGCTTTAGAAAGTTATCCTTGCTTACGTACAACTGTTCTGTGGTTTCGTAACCTACTTTTGCAATGTGATTAGTTTTGATTGTTTATTTATTTCACAGTTTGCTTTGGCAATCCTTCTCCTCTCAACATGTATTTTGCAAGTGGAAACGTCCAATGTTTACTCTGACTCCTCGGGTCCTGGATGCCTGTTGACTCCAGGACCTCTGTGCTGGGTTGTGGTTTTGCCGTGTGCGTCACTCTCATTACAGCGTCTCTGGAACCGGAGCGATGTCTGTCTCATTATCTGCCCATTTCCTTAACCTTCGCTGAACCCCAAAATCCCCAAACCCAGCTGGACTATAGCCTAAGGCTGGGCAATCAACCCAACATGTATACAAACTAACATTTAGAACCCTCCTCACCGGCGTAATCTTGCTCGTGTACAGTAGATACATTAAATAGCATGTTTTATTTGTGATATCTTTCTTCATATTAATGAAACACATAAACGGACTAAATCAATTAGTCTGATGAAGCATTTAACCCCAATATTATACTATACAACGGTGGTGTGCAGGAATAGACAAGTCCACACGCTCAGAGTACGTCACAACACATTGTTATTAGATAGATTGGCTATTTTTTTCCGCTATGTATTAAAAAATGTGGACCTGACAAGTGACAATGCATTACTCTTTTGCACCTTATGTCTAATCTCACATACATACAGTACTACCTGCTGGTCTATGATGCTCTGTAATTTGTGTATTGTTACTGTATACATGTGGATATCATTCTGCCTCTCCTTGATATCTGTTTTTCTTTACAGTTAGATTTGTATCCTTGCTCTCTTTTGCATCCCTACCCCTTATTTTCTTCTTTCTGAAAACAACAAAAAACTATGGAGCCTGCACAAAAAACAAAGAACTAGTAAAGTAGAAAAGTAGTGTAAAAAAGATTGAGGCAAAAGTTTTAAATAGTCGACTCGTGAGGCCGATTTGAAGTCATGTCGCCCAGCCCTGGCTATTACCCACCCATTTCCTTAACCCTCGATGAACCCACAAAGCCCAACCCCTCTCGCCCCAGGGGAGCGAGGTCGAAAGAGGGGTCATGATGATTGTCGGGGCCAGGCAACAAGGCACCCCCACATCCCAATCCCATCCCCCACCTCAGTGGATGACACACTCCACCCCTGTCGTTTCCCTGGAGGGCAATAAGGCCTGCATGAATCCACTTGTCCTCCGTGCTCATAGCATCGCCATGGCTACAGCTCGTGGCTTTATACAGATAAGACAAAGCAGAAGGCCCCGAAACACTGCAGTCACTAAAAAGCACCAAATATATTGTCTATGTTGGGCTGGAAACCTCATATGTCCAAAACTGCTACTTTTCAGGATTCAAATTCAAAAGCATCAAAAGTATCAGATCCACAAGTAAAGCTCAAAACGTGGTACTTTTGATGCTTTTGTGTTGATGCTGTAGTATGATCATTGCCCGACTGCAACAACATAGAGGCTTGGGTTTGGTGAGAGCCTGCAGGGAAGGATGAGGGGGGATTCCATGCCCTATGTCAGTGGGTTTCAACCCTTTTCATATCAAGGTCCATTATTTACTCTGCATCTGAGCCACGGACCACCATTTGATGAGATTTAGCCACTCAGACACAAAACTAAAGAATATTTTGTTATCGTTGGATAAGATTCTGTCTACCATTCCATGCTGTATTGATGTTGGTACCATAGGAGAGATAACAAGCAAAATAATTATTCTACATTCTCTAATTGTGTAGACTTGTTGTAAATTAAGTAATGCAGATGTTTAACAATAATGTAACTCTTGAGAGTGTAAAATTAAACAGTAAATGTGTCCATTTCCTAAACTCAGTTGGTAGTCTGACTTTCGACCACAAGGTCAAGGGTTCGATCCCGGCCCGGGCACGGCCAACTCAGCGTATATAGCATGGTGTGGGTGTGGTAATGGGAGCTGATGGTAGGTGTAGCGTAGCGCTCCACCTCAGCAGTCCATCTCCCAGGGGTCTATAGCACATAACAGCACTGTGGCTGATATACCGACTAATAAGCCTCTCCGATCTCTACTTACTTAGTCATTCAGACTCAGTGTCGTTGTCATGTCACACCTTTACATCAGAGACAGACGGATACTGTCCAATGATGACGCATTCCATGCTCACAATCACAAAGAATCAGGTGGTGCTCATCACAGACGTCAAACATACAGACAGACACATTGAGGTTAATGACCTTCTGTAAGGACCAGAGGGGACACGGTGTGGGTGTGTGTGTGTGTGTGTGTGTGTGTGTGTGTGTGTGTGCATGCGTTGGGATGTATGCAAATGATGCATGTCATGTCGATGTGGGGGTTCCATTGGAAATGTTGAATGAACGTCCCTGGAGTCAAGTGGAGCGAGGCAGCATGTATTATACTGTATAATCACACACAAGTCCTCACAAATGTCTGTTTCTCAAATTTTACTATACTTGTGGGGAGATAATGGTCCTCATAAATATAGTAATACAACACACACACACACACACAAGGGGTGAGCAGTCGTCAGACAGAGATGCAGGGGGCAATCAGGCAAGACAGATTAACGATTGATTTTTCTCGAGGAAGAAGAAATAGAAAGTAAATGTGATTCCGATGTAATCACGATGGCCAGAGGCAATCACACGTACGCCGCTGAACAACTGTTCTCTCCCTGACACACATTTTACATCACAGATAATGAGCTGTAGCCATTAACCGGCTTCATTCAACCATTATTAGCCTTTTGTCTTGATTGTAACAACACTGCATTGAACACTTACATTGAAAAGTGAAGACGATTTTTCAAAATTTGTGAAAACACCACATCTATTTTCTAGCCAATAGCTATTTTCACTACTCTGCAAATAACCGCCATCAGATTGAAAATTGCCTAGCCTTAATAATCCTCTCATGACGACTAATGACGATGCATCTTTTAAAAATATTGCTGCATTATAAAATGAAGGGGACCTTAAAGCATCATGGTGACCAACTAGTCACCAACCAGGGCAGGACACGACACAGGGCTGGTTGTTTTATTCCTCTAAGTGCAGGGAATAACATTTTGAAAGTATCAAAAAATTACTATTTTACACAGGAGAGCAGATGGCTCTCCTCTGTCCGGACAGTGGCTCTTTCTCTCTCTCTGAGTGTTCATGGAGATGACTGATTTAACCTCTTGTGCCTTGATCAGGTCCATGCACAACAGGTGCGCAGCCACACCCAGCTCTGAGTCCAGCTCTAGTTTGACTCAGGCCAGGTGTGACTGCTTAAATCAGTCATCCTCCATCTCACAATCATATTTGAAAACAATGATAATCTAAGTAAGGAAACACTGTATGGCCGATGGTCTGCCTGATGGAGGGGAAAGGAACTGGTTGGAATAACGTGTTCCTTCCTCACACTACATCCAACCGGGGAAAGCCACTGTACTTGCGCCAATCATGCATTAAATGACCACAGATGACCCCTAACCCTTACAGGTCTAACTCTGAGAGTGTACTGCACAACAGTACACTGGTTCCATGTGTACACTTTCAAATGTTTTTTTTTTGTGGCTTTCGCCTTTATTTTATATTTTGTATGGAGGGACAGACAGTAGGCTGACAGGAAATGGGGAGAGAGATGGGGGATGACATGCAGTAAAGGCCGTCGGGATCGGGAGTCGAACCCGCGGCACACTGCCAGACTGGATTACCAGCCAAGGTGCCTGGACCGCTGAGCCACGGCCCAGGCCCATGTGTACACTTTCAAGAGTTGCAGGGGTTCTTTAATAAAAAAGGTTTGAGAATGACTAGTCAAAAGGGTGTTATGGACAATAAGGAGTAATGATAGCTGTGTAGTTTACCTTTCTGGGGCTGGGAATTATTTTTTCCAGTTTTGTTCGTTATTGTTTTTCCTGTTTGTTTTTTGTCTCCACCAGGCCGAAGGCATGGAGAGTATGTTTTGCACTCCGTCCGTGTGTGCGTGTGTGTGCGTGTGTGTGTGTGTCCATCCGGCAACCCGGTCGATGCCAAATCTTGCACACACTCCCTGGATGCCAACGATGAACCTCTGCCCCAAATTTTCCAGAATGGCCTGTTATAACACATTCTTTTTATATTACTCCTCCAGATTCTGTCCAACAATCCCGCAAATCGTTACACAGTATCTCTATAGTCATGTGTTCAAGACGGATCAGTCCAATATTTCATATTCCATCCTAATTGCGTGAAATCTTTCACAGACTTTCCTACTAGGCTGAGGAATATATCCCACCCTTTTCACATTGGCCAGTTATAGTGCCACCAACAAGTAGATTTTTGCAAAACACATTTTTGGAACAAAATGCCTCAAATCATCCAATTGCCATCCAAGGCGTAAGAAGAAATGGCACCCTTTTCACATTGGCCTATTATAGCGCCACCAGGAGGCCACAACCTGACCTGGCCTGGTGGAGACCTATCTAGTTGTTTTTCTGTCTTGTGAAAAAGTGATTCTGTAAAGTAATCTGATGATAATGTGTGCATTGTCAATAAACAAACAAAATCCCCCCAAACATCCCTAAAATTGGGAACGGCATCGGATGACATCGGTCGGGCTCTAGAGGGGATGTTGGGGGAAAGGAGACAGACAGAATGTTTCTGTACTGTAAGTGGGTTAATAACAGACAGGGATATATCATGGGTGTGGGGTGAGATCATCACGAGGGAATGAATCACGGTGTTATATTCAGTCTTTCTGCGCGGGGGAAGAAAGATAACCCTCCATGATTCATCACCAAGCTGCCGTCTTCCTGAGGCCTACAGACAGAGCTCCATAACGCTGCCTTTAACACGCGTTACAGCAGGGCTGTGAACCCCCGCCGTCTGTGATCACTTCAAATGGAACGCTCCACACACAACCTTACTTCTTCTTCTTCTTATCGTGTCCACAAGACAGTCAGTTACAACACTCACTGAGTTACAACCTTACTGAGAAAACACAATGTGGACAGAGGCGTGTAGGTTGGAGAATGAATAACTCTGAGTTTACACAAGTAAAAGTAGCAATGCCACAGTGGAGAAATACTCTGTTACAAGTACAAGTCCTGTATTCCAAATCATCCTCACCCTATGTTAAAATTGCCTAATGGTTGGATGGGGAGGTCACAATACAGATATTCAGCCTTGCACCAACCCACACCAAACTTGCCGTAAATACTGTTAATGTATGTTTCCTAATAATTATCTTATCTATAGGCCTATCTGAAAGGTACAGTATTATTTATAGACTTCAAATAATTGTAGTGGAGTAAAGTGCAATATTTGCCACTGAGATGTAATGGAGAACAATAACATAACTAGAGTAGTTTTGCTCTAGTACTAACTTCCCTTGCTGGAGATGAGGGGGAAAAGACAGAGACAGAGTCAGAGAGAGACGGAGAGAGAGAGACGGAGGAATAGATTGTTCGTATCCGTCCAAGCAGAAGATTGGTCCCAAGGATCCTCTGTAAGCAAGTCCAACCAACCGGAAACATTGAGCGTGTTAAGAGTGTGTCCGTTTGTCTCTCTCTCTCAGTGTGTGTGTGTGTGTGTGTGTGTGTGTGTCTCCCATCCCATAATTGAATGCCTGTGCCCTTTTCATTTGTCCCCTATCATTTCTCCACAATGACACGACGGCAGCCAGTGTGGCTGCTCTCTGAAGTGGTCTTGATAGAAACCGTCTCACTGGGACAATGACAGCTCAGCTTTGAGGAGAACTGGTGGGGCGGGACACGTTTTATGCTGATGCTGTCGGTTGGATACCTTATTGTTATTTCAGTCAGATTCTCATTTGGGCGGGGAACCCCTTTTGGTGTTAGCATTATGTTATGCTTTAGCTATTGAAAAATAGCATATCTACAAGCTCATAGCGCGCCACCGAGTGGCGCGCTACGAGCTTGTAGGTCTGCTATTTTTGAAAAACCGAAGAACGACTGACATAGAAACATAGCTTTTTCAGAAAACTGTCAGGATGTAGAAGACATTTTTAGAATCTGATCTCAGGTCAAAATGGGATAACTCACGAACAGCTAGAGAACATTTTATCATGAAATGTAAATACAAATGTGATTATCATATTTGATCTTCAGGCTCTATTGTGAAAAAATTTAAATACAAATATGAATATCACATGTGATCTTCAGTCTCCAATCTCCATTATAAAATGTAAATAGAAATGTGAACATATCATATCAAATATCATATTTGATCTGCAGGTTCTGCTACATAATGCATGTTAGAAGACAACCATTTAAGAGCAAGGAGATATATATACTGTACATCTAGAACAACCCCCCAGGGGGAATCAGTGCCCTTAGAGAGAGCAGAGGCTAGTGGTGGTGCTGGGGTGGTGGTGGGAGCAAACAAAGCGCATGCAACCTTCCGTGACACTGACAGCCAGAGGAAGTACGTGTACGTCAGACAATGCATCTCCCACATAGTGCTGGGCATGCATGTAAACCTCTCAAGTGGTTCTGCTTGAATTAGCCCACTGGCTATGCATCATAAACAAACACAACAAGTTCCCAGGACTTGTGTTATTATTTAACCCATTTTGACCTGAGATCAGATTCTAAAAATGTCTTCTACATCCTGACAGTTGTCTGAAAAAGCTATGTTTCTATGTCAGTCGTTCTTCGATTTAAAAAAAAATAGCAGACCTACAAGATCGTAGCGCGCCACTCGGTGGCGCGCTATGAGCTTGTAGACCTGCTATTTTTCAATAGCTAAAGAATAACATAATGCCATTTGTCCGGCTACACTCTACTACACCAAATCTCTGCCAAAAACAGCAGATCTGTGAGCTTGTAGATCTGCTATGGCTAATGTCCCCCCCCCTGATTATGGATGGTGGGATGCATTTTCATAATGGTGACAGCTCTACTGGTGTGTACAACAATGTTAACACGTTCATTCATACAGGCATCATGTGAGGTCTGCTGAGCATGACACGTGTGTGCGTGCGTGTGTGTGTGTGTGTGTGTGCGCGCACTCATGTGTGCGTGTATTCTCGGCTGCCCCTTGGGGTCCCAGATGGTCTGCCAGTTGTCATCATGAAAGGCTCTGTTCTCTCACCAACAGCATTACAAGTGTTGTTTGAGATGTTAAGATAAACTCCTTCCAGGCCATAATACATCCACAACAATAATATACAGTACTACTCATGTTTATAATCATCAACAAGCTGATAATAATAACACCCATTTAACAACAGGAGCAACAACTATTCATACACTTGCTTAAGAGTAATGGGTGAAAAATAACGTATTCATGGGTTGCTATTGGGTAATGTTTGTATGAATTATTAATGTTTTCCTCAACATCTATCTGTCAAGGTAACGCCAATGGAGACCGCTGCCAGGAAGATGCAAAGACCTCATTATAATTGCTAATTTTAGAATTAGAAATGCGGCACTGATTTCAATTAGCAGCATCGCACCTGTCTCCTCAGTTGCAGTGGAATGTGTCAACACACAGGTTGGCGGCTGTACGCTCATTTAAAATCACACCCGTGTGAACTGAGTGGTGCAACTCCCCTCTCCCCTCCCTCCTCTCTCTCTCTCTCTCTCTCTCTCTCATTAGCAGGCAACAGTGCAGCACTATCTCTCTCTCTCTGTTTCTGGCACAACAGCGCCACTTTTGCCCCTACTGGTACTCATGGTCACACACATAGGTTAACACAGGTTAACACACAGTCACATAGGTTAACACGGACATTGCCGTTCCTTGGTGTGGTTGCACCACTCAAAAATAAACAGATTGCACAGGAAAAACTTATAACAATAAAAACGCTCCCCCAGGTTGGCAGAGGCCAGTATTACATTACATAATTGACACTGGGTGAAAAAACGGGTTACAAAATTGTGGGATAAGAATTTAGAATAATAATTGAATGAAAATGTGATTAATTTTGCTATTATTAGTATTATTATTATAAGCCCTCTGTTTACATGATAAAACAATACATCCATCGACCAATGCAGCACGTGCACACACACACACACACACACACACACACACACACACACACACACACACACACACACACACACACACACACACACACACACACACACACACACACACACACACACACACACACACACACACACACACACACACACACACACACACACACACACACACACACAATGTAAGACCCTGCCTCTCTAACATTCTCTGCACGTCCCTGTATATCACAGTCTACATGCTGGAGGCATGCACGCACGCGCACACGCACACACACATACACACACACACACACACACACAGTAAATTAACACAAAAGTAGTAGCAGATCCACAAGCTCAACACGTGTCTCGAAGCGTGGCACAGAGCAACACTTTTTGAGCTCGTTGATCTGCTACTATTGAATTTGAATCCTGGAAAGTAACAGTTTGGGACATGTGAGGTTTCCACCCGACAGAGACGACTTGTTTTCACCAGTCTGGTCCCATCATGCAGCGCTGAGATACCAGCTTCACTGGAATGCATCAAACGCAGGCACTTTGTATGTTACGGGAGGTCAATGAACTCCTGTCCACTAACACACAGTATGCTAACACACACACAGTAAACACACACACACACACACACCACCAGACAGACACAAACACGCGGGATGGCTCACAAAGCAGGAAGCGGACACATCAGATGGGACGCGACCTTCTGACCTGCACGCGCACATGCACACACACACACGTCTACACAGGAACACATGTATGTTATGTAAAATGCAACTGCATTGCATATAACCACGATTTCTAGTTGGATGTGGAATGGTTTAGTACCAGAGGTGCCCACACCTTTTTGACTTGAGAGCTACTTTCAAAATGACCAGCTCAACAAGATCTACAGACCAAAAATATATATATATATTATCCCATTGCTGAAAATAGTTTAAATATTTACCGGAGGGGGCTTTGGAATCGCAGCGATGGCATTACATAAGACAAACGAACTTGGAAGGGTTTTCTTGTATATAACTTACAATTATATAATGCTACAGACGCTTGTGTGCAACACTCTTGAAAACAAAGTATTGCTTTGTGGGTTTGAGCTGACAGGCCATCTTTCAATCAAGTAAACGTAATTCAAGTGGCAGATGCCAAAAATAGTTTTTTTTTATATTTAAATAATATATTTTTAGGGGAATGTGGACTGTGGAATGTAGACGATGTATACAATAGATCTGCTGTTTCACAGCCGAGTACAGGGTTTTGAGTACTGTGATGTCCTGTACAAGGTTCAATTCTCCTTCTCCACTTACACAATGGAAACGCTTTAATCTGCACGCACGCACGCACGCACGCACGCACGCACGCACGCACGCACGCACGCACGCACGCACGCACGCACGCACGCACGCACGCACGCACACACACACACATGAACTAGGCATGTACGCACGTGTGCGCACGCTCAGAAAAATGTGTAAATTTAGGCCCCCGGCCTACTTTTGAAAGAGCTCCGTTAGTTTTGTGGCTTTGCCCTCTTTCTGCCATTCCCTCTGAGCTGTGGGTCACACACGAAAATACTTTACATGGTTATGGCTTAACATGGTTATGTTAAGCCTGGACATTTTGGACATGTCATTACATGCGTTCGTGTGCTTCTCCAGAGCAAATCCCGCAAATCACTGGACCAAATCTTGTATGCGCACTGCCAGTAGAGCACAAAAATATCTCCAGTAATTACTTTATTTTTGAGGGGTGCTAGCCCCTCCTATGTCCAGCTTTGATGGCCTGTGTAAGCATAAACATTGAAGACAAAAGTATGTAAACACAAACCCCTCCTATGTCCAGCTTTGAGGGTCTGTGTAAAATAACCTTGAAGACAAAAGTGTGTAAACACAAACATTGAAGACAAAAGTGAGATTGGCCAGAATGAGATGATGTATGATGACATAATATGATAAAAGTGCCCCTCACTTCACACGGGTGTGATTTTTTTACATACTAGAGCGGTGCCCGTGGGGCCTCTACAGCAGTGCCCATTGGGCACTGGCCTACTTGGAACGATGCAAGTTGGAAATGAATGCCCCACCCAGATATTATGACTGTGTCCCTTTTATGGAGTTCTTTGTCAGGCATGCCCAAATATGGAGTATACTGTATGCAGACGTCAGAATAATGTCAGAACAGGCCAGCTCCATATATGGACACTGGGCAGGGGCCATGTACAGAGCCCGGGCAGAGGCCTTTTGTGGTGGTTCTGGGCAACCGTGGGTCCGACCGACTCAACACCGGGCACTACACTCCCTGTGGGGATGTGGAACACATCCCCACAGTTATTATCGAGTTACGTGGATTACAGGACGTACACACAGAGACTTGCTGCATTTATAGTTAGATTATGTTTTATACGTTTGAAATATTTCATTCTATAATGGATTTTTTTTCCTGAATTCTTTATCCCACGATTTTGCAACCCATTTTTTCACCCAGTATCAATTATCTAATGTAATCCTGGGCGCTACACTTCCTCTGCCAACCTGGGGGGGGCAGTGGACTGACCTCATGCTTCCTTCTATGCGTGAGGAGTCCTCACGCATTATTCTCACCTGACAGGGGAGAGTTTCCCCGGACGGATGTAGCGTGTGGAAGGAACACGTTATTCCGACCAGTTCCTTTCCCCTCCATCAGGCTGGCCAGGGAGAGGTACAGTTTACTGCATTTTTACTGCAGAGACCAGGATTACTGCATGTTTTTGTGAGGGTACCTACCCTAGGGGACACAGAAAGGCCCTTTCACCAACCCCCCCTCTATAATGGAAATTAACTAAATGCTCTTACTGGGCTGAACCCTTGCCTAAAATGACATGTCATATGAAGTCTGCGATCCACATACATTGGAGCCAAGCTGTTCTATGTAGTTCTGGGAATCATGTGATTTAATGTCAGTAAGGTTTTCCATGTTTACTTTTTTTTTTCCATATACATCTTTTGTCCCCACACGTCTCAATATTTGCCATTGACAATGAAAGGAGAAATTAGGTCAAATGTCCACCAAATATGATGTAAATCTTGTCCCCACACGTCTCATATTTGCCATTGACAATTAAAGGAGAAATTCGGTCAAATGTCCGCCAAATATGACATAGATTTGTGACAACAAAGCGCCCCTCACAAAAGAAAATGGTATGAAATGGGGGTCTGCGTTATTTAACCTCTGTGCTGCTTCAAATGAATCTGCAAACAACCACTCTTGGATAGGATATATCCTGAGCATTTAACGTGAATACTCACCAGGCTTCCTGCAGTACAATGTGGAAAGCCTGGTTTCTAATTACTGCTCAGAGCTCAGATCTGATGTATTCAGACTGCTTCGATATCCTCTCATCTAAACCGGACCACTAGCAAAGTGCAGAAGAGCGTGTACCGTGTAGCCTTTGATGGCCAGGAAAAAAAAAAAGGGGAAAAAAAAGGAAATCTAATGTCAAAATTCTAATCGAGATCCAAATGTCAAATACACCAGACCTTTGGACGTTTGGGGCCAGCCCTAGTGTGATTATGTGCCTTATCCCGATTTTACACATGCTTTTACTTACTTTTTCGTAATTCCAAATTATTCCAGATGTTTCAAACACTTTCAAGATTTTTCAAAAATACTTCTAAAATAATACAGATGCTTGGGTTATACCAGTGGTTCTCAAAGTGGGGTGCGGGGACCCTCAGGTGTCATTGAGAGGGGAGGGGGGTGTCCAGGCGTCCCAGCTTAAGTGATTGGTAAAACCATGGACAGATACTGTTCATATGAGATCTGGATCCAACCATCCTGGTCCGTGTCGACCTTCCTGAACACATCGGTCAGCCGCTGCAGCACCACACAACACTGGATGAAGTCGTCGAAGGCCACCCTCTGCTTCTTCTGCCGGTCGAACTTGGCTATCAGCGTCCCGTAGAACTGGTCGGACAGACGGTACCCGAACGCGGTCATCGCCTGCTTGAGCTCGCTCCGGTCGATGAAGCCCGAGTTGTCGCAGTCGTAGGTCCTGAAGACGTTCTGCCAGTCGCCGATGTACTTCCACACGCCGGCGAACTCGTTGAAGTTCACGGTGCCCTTGTTCTCCCGGTCGAACATGGATATGATGGAGTGCACCGTCGCCGGGTTGAACGGGGTCCAGGTGCCGTTGGACAGAGCCTGCTGGAGCTCCGTCTCCGATATCACGCCCGTCTTGTCCTTGTCGACCTGCTGGAAGACGTTCCACAGGAAGCTCTGGTCGCCTGCCTGGTTCACGGGCGCTTGGTTCATGTGCGGCTGAGAACTGTAGCTACCGCTGTGATATGCCATTGTAAATGGCTCTTCTCTTGTCAGATACGAGATGTGCCTCGACAGTTTCACTCCCACTGCAATGATGAGATCTTAAATATATATAGCGTTGTTTCTCTGTGAAACGATGAAGTCATGAAACACGTCGTTTTGCATCATGCCGGAAGATTACCTCTAACTCCGAGACACAAAGCTTCTGGAACCTAGAAGTCATACAGTTATGTCATCAGGTCTATGACGTATCTATGACATAACGATATGTTGTCCAATATGACAGACTTCATCTAACCAAATATGGATGGACAAGGTTTCAGCCAGATACAAGCAAGCCCCTCCTTTGTCCCCACACACATCTCAAGATTTGCCATTGACAGTGAAAGGGGAAATTCAGGTCAAATGTCCGCTAAATCTTGTCCCCACATTTGCCATTGACAATGAATGGAGAAATTAGGTAAAGATTCCGCTAATTATGACGTAAATTAAACATCAACACATTAAATGCAATTGACATGGAAGGGAAAACTTTCCGTCATATGTAAACGAGCAAATCAGCTAACCAATCACAGTCAACAGGCATTCTGATTGGCCATGATCATGTATGATGATAAGAGGTTTGCAAGAATAGCGCAAGAATAGCTCCGGATTAAGCTTCAAGATTAAGCCCCTCACAGATCTGAGATCTCGCAGATCTACAAGCAACACGTCACAATGCGACCCATAGTCATAGTGAGCTTAAACATATGCCATTTCTGAACATTTTTTAATGGGGTTTCAGTTTTAATTTCAACATTCATCTTTTTGGCAACACCTCTCGTAGCTCCATTGTAATTAATGTCTGTACAAAAGGTACTGCTCTAAAAGTAATGTGTCAATATGCCACTTTAAAGGGGGTTCTCTGATAAATGAGATGCCTCTTCTTCATATTTGAATCCAAACAGCTTCAATGCGTCACTCTAAATTTCATTAGTTGGATAAATAGATCCTCCTTTTTGTTATTAGCCTCCTTTTTGCGGAGACCGCAGGCATTTCGTTTACACAAGAAAAAGAAAAGCCTGGGCAAACGAGCCACATTTCCTGGTCTAGCAGTGGGAGTGCAGAGGGGCGTTGCTCCGAATTTGGTGAAGTCAGTGTTCTCTGCTGTTTTCTACCGGGGAGGGGAGGAGGGGGCGGGCGCTCAGATCGGTGAACTAAGAGGATCCACCGCCGTGATCCCAGCGGCACCCGCCCCTCTAGACCAGAAATCATGCTGGCTGGGCCAGGTTTTGTTATTGCTTTGTTGTTGTTTTTTTACTCTCACATCTTTATTTGACACCTCATGTCTTGTTTTTGTATCCGTCCTTGTTTTGCTTGATGTTTACTGAGGTGCAGCCCTCAGAGCGGCTGGCCAATGTTGAAGCCGCTAAAAGCTGGAACTGCAGAACATCCATGGAGGTGGACGGATGTTCAGTGACGTCATGACGGAAAAGTGTGTCAAGGTTTTGTGACAAAGGTACCGTGAGAGGAGCCAACCAATTATATCGAGGTAACAGAGGTACTTCCGCTGCTTCAAAAGCCACTGAGCAACTTCCATATTGAAATGAATAGCTGGGGGGGGGGGGGGGCTGCCCGCTCTCTGGTTTATGTATAACTCCATGGTCACATCTCTACTGACAGCTCACTTTCCTGGCTTTGAAGTATTCCTCAACCGCGTACATGGCTGGCGTTTCCTGGCCATAATCCTTGACCACGACGGAGCTGCAGCCAATCACCTTGCGGGCCTTGCCCTCGCGGTCGATCTTGCACTGGCCGGCCCACTCGCCCAGCGTCTTCCTCTCCACCAACTTGACCAGGTTGATGTTGTGCTCGGCACACAGCGCCTCCACCAGCTTCACGTACTTGGGGTCGTCGCAGTCGGACGCGAGGACACAGAGGTGGGCCTTTTTCTGCTCCAGAGCCTTGACCACCTCGCGGAGGCCGCGGACCAGACCGTCGCAGATGAGCGCCGTCTTCAGCACCTCGCGGAGAGCTGTGTCGATGTCCATCGCTCCACCTCCTGCAGAAACACTTTCCTCGGCCATTGTAGATTATATGAATATAAATGTCAGAAGGACCCAAATACACTGGACACTGGAAGCACAATGTATTCACTGAGATAAAACCGGCGAGTTAAAGTTACTTTCACAACACACTGGAATAGTTGTTGGACAACCTATGCAACGAGTTATATAGATACGGCTGATGTCACTAATGATGGCTGAGCATGACATCATTGTGTGACATGATCGCTATGACACATCACAGGGATGACAGACACAGATGATGCCACTCGTATAGTATTTCTCTCTGTGAAATGCTGGCATCGTGAAAACAATGACGATGGGGGTCCTCACGGAAACGCTGTGGCTCCAATGTGGATCTTCATGTGACCCGTGGCATCAGTTATCATGCCATTAGCAGTCTATGACATCGACTCCAAATTTGGGCAGGGTTTCAGCCCGATCACAGCCACTATGACATCAGTACACTTCTGTGGCTCACGCACACACGCACACACACTCTCTTGCAGAGCTCGTAAAAAATAAAATAATAAAAAGTAAATAATAATGACTAGCACAACTGGGCTCTCAAGAGATCAGATGCACTAATTAACACGGAGGGTTTCACTGTACATGGAAATAAGCAGAGAATGAAACAGCTTCTAGTTCCAACATGGAACTATTGTCTCAAGAGTGCTGAAGTGAAGCAGTGATTAGAGCCTGACTGATCGGTCTGGCCGGTGGTGAGTCATTATTGTGTGTGTGTGTGTGGAGCTGCCTGTTGGTCTGGAGCAGGCGTCATCGCCATGTTGGCTTGTGGTGGACATTTGTCAAAATTCCATGTTTGCCCCAAACATACAAAATGAGCATTACCAGAAACAGATCGGCCTGAATGATCATAACAGGTCTGTAACTCTGACTCTGGACTCCAAATATGCCATAGTGAATACTGAAATAACCTGAGGACTTGACATTCAGTAATTGGCATTATAATGGGGTGTAAAAAATAAAATAAAAGATTTGCCACGGACAAGACCAAGCCTTTGCATATTGATGACCCCTGGTCTGGGAGAGGCTGTTGCATTGTCAGGAAACTGGGCCGAGGGTCTAAACTGGGATCAGGTGATTCAGATTGAACTGACTTGACATTCCATTACTGACAACAAGTACACTGTCCAACCCAGGGGTGAGAGGCTGGGGGCTGGGCATAGCTGGGAAGCAGCCATCCCTACATACACACACACACACACGCACGCACGCACGCACGCACGCACGCACGCACGCACGCACGCTTACAGATCCACACACACACAAAGAGAGTGACAAAGGCACGCAAAGCGAAAAAAGCAAGCACAGTGAAAGGTCGAGACCCCTGGCATTCCGACATATTCTATGGGCCACACAGCCAAAGAGGAATTCCACAATCTCCACAGCACTATAACTGGCCAATTACAATCTCCCCTCTCTGACCACCCAACAAAATCCCACCTATTAAGTCTGAGAGTGGGAAGAAAACCAACATAAATCTTGTATGGGGGTGGGGGTGGGGGGGGGGTGTCCCTGGCAAAGAAAACCTAAAAACTAAATTCGGATGGGGGTCCGTGGCCAAATTGTGGATCGTTGAGATTAAAACGTTGCTCAATGCTCTCTCCACACAGCACTGGCTGGTCTTTGGCGAGAGAGAGAGAGAGAGAGAGAGAGAGAGAGAGAGAGAGAGAGAGAGAGAGAGAGAGAGAGAGAGAGAGAGAGAGAGAGAGAGAGAGAGAGAGAGAGAGAGAGAGAGACAGACAGAGACAGAGACAGAGAGAGAGACCCACATCAGCAATTCCTGTGAAACAATTTAAATTAGCCTCTGCTAAGGGTAATTTGCCTGTGATTAAAAATAATGTCATGCTAAGTGAATATCAATGGAACACAATAGCAGCTGTTAATCACCAGCAGTGAAATACTGTAGCAGGGCCATACTGAGACAAAATACAACAGAACTATGTCTTCTTTAAAGGACCACTTCTCAACCTATCTTCATATAATAGGTCCTCACTAATAATCATGATAAAATGGCACAAGTTTTTTCTACTCTGTCTGTCTGTGTCTTATAGGAGGGCTGTGGGCAGTTCAGAAACCCGTCCACTAGTGACATCATCGTTAGGCAGATGTTTTTTTACAAAAATGTTTTCAAGACTTTTCAAGAATAGAAAGCCTGCAGTTTCTATTAGCTTGGATTCCCCATCGATGTCACTGGTGGACGGGTTTCTGAACTGCCCACAGCCCTCCTATGAGACACAAACGGAGTCATTTTATCATGATTATTAGTGAGGACCTATTATATGACGATAGGTTGAAAAGTGGTGAAGTGGTCCTTTAAGCACTAGAACATCTTCTAAATCCTAACAGTTTTCTGAAAAACTGTATGTTGCTATATTCAGTGGTGCTCAAACTTTTCGTGTCAAGGTCTCCCAGACAAAATGACATGCATTTGGCCGCCGGCCCTCCATCTCGTCAAAATATGATTTTTCTAGGGACCCCCAGAATCAAAGAATCAAAAAATAGCTGAGCATAGTGCGTCATGAAAGCGATGAGCTATGAGCTTGTATATCAGCTATTTTCTGCAGAAACAGGAGGTGTCGTAGTATAGAGTCCAGGGGGGACTCTTGTACTCTAGAGACTACTTTAGTTTGTTTTTTGGTTCGTTTTTTTTTTAAAACACAGCCGTAAAAACATGGCAAGCTGCATAAGGCTGACCTTATAGTACACAGTGATGTAAGCAATACAGCTGCACATAATCTAATTAATAATGGGTGTGTGTTCGATTTAGGTGTCCAACTTTTTCCTTGCTGTTCTTTTCCTTTTCTTTGACATTGCACAACATAGGGATGCCAGCTTAAAACTTGTTAAACAGCAATTTAATCTCTATACAGTTATATGAAGCTAGGCTGTATCCTCATCAAAGTCCCATTGTAAACATCTATTCATAGATCTTTACAGAAAACATAATCCAAGGCATGCATGAGCCTTTCTCCTGTCACCACAAGCACTCCTTTAGCAAGTTCCATCAGGCACCGTGGACTAGGGCTGAGAGATATGATTTCAAAACAATATCCCAACACTTTTGCCTAGTAGATCATAACAAAAATCTATCAGAAATGTTTTCTGTGTCGATTTGTTCATATAGGCCAAGAAAAAAAAAGAAAAACCTTGAAGACCCCTGCTTTAGTGAGTTCCATCAGGCAGCGTGGACCGTGTGGAAACATCTATTCTATATAGCGTCATTAGGGGCTTGTTGTTGCCAGCATGTGTGGACTCACACACACCCCAACATACACAGCAGGGACATTACGTCGACTGGTCGTTAATTCATTAGGCAGATGGAAAGCAAATGTCAATAAAAGTCACACACAACAAACATGCATATAGTTATGACGAATGGACAACTTGGCCGATGAAGATATTTCCAGAGGCGGTTTGTCAAGTTACCACCAAAGTCCCTTATCTCCCATAGCTCAACTCTGTGACACTATTATCACTGACAACGATAAGACACAAGTATCAAGCATAAAACAGAGACACACACAGAGAGAGAGAGAGAGAAAGAGAAAGAGAGAGAGGGGAAGCATGGTGTTGTAATTATGCAAGCCACGACCTACATCTCAGTATCTGTACATAATCCTATAACTATATTTAATCACTCCTAAGCTGTGTAAGCACGCAGATATGTTAATGACACCACAATGTGCTTTTCCTCCTTTATCAAGATAATACTGACTGAATAATGCCACCGACTGTTGAAGTGCACAGTTGTCTGTCATCTGCTTGCTTGATCATCATGTTTCCAATCTATTCCCATTCCAGCTTGCTGACTTGTTACTTTCTGACTCATGTGTTCTGGTCTAGTAAAATGGCTTGTGCAAACTAAGGTAGTTCTCGATTGTGTGTTTAACCACTTAAACTTTTAATACTTGCCGTTGACTGGGGAGTCTACCGGGGACACCAGGGATCTAAACTTTCCCCCCCTTTACGCCAAACCTGATTGCCAATTATGCTGATCTACAAGCTCGGTGTCATCTTAATTCTCAGGCCTCGCTGCTTGCTTGCTTGCTTACAGAGGATCAATTGAATTGAAATGAAGCACCATTCGCAGTCATCACAGAGAGGATCACATATACTTCTAAATCACAACACGGAAAGACAAAAATGAAAGAAACATATGTGGAGAATTTGAGAGTGAAGAGTGTATGAGAGAGACAGAAAGACAGCATAAGAGACAATTAAGAGACATAGGGCAGTATTATGCATGTCTTACGTACCAGGTCTTATTACTTAACTTAAGACCTGGAGGCGTGATCAATTTGGCTATTCTGAGTGGCCAAACAGCATTGACCACGCCTCCAGGTCTTAAGTTAAGTAATAAGACCTGGTACTTAAGCCACGCATAATACTGCCCATAGAGAGAGATGGATGGATGCGTGTGGTTGTGATGGAGGGAGATTCCCAGCCAGCGTCGGTTGGCTGTGTTCAAGATGACCGTTTAGTCAGCAACAGGAAGCTCAACTCCTATGTGACTCATCATCATCAGCTCCATCAGCACTATACTGACTCTATCTTTATAACAGTCTATGCTGTAGGCTGGACACACACACACACACACACACACACACACACACACACACACACACACACACACACACACACACACACACACACACACACACACACACACACACACACACACACACACACACACACACACACACACACACACACACACACACACACACACACACACACACACACACACACACACACACACACAGTAGCCATGAAGGAACGTGCACACTGCACACACAGACATCAATGTGGGCTTGAGCCCTTGCTCTTTTTTCCCCCCCACAATCTGTTTATTGAAAAATTCGAGTTTACAAAAAGGACATGCCCTTTTACCCGTAAAAACAACTGCCATCTCCTTACCATGAATGCAGCATTTGTTATGGTGAAAGAAACCCCCCCCCCCCCCCCCCCCTTCCCATACCCGAAGGTAGCATTCAGAAGGATGTAAAGTGCCCTTTTAGGGAATTTCAGACCCTGCCTCTAACATTCTCTGCACGTCCCTGCATATCAGTCTACATGCTGGACACACACACACACACACACACACACACACACACACACACACACACACACACACACACACACACACACACACACACACACACACACACACACACACACACACACACACACACACACACACACACACACACACACACACACACACAGACAGAACTATTGTTCTCACTGGACTGCACAGTAAAAACAAAAAAAAAAGAAGACGTGGAGGTACGCTAAAGTCAATGTATTTAGTTACTGTCACCAACTGCCAGCAAGGCCCCGGAGGCACTGGGATTTAAAATGCTTAACAAGATGAAATGGCAAAGAAATTCCATATTCATAGATGTGATTGAAATTTGTTTACATCCTCATTCCCTCCCTCTGTTACTTCAAAGGCATGATAGAGAGACACCCCCCCCCACACACACACACACACACACACACACACACACACACACACACACACACACACACACACACACACACACACACACACACACACAAAGCTGCCCGTCTCCTCCTCTGGAGCGAGGGAGAGGGTGTGGGAATTGTTGTGACTCCCATGAAAAGAAATGTATTCCGATGTACAGTAGCCCCCTCTCTCTCTCCCTCTCTCTGAAAATATACGTTTACATTGCCAAAGTGGAACAAAACAATCAAAACAAAACAATGTACGTATGTAGGCCTACAATTAAATATGAATGGGAATAGATAAGAGCCTAAAAACAGAGCTGCTGCATTGCATTGAAACTTAGAGGGAAGACTATCTTACGTTGCACACACACACACACACACACACACACACACACACACACACACACACACACACACACACACACACACACACACACAGCTGTAACAACGTCATTGTTTCACAAAATGTCAACCATTATTCAATGTCATGTAAAAACAACTTTTCTGTGCGTCCTTTAAACTTAGAATACAGTCTCGACATTCAAGCAGATAAAATAGCTTCAACAAGGTGACAGTGATAAGGTTTCTAAAGAACACATTCACCCAGGCAGTTAGTATATTAGCTCCTTTCGGAACCCTACGTTAAAGTTTCTGACATTTTGCGTCGTAGGGGTCCAAAGGAGCTCAACCCGGGGGGTCCGGAGACGGGCTATTAGTATATGAGCTTTAGGCACAGCAGTAGCCTACCCTACTGTACTGCATGTGATGTGACTGCAGGCAGTAAAGGGCAGCTTCTAAATTTGTCAACAATGGAAGATAAAGAAGGGAAACCACCTCCAACGACTGGAAATGTTCCAGTATTAAAGCATTCTACCAGCCCTTGGATCAGACTAACTATCATAGATGTATTTTATCGAGTCTGACTTTAGCATTCATGTCAAAATCGATAAATTGCATCTTCTATGACAGTCTTGAACCAAGGCTAGCATTCAATAGCAGGTCCGAATGGATCCTTATAAGTCGAGAAATAGAACCAAATGGTAGAGTTGGATGGTAAGAGTTAAATTAACGGATTTCCAGTGCATGATGATTAATTGAATACCTATACCCAGGACCACAATGTAGTGCTATCATTTTAGGCTGCATAATTGTAAAATCGTAACACACTGCACTATTTTCAACCTGTTAAAGTACGTGTACATTTTAAAAACAGCAATCAATATTGTAGCTAAATAAAGGTCAATCTGATTTTTCAGATCAGAGTCGTAACTCTCTCCCGAGTTACAGACCCATAAGGGTCCAATGGTCCATTTGATTCCTTAACCTTAATTGTCCATCATTTAGCTGCCTGAGGACCGCCTGGAAATTCCTCTAGAACCCCTTGGAGGTCCCCCGACCACACTTTGAGAACCGCTGCTGACTGTGAACCATGAGAACAGCAGCTATAGTTGAGTTGTTTACTAACCTGCTGGTAGTTGTGATCCTCGGGCTCAAACGCGTTGTCAGTGGGCTGGAACCTCAGGTTGATGTGAGGGAAATTGTGAAGCCAATACGTCCACCAAGGAGCGATATAATCCACCCGGGCAGAAGACATGATTCTAGAAAGAAAAGTTGAGGCTATGGGTTAAATTAGCCTCTTTTTCTTTACACCCAACCCAAGCAGCGGACACCGTCCGCTCCAGAAAAGATCTCCTCAATCCAGTCTCATATCAGACAAAAGGCTGTGGAGATTGAAGAAGCGCTGTCACACTAAATCTGCTGCGCCTGCCTGCCACAACATGAGACAAAAGACGCACAACACACAAGTCACACACTACACAGAGGCGACAAACATGGGATAATCTCCAGATTTCTTTACATGTGGGTTATTCCTCACAGCGCGCTCATGTCTCCTCTTCCCAGTCCCTCCTTTGTGCGTTTTTAAGTCCCAACAGTCCCGCAGAAGAGCCGTCCAAAATCCGTCCCACGCCGTCTGACACACACGCTCCGATCATCCCACTGACAGAGTGGTCTGGAGAAGCCGAACTGGGGTCGTGGACGCGCAATTACGGCTGGCCACGCGCGGGCACGGCGCTCACTTTAATGAGCGTCAACTTCTCAAGTCACGAATATAATATGAGCACACACGCAGCACAGGACACTACTGGACATGTCGTGGTTTATTACTGAAGCAGCGTGACCTCTTCTTACTGAAGCCCCGTTAGCCCGATTAAATTATAATTTCTTGATATGGATCTGACAAGTCACTGTACTGCCATCTGGTGGTGAACGTTGGAAAAGAAAAAGGCTTGTTGGAAGCCTGGTAGCCACTAGTCAGGTTAGATTTTTTAGTCTATGGTTAGAAGCATGGACTGGAGGCACATTTGAGAAATTAGCTCCCAAGTAACCTTACTCCGGTCGCCTACTTTAACGCATGTTCGCCAACCTTAATCCGGTCGTTTTCCGCATGTCGGTCCAATGGTATGTCGGAAATGCGTACGCACAGTCGCACACCGTAGCTGTGTCCATCCAATGGACAGCAAGCGTAATGAAATCATTCGTGTTGGTCAGCTTCATTGGTGAAAAATGTAATCACAAATTCTCGCAAACATTTCTCATTTCAAGGACCCCCAGTTTAGTTGCATTAGTACATGATATAGCTTGCTTAGGTCGGGCCTATATGCCAGACGGTAGGACCCATATTAAAGTCAGTCGACAGTTAAAAACAATAGCTAGGGAACTTCTTTAGGACCCCTGGGTGCCCCCAAACACCACTTTGCGAACCACTCTGTAGATAAATGTCCATTGGTCAACGCATGAAAAATCTGTTGTTCAACATGAAGTAAACTGCATGCTTCATCATGATACACCTTCAAAATGACTATGAAATTATTAAATGGTGCAGATGATTAATGTCAGAGATCAAGATAATGATATACATGTGTTAAAATTACCCAAACAAATCTGGCTAATGAATATAATGTGCAAACATGCTTTGTGTGGGCCCCAACTCTGCCAATTGTTTCTGGTTCTATTAAAATATTAGCCCCTGGCAAAACACATTGATGCAGTTGCAATACATTACAGTTCAGGGTTCATTTGTTTACAAAGGACTGGATTGTTGCAGGCAAACGTTTTTCCTCAGCCACTTTTTATTTGCTCAAGTCTGCCATCTTGCGGACACTCCAACCAATGACATACAATGCAGTTTGAACTTTGATGCCACAATCTGTTTATGGAATATATTCCATAACATGCCATGAAACAACTTCTTCCAAGTACAACTTGGAAGATAAATCTACATGGCTGGCATACTAATACAACAATGGCATACAAAATAGAAAATATATTCACAAGACAAGAAATCGGGTTTTCCAATTTTTATTACAATGATCTGTACATGTCAAAGGTCTTATTTGAGCTCCTTCACAGCCAGACCTGGAAAACAGAGATGGGATGGTTTTAGAACATGAGTTTACAGACTCTGTAGAACACAACCATGACCAGATGCATGGATTAAAGCTAAAAATGTCACAACTGTAAAATGGTGTCCTAATGTGCCATTTGTGAAACATACAGTTAAAGTAATATTCCTGCCGTTTTACATGCCAACCAGGCAAAGAATTCAAAGATTGAAGCTTTAGTAATATTATTCTTGCAGTTTTACATACAGCCAACCAGGCAAAGAAATCAGATTGAAGCTTTAACCTTGCCAGGGTGCAACCGTGCATAGTGCATACTTAGTTTAGACTATTCATTGGTTAGACATGGGTTAAGGTTAGGTTTAGGTGTGCTGCCCCGTGGGAGGTTAGGGTGAGGGTTTGAGATAGGTTGTGGTTGTAGTTGTAGGACTAATGACCAAATGACTAGTCTAAACCAAGTACTGTCTAAACTAAGTACTGTACCCACCTTTAGCTTTAATTTATTAGCCGAGAACCTTTAGCTTTTATTTAATAGCCGAGACCACTAGGATTTTATAAAGATATCAAGATACTTCAGAACATAGCTAGTTTGACCACTTAAAATATTAAGCAAAAATGCCTCATCTACAAGCACATGTTGAGCTTGTAGATTGGCTTCTATAGAGGACACATGGCTGAAAACAAGTCGTGGCAACTGAGAACTTTAGTTTGAGCACAACTTCCAGGAACGTCGTTCCCCCCGGTCACCACAAAATCACATGTTTTTCCATCTTGTTGTCAGTGGACCGGTGGAACTCGGATTTCGGAAGTATACAAAACCAAGCACTTTGGTCCATTCTTTGTTCTAGCAAGCGTGTAAATTCACCTCAGGCATGGAGAAGCCTGCTGTGTTTGGACAACTTGCATAGCTAAAATACATTGGTACAATATATAACATTGGAACATTATCTTTTTGAATAAATATTTTATGTTTTTCCGAAAACTTGGGTCAGGATTTAGCTGTACAGTTTATTTTACCCACTGCAAAGTCTCCCATGTCTCCACTTCTTTAGTAAACAGACAATACATCTTCAGGTCAGGATACCAATTTAATCCAATCAGGAGAGAACTCTTACAGGATAATTGAAATGAGAAGTGAAGAACCACAAAAATGGAACACTAGAATATTGAAGCTGCCAAATGAGTTCCCACTCCCGATTGGACAACATTTGCAAGACACCTGAAAAATTCTGTTCTGTTTATTAAAGAGCCCCAGACGCCGTTACTGAATCTATAGCACTATTAGCAATAATTACCTACAAACTCGTTTTAGAAACCCTTAAATTATGATCACTGTACACTCAAGTCTGAAGTGGTTCCATGCAAATGGGTAATTTTTGAGGGGCACTAGCCCCTTTTATTTCAGCTATAGTGTAGATTTGTGTCCCAACGCAAACGGTTACAGCTTAAAGGTTTTAACGGTCACCTCAACGGCTTTGATATGTACATGTCAATGTTGACCACCATCACATCTTCAAAGTGCAGCACTAGCACATAGTGGCTACCAGCTATCAGGGTCCCAGAAATGAACACCAGCCATCGTCAAATGCAGGTAGATCTTTAATTTGATGTGTAAGTTTCAAAAGCCACCTGACACGGTACTGAAGCAGATTACCTTCATGCATGGCATGCAACACAAAAAAGCTAAATGTATACTGTACATTTTGGCTGGTAAAAAAAAAGCTTTAGGCTGGGACACTGGTGCCTCAGGTCATCGTCTGGTCAGTGGTATTACTAACCTGGGGGCAGGGACTGCTTGAGCTTCTCAGCCTTCTCCTTGTCGGTGATGACGAGGGTGTACAGGTACCTGCTGCAGCGCACCTTGAACTTTACATTGTCCTTGTTCTTCTTGATCTTGACGGCTAGAGACACGACGAGAGAATAATCAAGTTACAAAAATACCCATCTAGAGTGGACATTTTCATAAACGTTTGCCTAGGACATGGGGACACCAGATGTTATGAGCTGAATAACCCATTAAAACCGTGAATGAATCTGTCACAGATTTTAGCTACAAAGCATCATTTTATACTTTGGATATTCAAAAATAGAAGTTAAACAAGCTCATAGAGAGTCATGTGTATGAGCTTGTAGATCTGCCAGTCTTGAATAAGTGGGAATGGTCCCTGAACAAAATACTTGACATGAAAAAGTTTGAGCACCAATGAGGCTGATGTTTATAAAATCCTATTTTTTTTTAGGATTTTAAAAACATCAGCCTCGGGTCTCAATAGGTTCACAAACTAAAACGCATCAATTTTTAAAACGGCATGTGCATGTTGAGGTTTGCCATCTGCATAGCCTTTCTAGATGATATTCACTCATCCTTTTTTTCACAGCTTGTGTTCTGTCCTGGTTTTGCCCCACCTGGATCTTTACTGGTTTGACCTAATTCTAATCAGGTCTTTAGCACATCCACAGTCTCATGCATCACAATCACATCTATTCCAAGCCAGTGGCTCTCAACTCCTGGGAATAAATGTCTTGTCGTGTTTTCTATTCAGCCTGCAGTAAACTGTATTTGCCTTACGGTTAAGATAAATAAGTCAGTGCTCTAACTCAGAGCACAAATTGAAGATCAATTCAGTGACATTTACCTACATTTCTAGACAGTATGCCAATGGTACTAAGAAAGCACTAGATTAACAACAAAATTGTACAGCATACATAGTTTATTATAGGGAATGCACAAAATCACAGGTGTTAACTAGAAACACTGTATATGCCTTTACAAAACTACACCTTTGTACAGCCATAGTCAAATGGGTAAAAATAAATGCTTGAAAATATAAGGAAAACATGTTCCACATCCAGTCGAGAACCACTGCTGCATCAGCCAACTGCTGCATGCATGCCTACCTCTTCGAGAGAGAGCGCACTAGCACAGTACCTTCTGTACACCAACAGGTGATAAACGTGATAAAAACAGGGATACTTACACTTGGCATCCTTCCTCCTCGCTGTCAGCAGGAAATCCTTGATTTCTTCGATCTTTCGTGGCTGCGACACAAAAAGGACAATGAGAAAAGTATTGACACAGGTACAAAGATTGTGGATTTGTCACCACAAAACAAAAAACATTTTCACATTTTGTCAGTGGACCGGTGGAACTCAGATTTCGGAGGTTTACGAAACTAAGCACTTGGTCCACCCTTGTTCTAGCAAGTGTGAAAATTCATCGCTGGCACTGCAGCCTGGGATGTTTGGATCACCTGCAGTTACGATTGTACATGGACTTTGAATACACTCCAATGCTGCTGTAATGGTGCCTAGATATTAATTGACATGCTTTTTTAAACATTCCAGTCTGCTGATAAGTGTCGTCTCTAGACTAGTCTACTTTGACACACACGAGACTATGTGCCTCATTGCTTTCCATTATGGCCATGCTGCAGCTCAGGCACTCTAGCATAGTTTAGTCTTTTACCATTTTAAAAGCTACAAAATAATTATTTCACCCACTTTTTAAACCTGCATTATTGCGATGTGACAAAGTTCGAGTTAGTGTTTTTACCTACTAGTTTACAGCTAGTAGTTAGCATACATGACTGAAGCACTAGATTAGAAACAACCTATTTAAATGTTATTTCAGAATAATAAGTCAATGTTAAAACAAAAGACCTTGCAGTGTCAGGGCACAAGTTACAACCGTTCAAACCTGACTGACAAGATAGTATATGGAGAAGTCATATGGTACAAATAATCGAACCCTATCATCGCAGTTCACTGGTGAACATTAGCATAGCTTCCCAATATTCATCTCATCTGGCATGATGAGGCTGGTAAATTACAGATATACAAGCCCACAGCCCGTGAAGGATGCGACATATTGTGGGCTTACAGGTCTGCCATTATCGGCGCGATACAAGCATACCGCTGGTTAGCATTAGCAACATTAGCTTCCTTCCACCAAAGCTACCCACCGCTAGAGTATGGTTCAACCACATTAGCAGCAGACACGACAAAGGCACAATAGCATGCTATTATGAGCGTTATTTTAAACCATGAAGTGGATAGTGAATAATTCTCACCATGTTGCCGTTGTAGTGGACTGAGCCTGGGAGAGGAAACAAATAACATGGAGTTAGAATGCTGCTCAGAACGGCTCATTGAAATGCTCTGGAATAATAATTTATAAACAGTCATCTGGCCGATGTACATACGCATCGTGGTTTAATGTACATTTGGTGACATTTGTTGGTGTAAAAGAGGATGGTTTATGATTGTAAAACGTTATTTAATTGATGAAGATAATACGGAAACTCACAGCGTCAGCCAGGGAAGGACGAAAAGGGACGTAATTTCCGGTCTGCGGCTCTTATATACGGGCTACGGTACGACGCGATGGACAAAAAATATGAAAACTCAAACCAATAATAATGTTGACATGGCTTCATCTTCTGTAGTGTTTTAATATTTCAAAAACATATAATAACCGTCCCAGAGTTCTATTTAATAATGTATCAAGCTACATGCTTGAGTCTGGATCAAGCAAGTAGCTCCTCTCATAGAACATGCAAATAAAAAAATGATTCAGAATCAGATATGAATAGCTGGGAGGTCTAACAAAACTAAACAATGCAAGTTGTGAACTTGTGATACATTTTTCCCTTAGATATTTACCAAATAATTACCAAGTGTTTACTCTTTAGTGAACTTGTAGGCCTGCTACATAGCCCACAAGCCTCCACAGCAGAATGTATTAATATAATAAATAAAACATAAGGATATGGAGAAATGGCATGAAATGACAGCTATAATTATTTCAAAACATTCTAAAAAAAAAAATAACAATAATTCTCAAAAAAGCATTTTGTTTCATGAACTAAAAAATCACACCCGTGTGAACTGAGTGGTGTAAGGTCTGTCTGACGTAATGAAATCATGTCTGACGTAATGAAATCACACCCGGGTGTGATTTCATTACCTGGCGTTGTTTGTGCAGAAAAAATGAGCATGGTTGCTATGTTCACCCTGTTCACCCGGGTGTGATTTCATTACGTCATTACAACAGGGTGAACATAGCAACCATGCTCATTTTTTCTGCACAAAAAAGCCAGTTGTAGGAGTGGTTTACACCACTAAAAAAAAAGCCAGTTGTAGGAGTGGTTTACACCACTCAAAAACAAAATGAAACGATTTTGATAGTAATTTCATGAATAAATGAAAGAAAATTCCAAGAAATTCCATAAATTAGGAAAAAACAATGTTTAAACGAGTCCTATTTCCTATAGGCTATAGTAAAAATAGCAGATCTGCAAGCTCAAAACGCATCACGTTGTGAGCTTGTAGATTGGCAATTCACTAGTGAAAATGAATGTGAAAATTCAGTGAGTCAAAATGAATATTTGAAATGTTTCATAGTTTTATAAATAGGCTATAGTGCTTTCAAATTTGAGAAAAATGTATAATGGGGTCAGATTTTGGCACGTCAAAAAAATCACTTTCACCTAAAAACTCACCTTTTCTTTAATCAATCAATCAATCCATCATTATTGGGAACTTGCTGGGAACTTGTGCAAAAGAAAGAAATGAAAAAGTATAGGCCTACCGGTACACACCCAATACCATGCAATGACCCCCAATCACCACTAGAGGTCACTAGACACCAGACTATATCACCAAATCTCCCATAATCATGATGTGCTGTGTGTTGAGTCAGGTAGTGTTTAATAGTTAGTGTGAATCCAATTATTGACAGCAGAAACAGACACTGGCGTTTTAATAGTGATATTTAATGTAAAATAAATAATGTGACAGCTAAACTGTCACTCAATAAGAATGGATCCACATTGTGAAGAAATAAATGAAAAACGTAATTGAAAAAACACGGCCCCCTCACGTATTAGAATTAAGGACTATATCAGTCACCAGAACCAAGGACAGGTGTATTACACAATTTACACAACCCAAACCTCTATCAAAACAAAGTGGTCTTGCCCTTTAACCACTGTCTTAAAGGAGCAGTTCATCCAAAAAATGACTTATTTTCTATTACACACCGCTGAAGCCTTGAATTCATGGAGATTCATTTGTTTTTGTCACATTCCTGAGCCAATAATTTGATAACCGGCGAGACTCCGGTACGAGAAGACTCATAGAGGCTCCATTGAGTCTTCATGGGGTGTGTAATTGATAGACAATAAGTCCTTTTTTGCGGTTAACTACTCCTTTAAGCCCTATGTCTGTCATACAGTATGTTAACACAGCCTCAAACTGTGCACACATGTTGGCACAAAGCTGGCATTGTTACCCATACCCACCGTGGACAAACCCTGGGTTCATGGCTCAGTCTATAGGCTATTAACTATAGTTAATTATTAGTTAACTATAGTTCATTATTAGTTAACTATAGTTAATTGGTTAAATGGATAACGATGATGTCTGGGCAGAAATCTCTTATCTCCATATTGTACTTTTTTTTTGTATGAATAGCGATGAGGTTAGATGAATCAAAAAGTAGTTTAAGCACTCATTTTGATTAACTCAACGCCATGCAGCCTCCTGCATTGTGTGCAATTTTGAAAAAAAGGTGGTATCCTACACGGGACCGTTGAGTGATTTACGCCGAGGGCTTCCGAACACTCAAACACTCAAAAACGAATCACCTGAACACATAATGAAAGAAAGTAGAAAGAAAGTAGGACATACTGTAAGTGTAACATGTCTATCGTCTATGATGGGATTTTATGAAACAACAACTCACCAAGGTTGTACAGAAAGCTGTACAGAAAGCTTGTGTTAGCCAAGCTTTCTGTACAGCATTCTGTACAACCTTGGTGAGTTTAACGTTGTTTAAAGAATACAATCAGATAGGACTTTCCGGTTTCAATGAATGGCCTGTCAAGGGTTGGTATAGCAATTTAAGATTCCAGATAGCGTCATAGCATTATAGCTTGTGCAGTTCTAAGTTTGGCATCTCAAAGTCTTATCAGTCAAAACACTAAAGCTTTCAGACTAGCCCAATATAGGAAAAACGCCAGACAAGTAAATTAGACACATTTTTGTCCTTAACCCGTTAAGACCTGAGGCCAATTCCAAAAATGTCTTCTAAATCCTAACAGTTTTCTGAGAGAACTATGTTTATATGTCAGTGGTTCTCAAACCTTTTCATGTCGAGGACCTCCAAAGTTATATGTAGGCCGTGGACCACCAGAAGCAAAGACTTGAGATTTGCACAAATGTTCAAGTTTTTTCCAAAATAGCAGACCAAAAAGCTCAAAGTGATGCGCTATGAGCATACCAGTTTTTGAATAGCCAAAGTATAAAATAATGATTAAAGTGGTTAAAATCTAAAATGACATATGTTTGTGTCAAAAAAAGTGTTTTAAGTGTCAAAATGTAATCAGGCGAATAACAGTTGTATTGATTCAATGATTGGGTGTTTGCTACTGACATAGAGGGTATGTGCGTGACATCATCAAACCCGGAAGTTATGCAGGAATGCCTACTGAGTGGCAAAAAACTACTTTATGGCCTCGACAACCCATGCATCGAAACAGAAAAGTCCTATCTAATTGCATTAAACATTAAACAATGTTAAACTCACTTTGCATGTTGCTTTGCCACTCAATGTGCCATTCACTTTAAGCATGCACATACCCTCTATTGTGAAAAAAGAAAACTTGGTTCCGACTCAAAGTCACGGTTGCTGTATTTAGGAAATAAAAATGTTAATGAATATATGCGAGTAATTTGTCATCGATTTAGCCACCTGTGGGGTCAAGACTCAACACGCCAAGAAGAAGCAAATAAAAAAATCCACAAAACACAGCCACAGGGTAAAGATTACCAGCTTTCTCTTTTTATTGAAAAATATAGCTGTTATTTTAAAGAAAGAAAACATGAGGGAGGTAAATATATATTAATATACAGTGAAAACAAGAGAGACAGAGAAAAAGGAAAAGAAAATAGCACAAACATTTTGACGTTAAGACCATCGTGTGTAGAGCCACCGCGTAGAAAAAACTAAATACATACATTCTACAGCTGAACTGTATGTTTTTCCACAATCTTTTTCTTTATTATTATTTTACCACAGACCTGTGATGAGACATTTTTTTTAAATTATTATTATCATCATTATTGTTTCTACTTAGAAGCCAAATGGGTGGCGGGGTGTATGTATTTAGTTGTCGGGCAGAAACCTTTTATCTCCAGTCTAACTTTCTTTTGTTTGTAAATTAACGCCCTACTACTTGATCATACTACAGTGTCATAGAAAAGCATTAAAAGTAGTTTCGAGCTTGTAGATCTGTTACTTTTGCCAGTGTTTAATGTGAATCCTGAAAAGTAACAGTTTGAGTTTGGACATAATAGGTTTCCACCCGACAGCGACGATTTTTGCTACAGTTTAAGACAACCAGGTACAGTTTTCAATTAAACGTTTCTTACACTTAAACCGTTGTGTTCCCTCGCAATGAGTCACAACGCGACCTACAAGATCCGGTTGTCATTTATGTTTTTCTTCTTTCTTTTTAAAAGTTTGATAATGTGATATTTCCCAAAATAGGGATGCCCGGTTGAATGTGGTTAAAATTAATCTCATGGTATTATTAATCCGCCACTACATCTGGCACCTCACAAAAGGTCAAATCTAATTATTTATGAACGCCATGATTCCACTCAAGTCTATATGATCATGTTATTATGCTACTAACGTTCTGGTCCATATAGTAAAAAAAAATGGTGAAAATACAATGACCGCTCACGGTATTCATGGATTGGCACAAAATATAGTATTTACATACACGTACTTCTGATTTTAAATCGTCAGAAGATTGGAGTGTTCTTTCATTGTAAAAAAAAAAGTTCATTGTGGATCCATGTCCTCTTCCAACGCCAATGTCACACGGCAAGGGACTGACGCTGCACGAACAGTTCACACAGTCCATCCGTCACATTTTACAAAGGATTTAATTAAAAACATAAAACAAAAAACAGACATCCCAAATGTGAAAGAGGCCCGAGGCATGCTGAGAAACCATACTGCAGCTCGCACAGGAAGTGGAAAAATAAAATAAAGCACACGTCACCACCGAATATCATCCGACATCTTGCTTAATAATGCTAACCCAAAAACATGGGAATAATGTACTTGGCATGTTTATCTTTAAATATCTCCACACTGTTCTCTCTTCTTCTTAAGACCTGCAACGCAGAGATGCAATTTTCTGACATGACAACGTTACCCCATATGTCCAAAACAGTTATTTTTCAGGATTCAAATTCAAAAACAGCTTTTACTGTTTTTGAAAAAGTAGCAGGTCGACAAGCTCGAAACGCTTGCGGATGTGTTACTTTTGATGCTTTTGTGTGGCGCTGTAGTGTGATCTAGAAGGGCGTTAATTTGCAATAAAACACCAAAATTAGAATATGGAGATAAGAGGTTTCTGGACCACCTACCTCTCCACAGCGCTCGTACCACTCAAACGTAACGTGTCGCCCCATCCACTCCCTTTCCTCGCCCGTGAATTCATGCCACACACACGTGTGTCCGTGGCCGTGGTTGCCCCTGCTGTGTGCCCCATATAGCAAATATAATTTCCTCTCATTTATGAATAATAAAAAAAGGACTGTACATTAATCAAAGATCTAGGAAGGAGAGTGAGAGACGCTCCCTGCCTCCATAGAACCACATAAACCCTGGCGTCCATATTTTGGGCACATTTTCAAAAGGTTTTCTAACTGCTTTATTATTATTTTCCCCACACACAAAAAAGTGCAGATCTACAAGCTCACACCGTGTCGCATTGCTTAGTGTTGTGAGCTTGTAGATGCACTATTCGTATGACAAAATACATATATAGGAGCTTAAGTGGTTTAAACACAAAGCGGGTCCATGGAACAGTGGCTCTCAAAGTGGGCTCCAGGGACCCTCATGGTTCCTTTGAAGGGGTTCCAAATGGTCCCTTACAGGTCTGTAACTCTGGACACGTACACGTGGAAGCAAATGACCCATTAGTATACGCTCTCAGAGTTATCCTTCTAAAACGTTTTAGAACCACTGACATAAATAAGCAGCACCTCGCCTGCAATTTCCTGTTCCCAAATCTAACCAATGGTGGAACAGATCAAGCTGGTTAGCGGCCAATCAGACACTCAGTGACCGCAAATGAACTGAACGGCCGCGAAAAGGCACATGCTTGGGTGATTCAATAACCCTGTTCCCATTGGGTGATTTGGAGGTTGCATACGGCATGCTTATCGCTCAGCTGCAGGTCCGCTCCCGCAAAGCTCTTTTGAGCTTGTAGACAAATTATTTTCAAATAGCTCATGTATGGTTAAAGCGGTTAAAGTGATTTTGGTGGTATATTAACACATTTTGCCGGCGACCCCTTGGAACCCCTCAAGGACCGCCCAAACCCACTTTGAGAACCGCCGATCTATGGTGTACGTCGTACACCAGGAACGCCTGGACATCCACAGAAAGAAGGGACGTCGCTGCATTCAGACATCTTTTTAACACACACACACACACACACCCACTGACTCCTTCCCCAGACCTCTCTCTGCAGAGCCTTTCTGCTGACCCGCTGTGAGCCGACCCGCCTCGGTGATGCGGAAAGGGATATGACAAGCAGAAGTAAAATGTCAGCTGTGTAGGGGCGTAATAGCCGACAAACCACCGCACTGTTTCTTTTGGGGAAAGAAATGGTCTAAACAACCAAACATTTATGAGGCGTAGAACTTATCCAAAGGCCTCCTGTTTTTTGTTTAGTTTAGTTTGTTTCCCTCAAGGACAGCATGGTTCTTGCAGTCAATACGGTGTGACTGGGATTAGGGTTGCGTCTACTTTTAAGTCCATTAATCAAGTGCAACATGGTAAGACTAACTGTAAGTGTCAGCTTGTGGGTCAGCGCTGGATCGCAGAGTCGTACCATCATCATCATTAAAGAAATCAAACAAACGCAATCGGGACAACAAAAAAAGAAACAATCAGAAAGAAACGGTGCACTTATAAGACCTGCGATCTATGCTACCCCATTTTGGGGCTCTATTTTATACTTTGTTGCACTCCTGAAAATAATGCCACTCACAGCGAGTCGGATATCGACTAGTGGATCGTCTTTTTTTTTTTAATTTTAGGGAAATTTATGTAAGAAACAAAAAAAATCTGTGAGGATTTTACTGTGCTGAATAATGTATAGATACAGAATGAACGTAAACAAATACAAAATTAATTCCCTTAAAAGAAGAAATAAACAAATATTTATTTATTGTATAAGTTTGTTTGTTTTTTTTTCCATCTTTTCAGCTATGCCAGAATGTGTTTTTCTTTCCCACTGCGCTGACTCTGGTTCCATTTCCTCCTTCCTTCCTCAGTAAATCTCTAGGAAACATGACGTACACTTTCACTCTGCGACCTCAAACGTCCTCCTGACCTTTCACCTCGTGTGTCGGCTCTCAAAGGGATTCCCATGTGACCGAAGTGTTGTTTTATATCCCACTGGTTTCACAAAGTGTGGGGCCTGGCCGGGAGACCACCAGCCAGGGGCCCAAATGGGACACTTACTGGGCTGTAAACTCTGAGAGTGTACACCGTGGAACCAAACCCGTACGGGTCTATTTGGTTCCCTTGTGTACTCTCTCAGAGTTGAATTAACACTGAGGATTTTACAGATGGGGTTCCGGTATAGTTAAGTTCAGTGATTATCACTTTATTTCCATTTGAATGACCCCCCAGTTTGACCTGCAGTAGTCCATGGACCACCCATTTTAACTACCGTTTAGCTGTTTTCTGTTTTCCATGCAGTTGTTTGTTTGCATTGACTGCCATGTTTTTTAAACCCTGTAGCAAGTGCTTCATAGGTAAATAAAATGCATTATAATAATAATAATTATTATTATTAGTCTCTGGGACCCCCAATCTACACTATAATATTCTCAAGTGTTTAATTTAACTCTGAGAGTGTACACAATGAACCAACCGACCAGTTACAGACCCATACGTGTCCCTGGACCCCCGATGTCGAGAAGCAGTGGTCGTACTTCTGCATCACCCAGAATGCCGAGGGGTCCCGGCCCACTGGCGGTGGCGTTCGTTTCCTTCCTCCCTCAGTCAGCACACTGCCAGGGGTGACAGGAACTCAACATATAGGGGACGAAAACAAATCAAAGCAAATACTACAGAATAATGGGCCTGTGTCCACACAAAGTGTTTCATGAGTGGAAGGAGTGTTTTGGATATCATGTCCATAGCGCTCGCACTCAAGAGTTTATCGACACCGGTAACGTTCGAACCGATCAACTGTTGCTGTTCTCGAATGTCCCGTCATGGCTCACGATGGCATCTGCCTTATTAGCACAAATACATGGAATAAAGCTAAATCAAATGAAAACCTTTTGCCAGCTCAAGTCTTCCTCATCTGTGATTGTGAAACAGCATGAAAGGAGTCTGCTTGAAGCACAAAGGGCGCTGTGGCAGAAAACACGAAGCTCGGGCGCTGGGAAGAGCACCGTTTGGGCGCTGGGAAGAGGTATTTTACCATATCTACCAGCTCATAAAATGTTTTCTGTGGACTACAGCCCCGAATGAAGAATGGATGTTGTTGTTTTTTCTCCCCCCAGCCAATAATAATAACGACACTAACACATCAGAATACCAGTTAATAGGGTCCAAACTGACGTTTGGCATAACATCAGAGTTCTCTTATGAAGGCGAGTCGGAGCTCGAAATTGAAAAGAAAAGAAAGTCAACAACCCACAAACACATTTGGGGGACAGGCCAATTGGTTGATGCGAGGAGAGAGAGCGATTTGAGTTTCCCAGCCTCCATGTTTTTTATGCTTCTCTCAGTGGTCAACACTGGAATTCATTTAATGGGGACTCATGGGGAGACTTGTTTTTTGTCATTTTCATTCCCCACTCGATCTGGGACACATCTTCACACACGCATGCCTCCTTCACTAACCTCTGGGCCGTAGTGGCGTGACTAAGGCTTAATTACAGTCTGTGTTTTTTTTGTACGCTGTGGTGCCGCAGACCGAGATAGATCCATACGTAGTGCGATGGGAATGTGGCCGTCCCGTTTTCTACCCTCGAGTTCCCCCACACTCTCCTCCTCCCCCCCCCCCTCCCCCTCCCAGCTAGTGTGAGAACATCCCAAATTCATGGGAGAAAAATAAAGAACAGAAAACGCCAGTCTTTCCACTCCAGTCGTGTTCTAAAAAGGCCGTTTTTAGGGAGGCGCGATGATGCGCCGCCCACAGATTTTTGATCCACTTAAACCCTATATATGGTTGACCCCGGAGTCCCTCAAGGCTCTATACTAGTGTATTTTGTTTTTATTCCGGTTATTGCGAAGACCGCTTTCGTGGGAAAATAGCCGATCGGTGAGCTGCTCCTCGATCGTCTGTTTTCCACGCCAAAGCTTTCCCCACAAACACGGACACTATAGGGTTTTTAAGTGTTTTTCTTTTTTCTTTTTCTAAACCCGAATCTCGTCGTCGTCCTCGTCCATGAAGGAGAAGTCGCGGTCCTCCTCTCCCCGTGGCGAGCTGTACTTGGCGCTGTCCGTGTCGCCCTCCTCCCTGTGGAGATGGTGGTTGTTGTTGTTGTGGTGGTGGACGGCCTTCTGGTCGTCCAGCGCGGCTGAGCCGGAGCTGGACACAGAGCAGCTGTCCAGGTACTGGCTCTGGTTGTTGGCGGTGGTGGTGGTGCTCCGGATGCGCAGCTCCGGGGTGTAGGGGTCCACGGGGGTCTTCTGCTGCTGCTGGTACACCATGCTGCGGGGGGGCCTGGCGGGGGGGCTGGCGTCCTCGTCCTCCGTGGGGGGGCTGAGGGAGGGCGACCCGCGACCCTCGCTGCCCTTGCCTTCAGGGTGGGGCGACAGTTTGAAAGAAATCATTAGTCAAGTTAAAATAGGCCTAATTCAGTAGAAGCACATTAACGAATATATTTCGAGCTTTGTCCGTTTGTCTGCATTTTAGCGATGATTTAATTGGCTGATCACCCCATAGCGATGATTTGATTGGCTGAGCAAAGTACATATTGAGGACAAAAAGTGAGGGCAGAAGACTCCAATTGTGATTGGCCGAAATGTGATGATGTATGATGATAGGAGCGCCATTCACTTCACACAAGTGTGATGTTTTCAGAATATGCTTACTACTTTTGCTTTGAATCTATATGTATGCGAGAAGAGCAAATTCACTGACGTGTCAAAAGCAAATACAGAGCATATGGTGTTGCCGTGTGTGTCCCGATCAAACCAAGATTGTATCCACCCGTTGTGGTCGATGAACATGGCGGAAGTATTTCTGGTGGTCCCCATGATCAATTAATTCATGGAGCACGTATCGGTCTTACAGTACTTGCCTTCCTCGTAGCCCAGGTCGTCGTCCTCCCAGCCTTTCTTCTCCATCACACTGAGGATGTCTCCCAGCATGGAGGGCCCCAGGTCGATGTGGAAGGACATGATGGACTCGGCGTGCTTCATCCCTCCTCCCCTGGGCATAGACGACGGCAGGTCCGTCAGCTCGCCGAAGTTGTGCTCGTCGAACTCCGCGTCCAGCGTGGCCATGGCGGCCATGGCTCCGCCCCCGTTGGCCGGCTTGCTGCCTCCTCCTCCTCCGTCCACCTCGGACGGCTTCCTCATGGGGCTGGATGAGACGCTCTTCGCCAGCCGGACGCCCCGCCTGTCACCATCACAAAATGTTTTACTTACGTTACCTCACTTTATTTGTATTTAGACGGGATAACGTACATTAACAAACATGATTTCAATCAACTGAACTTGATCTCACGTACAACGTGATGGATTTAGCTAGGAAGCTAATTTCCTTCCGTAGTCCCCATACTTAAATAGTGAAAATAGCCAATCTACAGACTCACAAAAGGCACTGTGAGTTTGTAGATCGGCTATTTCCACAAAAATAAATCTGAGGAAATAGCCGACATGATTATGACAATTATGCAAAACATTATGTAAAAATAATTCTGGTCCAGGGGTCATCATTACCCAGCATCCTCGTCGTTGAGGTAAGGCATCGATATGGCATTCTTTACGTAGGAGGTCGAGCCCGCGGTGGAGGGCAGTATGAGGTTAGAGTCGTACTTGTCCCCGCCGCGGTTGACTGAATTCGTACGCTTGCTGCTCCTGAACGTACGGGAGAGAAGGCCCGGTTTGGAGACCACCCCTCCTCCTCCTCCTCCTCCTCCGCCCAGGGAGTCCTGCTTGTTGGGCTGCTGGTAGTGGGGGTCCGGAGGCGCGGCCTCCCGGGGGGGCTCGCCCGACCGCGTGCTGAGGAACGACGTGTCGCCGAAGGCGTCGCCGCCGCGGCCCACGTGCATGGTGTGGCGGAAGTCGCCCAGCGGCGCGCTGATCATCTCGGCGGTCAGGTCGGCCCGGGACCGCCTCTTGGACTGGGAGTTGGACACCAGCTGCTTGAGGATAGGCATGGTCTCTCTCGTGTTTGAACAAAAATCCACAGACTATGAAATGAATCGTTTCGAGCGGTTGTCTTTTTTTCTTATTCTTTGACGACGGTGGAAACTGTGTGGGACGTGGTCAAAGCAAGTAAAACTCCAGGTGTCTGGTGTGTGCGGCCATTACGATTCTCCCAGAACACTGACGAGTTGACACGACGCCTCTGATCACAACCTATGGGAAGACAAAAACAACAATAGCTTTTATTTATAGTGCACTTTAACCCATTTTGACCTGAGATCAGATTCTATAAATGTCTTCTACATCCTGACAGTTTTCTGAAAAAACTATGTTTCTATGTCCGTCGTTCTTCGATTTTTCAAAAATAGCAGACCTACAAGTTCATAGTGCGCCACTCGGTGGCGCGCTATGAGCTTGTAGATCTGCTATTTTTCAATGGCTAAAGCATAACATAATGCTAACACCAAAATGGGTTCCCGCACAAAATGGGTTAAGTGCTGGAGGAGGAGGAGAAGAAAGGACAAGGAATGGACAGAATTGAAAAACAAGACATCAGTTATCATATAAACCGAGGCCAGCATTATGACTTGGCACGCCGCGTGGAAAACAGCAACTTAATAACATTAGACAGGCTTTCTAAACGCATTCGTAATTGGAACAGTACCAAACTATTTGAAACCGCTGCTCCAGTGGTTTGCAGTGGTGGAAGTGGTACTCTGACTTTGAAACTTAAGTAAACAATAACATCTCCACAATGTGTGGAATTACTCCTGTATCCAGAACCGTACTTACTGCAAGTCAAAGTACAATAGTATTAGCATAAAATGTACACTTAACCCATTCTGGGCGGGAACCCCTTTTGGTGTTTTAAGCGTTACGTTCAACTTTAGATATTGAAAAATAGCAGATCTACAAGCTCATAGCGCGCCACCGAGTGGCGCGCTATGAACTTGTAGGTCTGCTATTTTTGAAAAATCGTTAAAATGTGCCTCAAATCTTTCAGAAAATGTTCATGATTTAGAAAACGTTTTTTTTTTAATTTCGACGTCAGGCCTGAATGGGTTAAAGTAGCAAAAGAAGAAGCACTCATTATGCAGAATACCCATTTCAGAGAATCATATACTGTATATCATGTTAATGGATTATTGATCATGAACCACTTAAGCCCTGTTTTATAATTCAAGCTCACAACGGGTTGCATTGTGACATATTGTAGAGCTGCTATTTTCGGAATATAAAATCATCATAATTTGCTAAATCTGCAAAGTAACTAAAGCTGTCAAACAACTGCAGTGGAGTAAAAGGTGAAACGAAAAACTTCTGAGATTTAGTAGAGAGAAAAGAAATGCCTCGACACTCGACAGTACTCAAGTAAATAATGTGCCTAGCTACTTTCCACCCACTGGGTTTCTTTGACTGGCTGTGTCTGGTCTGGGATCCTAATGCAGGGCAATTTACTTTCCTCTCCTATCCATGATCTGCATGGACTGGTGGAAAACTTAGTGTGTGCCAGGGCTTTGAAACGAAGCCTCACTATACACCAAATAGCTTTTTACATTCTGAGGTCTGAGGGGATTATGTAATGAAGGGAGAAAAGCCTGCTTTCTGGGACACAGTTGACAAGCGCTCTCACTTTAGACTCCGACACACTCAGCAACCAACCAGTGAACAATAGATATCGTCTCACCCGGAAACCTATATGCGAAACGGTTACTTTTCAGGATTATTTTTTATTTTTTACAGCAGAAGTAGCAGATTGACAAGCTCAAAACGTTGATACTCTCGATTATTTTTGCGTGACGCTGTATGATGATCAAGTAGGATATAGTAAATAGTCTATCTACAAGCCCGATTCCCGAGCCCGACGACCTTTGCTGCGCGCCACATCCAGTCTCTCTCTCTCTCTCATTTTCCTGTCCATCCCAACTGTACTATATCTAAATAAAGGCAGAAAAGCCCCAAAAATATCTTTAACCCATTTAGGCCTGACGTCGAAATTTAAAAAAAAAAAAGTTTTCTAAATCATGACAATTTTCGGAAAGATTTGAGACACATTTTAACGATTTTTCAAAAATAGCAGACCTACAAGTTCATAGCGCGCCACTCGGTGGCGTGCTATGAGCTTGTAGATCTGCTATTTTTAAATAGCTAAATTATAACATAATGTTTAAAACACCAAAAGTGGTTCCCGCTCAAAATGGGTTAAAAAAGAAAACCGGAGTACTTATTTCTTTCCACTACCTAACCGGCTTAGCCGGTGGTGTTTCCAAAAATGTTGGGGGGGGGATGGGGGGGGGGGGGGGTCTCTGCAGTTTGGACAGCAGCTCTCACTTTGGGGCCCCGGCCGGCTGACTGTTACATAACTAGCAAAGACAGGATATACGGATAGGCCATTCAGCCCAAACAGCTTGGGCTGCCAGGAATAAAAGAACAAGTGGAACAGCATTTCTTCTGCAGGGATCAGGCTCTGCAGCTCTCAACCTTCTCTCATCATCATCACAGAGCTAGAGTATCTCATTCTCCATGGATGCATCACTCTTGGCTTTTGTTTTTTTTTCTGTCTCCATTATTGCTTTCATCTCATCGTCCTTGAAGGCCACGTTTGAGCCTATCTGACTGAGAGAATATCTTGTTGCTACTGTACTAGCACAGCGGTTATCAGACTTTTTCATGTTCAAGGACCCCTTACAGCAGGGTCCCCCAATAAATTTTCCTCAAGGGCCATATTTTGACTAGGGAACCACGCTGGGGGCCGAGTCCGCAGTGCGAAAAATTGGGTTTTTTATTTTTTCATTCATGAATTAATAATTGTTCTCAACCAGTGGTCCGGGTCCTTGAAGGGGTGCCCAGTTTGACATGCATATGCTACTGACCCCCATTTAATGCCATTTATATCTGGGACACCCCCCCAAAACAAAACAAAAACAAGGGGGCGCTACGCGGGCCGCAAATGGCCCGCGGGCCGCCTATTGGGGAACCCTGCCTTACAGTATTTGCCCTACATCTGAAAATGTTTTGTGCCAGGGACCCCCATACAAACCAGCTCAGTGGCCTTGTGGTTAGAGTGTCCGCCCTGAGACTGGGAGGTTGGGGTTCAATCCCCGGTCGGGTCATACCTGCTTGGCACTCAGCATTAAGGGTTGGATTGGGGGTAAGTCCCTGCGACATACTAGCGTCCAGGGGGTGTACTTGTACATCAAGCTGCCTCACGCTACAGAAACAGGAGATAGGCTCCTGCCCTATGGGCCTCATGGCTCTGCAAGGCTACTACCACCATACAAGATGTGTTAAAGTGGTTAAACAGATTTTTGTTACTATATATATTTTATATATATGTATATGTATATGTATATTTTTTTATATACACATTTTGCTGGGACCCCCTGGAACTCTCCCTCAAGAACCCTGGGGGCTACCTGGACCCCACCTCTGTCTTTCCCAATAACCGACTTTTCTTTGTGTCATCCCCAATAAATATATGAGACAGTGTTATGATCAGATCTAACGGATAAAGCACTGACTGATAACTGTGCGGTGTTTCTTTAAAGTGAAGACACCTGTGATAAATGTGCAAAGGGGGTCTGGTGTATGAATTACACGTCCCGGCGCTTTTGATTTTCACACCAGTCACTTTGATCTCCAGTGAGCGTGTCCCTGGGATCTGTAGCTCAATAAGTTGATGACACGGGTCATTTGACGGGAGGGTCCAGTTTCCCCTGGCACAATCTGTCCTGCAGTCACCGCCGTTGACCCCCCCCAACCCCCCCCCCCCCCCCTCCGGTAACATCGTAACGCCGTCTCAAAACCAGAATGGTGTGAAGAAGCAGTTTATATGCCTTCCAGCCAGGTGGGGGAGCTGTAGTCCACCTTTGATGCAGTGGTGCTCAATGATGGGTCCTGGGACCTCCCGGGGTCCTCCAGGGGGTTCCATGGGATCCTCGGCTAAACTAGTTAATAAATATAGGGTCAAAATCACTGTTTGAACCACTTTAAACCTATTTATACTTTGGACTATTCAACAATAGCTGATCTTCAACAATACTGCATGTGCTGTGATGCGACATGTTGTGAACTTGTATTTGAATAACAAATAATCTCATGGTGGTTTCTCGCACAACCTTTTCAGGTGGCGGTCCACAGCTAAATACATATCAATTTGCGGGGTCCTGGACATGAAAATGTTTGAGAACCACTGTGCTAGACTGTGCTAGTGAACAATCGTTTCAATTGTCACAGCAGTGACATCCATGGTGTCTTCAAGACCAGTGCTCTATTGAAGCCCACGCTTCGGCCATAGAATGAATGGATGAATAGGGCTTCAGGCAAAGATATTCTAACGCATAACGTCACCCGCGAAAACACTAGCATCTCTGACAACGAGCCTGTTGAAGGGAAAAGTCAACTGTAGCAGCAGAGAGAACTGAGGCCGCTCAGAGAGAGATGGTAGACTATGTAAACCTTCTTTCAAAGGACGGATCACCCCTACAGAGAACGCTGCTATGTTCTATGCTTTGTGTGGTTTCTGTAGCGTTTATGACAAGCCTAAATCCTAACTTTATTCATACTTAGTTGAACCGAAATCCGAGGCAGGAAGCTGTCACCTGTTTGTTGTTTCCATTCACGAAAATATATTTTTACTTAATTTTATTTTGAAAATTTCCATTTCTGCTAAGCAGCAAGCTATATATATATGTTTCGAGGATTTGATTTATATTAGGATACAATTTTCACGACTGTTAACACATTGAGAGCCCACGCAAAACTGCCCAAAATCACTTTCACCTAGAAAATCCATTCACATTTTTTATAATTCAGCTGACTTGTGGGAGGCTCGTGAGACTATATTGTCAGTATGAGATTCAACCGTCCGAGAATGCAGGAGTCTATCCTCATTTGACCCCTGGGAGATGGATTGCTGAAGTGGAGCGCAACACCCACGATCAGCTCCCAGTACTTGCCACGTGACTTGCCGCACCCAAGCCGTGCTACTCTTACACTTAGTTGGCAGTGCCGGGGATCGAACCCATGACCTTGTGGTCCAAAGGAGAGAGCTGAATACCGACTGAGCCTGCCTGCCAACTAAAAAAAAACACCAAACCCAGAGTAAGAACATGAACCGCAAAAGCCATTAAAAGTTCCATTATCAGTTCCCTTCAACAGCAAAGGTTCACACACCAGGTCACAGTGGCTGTAATTAAGCACTTAGCTGAACCGAATGGCAATAAATAACACCACAGACAGCACAGCAAACACTCATACACTGTGTGCTGTGTGACCATGAGCGTTCCCACTAGTAGGCTTAATAGGGTCAGTCAATTCAGAACGATCTGTCCTTAGCTGATATTATTACTGCTATTTATATAACTCACTTAGCACGGTATAAAAATTGTTATCTTTGGCTCATTTCATGTGTAACTTGTCTAGTTTGGTGTGAGGTGCAAAGTGTTGACCAATCGTACACACAGGCCAATCCTAACACGTTATATAGCAGCTGCTGTTGCATTTGTAGATGTCTGCCAAGGGCCAACCGGATTAATTCATTCATTAAATTGGCATTAAGGAAAGTAAATGGTTAGCTGTCACTTAGGCCTGTCACCATTATTAGTTAACTATGGAATTGTGCATTTCCCGTGTGTTGGTCGGGCACCATGGTGCCCACTGCCCACTAGGTCTTGTGACATCATCAGGGATGGAGATGTGGAGACCCTGATGTCATAGTAAATACGACCTGCTGTCGCAGTTAAGCCCATATATGGAGATCCCTGATGTCATCAATATTGGCCAGCAACTCTACATCTGACCTCAAACCTCAAACTCTTAGATCTCCAATTTCTCCATATATGGATATATATCAGAACCTGTTCCATATGTTGATCCTTCCATCCATCCTTCCTCTTCGATGTCTCCCTTAGTCCCTTTTGACTTATACCTGTCCATTCAAACTGTCCCAAAGTTATTAGTGCAGCTGCGCCCGGCAGCCGGCAAAAACTAGAGTTCTCAACAGGCCCACCTGTCCATTCAAACTCTAGACGGGCCTGCCCCAAAGTTATTAGTGCAGCCACACCCGGCAGCCAGCGAAAACTAGAGTTCTCAACAGGCCCGAAAATTAAGGCCCGGCCCTACCTGGGCCCTCATCAAACCCTGTACACTCAAGAGAATGTCCCCGCAAACTTGTAGTTTGGCTATATACACAAAGTGTAACATCTTCAAATATGGTCCATTTTGGCCGTAGCACACATTCTGTATTTTGATCATTGGTGCCAGTCATTGTTGTTTTCTGTCATATGTGCCATTTTTGTTTCCAAAGCCTAAAATCCAAACAAATGTAACTTTTAATTATGTTCAATGCCAAAAAACACAATTAAACTGGTCAGTGTGTCATGATGGTTACAGGCTGACAGCCCTAGCTGTCACACAATGAGGACTAGTGGTCCTGCACTGTAGGGAGAGATGGTGACAGGCTGGCAGCCCAGGCTGTCACACAATGAGGACTAGTGGCACTGCACTGTAGGGAGAGATGGTGACAGGCTGACAGCCCTATAGCTGTCACACAATGAGGACTAGTGGCACTGCACTGTAGGGAGAGATGGTGACAGGCTGACAGCCCTATAGCTGTCACACAATGAGGACTAGTGGCACTGCACTGTAGGGAGAGATGGTGACAGGCTGACAGCCCTATAGCTGTCACACAATGAGGACTAGTGGCACTGCACTGTAGGGAGAGATGGTGACAGGCTGACAGCCCTGGCTGTCACACAATGAGGACTAGTGGCACTGCACTGTAGGGAGAGGCCAGCTGGACTTAGCAGACTTTGAACCGCCCAGGGACGACTAGGATGACTCATGGAATTTTACTAATAGACAGACACTCAAATAATTGTGATGATGTCATAATTGTTACAGGCAATTATTGTCTGTAAGACTGAAACAGATGACCAGGACCAGACTACTCTCTGCTGACCGTAGCTATCTATACATACAACCGGATCCAACATTGAGGAACCAGGAATCGGCGCCATCACATCTGCAATCTTTTATTTTATTTTTATTTTTTAAATCACACTGTCAATGAGCTGTAATGTGAACTTCACTTATGCTATACAACTATAGCTAGAGAGAGAGAGAGAGAGAGAGAGAGAGCGAGAGCGAGAGAGAGGAGAGAGAGAGAGCGAGAGAGAGAGAGCGAGAGAGAGACAGACAGACACAGAGAGAGAGAGACAGACAGACAGAGAGAGAGAGAGAGAGACAGACAAAGAGAGAGAGAGAGAGAGAGAGAGACCTTTATCCCCCTCTGGGATGAGATCACCTCATTCAGATGGATTAACGCCTGCCCACCGGCCTCATGCAGAGTGGATAAAACAATGACAACAATGCCACAGTAGCAGGGAATGCTTTTCATGTGACTCATTATGATTAGAAAAACTCTCCACCTCGTCATAAAAGAGCTCTGCGGGGGCGCTCAGATATCATGAAAGGTACCTCACACCTTGGGGTCATTCTAGGAAACGGTCCCGTTTGCTTACGAGGGCCCCTCTGTGTATAATGAGGGAGAGATGTTTGTATTAACCCTCTCTGGATCATGATCCTGGCTCCATTAGGGGCTGTAGTCCACAGAAAGATGTTTTGTTATTTTTGCAATATTTGTTGCGATAAAAGGACTACAACAACCATTGTGAGGACTAGTAACCACAAACAACCAGTAACCACTGTGTAAAAGCAAAGCAAAGCAAAGTTACTATATTTACCCAGGGTAACTGGTCTAAGCATCAGATACTTGTTTACAGCCAGGCCCTGCTCATAGAACATTTCATGGTAGTGGTGCAATGCCTTGCTCAAAGGCAGTGTTTCCTGCACTCTGTATAAACATGGATTATAAAGATGGTAGTGCCAGTCTGTCATGTATTTCCTGTCAGCTCTACTGTACTATATTTGTTTTAAAGAAAAAGCAATAGCCAATATTAAATGAAAACGGAATACACTTGCCCGCCATATTGGGCAACGTGAAAGCAAACTCCACTTGCCTGAATATTTTATTTACATGCCACGGTCGGGCAGTTAGTGTCCACTGTCCATCCCTGTCTTTGGATCCTCCTGCCAGTGTCTGACAACCCGGTCACTTTCCGACCTGAAATATTACTACAACCACGAGAAGTCTGCTATTTCTGGCTATTAAATATTCCCCCCAGAATATGGATTTAAGTGGTTAATAATAATGATTATTTACAAAACGTCTGTTCATATATATATATACACAGCGATATTCTATCTTTTTCTGGGGGCGTCCTTTATTTTTCTTGGAGATAAAGGGGACGCCGGGCCTCATTCAAATGAGGGACATTATTTGAATATCAGGTGTTTTGGCTGCTATACCCTAGGCAGCGCTGCCATCTTCAGTTTCAAACCTCTTCAAGTTACACGTTTTGAACGTAAATCAAAGCAAGTACAGCCATGTTGGTGCCGAGCAGCACACTCTGCCGCTGTCCGTTCCAGAAACAACATTCCACCGGACAGTAGCTGAAGCTGTCGATGCATTCACTGGGCCAAGAGGCATAAAACTATTACAGTGGGCGTTATTCTAAGCTCTGTTTCACTTCAGATGGCGTCTAGACGGTAAGAATAACACTAATCCAAGAGGCTCTGTTCTTGCTACTTTGACTTGGACCATCATGTACGTTGTGCGGGGTCAAAGAGGTCACCAGGCCGTGGGGGAAGTTCCCCCAGCTGCATGTGGCTCGTAATCGGTATTGCCAGATTTTGCGAGAGAAATAAGCAACCAGGTCTATTAGAACAAGCCAAAAGCAACGACTATAGGCCACATGAGACCTTTAAACCTATTATACATTGGCTATTTGAAAATAGCAGATCTACAAGCTCACAGCTTTTTTATTATTATTATTTTTTTTTAATGTGGATTATTTTTTAATCATTTTAACACCACAAACCTTGTATTGGGGGAACCTACTTCATAGTCCCTAGCATCGAATATTTTCAGATGGGGGACTGCGGAGTGAGGACAAATACATAAGCCCCAAAAACGCAACCACCAATATAAATACAAGCAACTTTACCGAAAAACAAGCACAAAGTCGCCTATAATAAGGAGACATGGCAACACTGTTCGTAATGAACTCCCCCCCCCCCCCCCCCCCCCCCCACACACACAACCCCCCCCCCCCTCCACCCACACACACATACACACACACACACAGCACAGCTGGAGGCCAAATTCCATCTCAGCACTATTTCACAAGCTCTGGATGCGGGACAAGCTCAGGACAGTCAAGCAGGTCATACTAGTACTCCAGTAGCATTCTCCAGCTACCAACATTACACTAACTATTCGACGCTGTCGTGTAGAAACCTTGTATGTCAAAAGGTTAACACTGTTACGTTTCAGGAAATGTGGATCCAATGTAGTTATTTAGTCACAAATGGTGGATTTATATAAAAATAACATAACATTCACCCATTCACACACACATTCATACACCGATGGCGGAGGAAGCCATGCAAGGCACCACCTGCACATCGGGAGCAATTAGAGGTTCAGCGTCTTGCTCAAGGACACTTCGACACTCTGGGGGAGCCCGGGATCGAACTACCAGCCACTCTACCCCTGAGCCACCGTCGCCCAGTCACAAGCAAAGTATTGCAGAAATAGCTGCTCTACAAGCTCACAGCGCGCCCCGGTTCCACTTTGTGTGGCACTTTTCTACAACAACGTAGGACATTGATTCAGGAAATATGGAGATACAAGGTTTCTGCCCGACAGCAAAGAAATGTAAACAGCTAGGGTCTACTAACGCTAACCTTTTATTCACAAAAAACACCCCAAACTCCTAACAAATTACTTTTCCAGGTATGCTGAATGAAGTTGGAAGTGTGCTTTGTCAACTTCTATCGCCTCTGCCTTTTAAACATTCCTGCAATGTATTCTTTATAGACCTGAGAGACTGCTATTAATGGAGAATTCTGTTTCTAGCCGCTATGGTCAGTAAAAGAAACACTGAAATGATAGCCGATGACGGGGCATAAAGTCTTTCATCAAAGGCCACCATGCAGCAGTGCATTGATATAATAATAACAACTCAACTGCTGCGTGTAGAACACCCCCATCTCCATTCACATTACATCACAGGCATAATACCGGCTTCTGACTTATGAATAAGTAAAACGTTTCTTTCTCCGTTCTCTTGAAAAATTTAAAACATGTCCTCCTCGGAGATGAAACCAAGGCCAGGGCAGCTGCTTTTTTTCCCTCTCCAGGGTGGTCTTAACCGAGAGAGGCTGATAGCCTTGCCACTGCCAGGCCAGATGACATCCATCCCCAAAGCCCCATAATGCCACAGCATCTGCTGAGCAGGCAGAACGTGGCGTGGGATATGATCATCTGCTAGGATTGTGCGGGTCTCTGGACTCTCAGTGGATTATGACAGCATCGCCCTCGTGTTTAACGATGGGGGTGATGGTATCTTGGTATGTGATGACATGCAGTGTGAGGCGTTAAAAGATGCCCTTAAAACATGTATGAACCTTGTGTGTTTTCCGCTCCCTCACACTTTCTTTGCATTCTTCATGGTTACATAAAATCCCACACACGGTGAAGCAAAAGCACTGGTTCTCAACGTGTGGTCCGGGGACCCCTAAAAGGGGTCCTTGCGGTGGCTTCATGGGGTCGAGGCAATTAACCCATTTTGACCTGAGATCAGATTCTAAAAATGTCTTCTACATCCTGACAGTTTTCTGAAAAAGCTGTTTCTTTGTCAGTCGTTCTTCAATTTAAAAAAAATAGCAGACCTACAAGCTCGTAGCGCGCCACTCGGTGGCGCGCTATGAGCTTGTATATCTGCTATTTTTCAATAGCTAAAGCATAACATAATGCTAACACCAAAAGGGGTTCCCGCCCGAAATGGGTTAAGTCATTCATATGGCATTGAAATCAGTTTAAACACTTATGTACACTCTATACGTCTTGTTTAATAATAAATGGGGGGAGATCCAGCCCTGTTACTGAACAAATAATCTAAAGCAATGATTGGATTATGATATATAATATGTTAAGCATAATAGCCTTGGGCTAGGCAGTGTTGAGAATGTTCATCTATTACGACGTAAGCAAAATAGCACCACCAGAGTTAATGGTTAATCTTTTTTCCGCCTATGTTTTACTTTGCTACTATATAACACACAACGACTCACACTGTGAGGTCTTGTGACCTTGTAGATCTGCTATTTTCGGCAAAGAGGTTTGGTGTAGACTCGTAGAGGGAACAAAGAGCAGACCAATTACAGAGCCGACAGTCACTTTAAGTATTGAGGGTTTACGTGGTTAAATGTCTGAAAATACAACATATTAATAGAAAAGTTAGAACAAACAAAGAAAAAATGCCTTTACACTACACTGATGACAAATAATGCTGTCAAACAAGTTCAAGAAATGTATGAAAAAGTTTAATCTGGTCCCTGCTTCATCTCTCTCTCTCTTTCTTAGGCCCTTGGTGTGGAAAACGTTGAAGACCCCTGCCCTAGCTGCTTTGTATAACATTGAACTTGTCTGAATCCCTCCTACCATGGTTCACACCGATGGCCACAATGGGACCGGGGGTGCTGCTCTATGCAACATTGATGTGCAAATGACACCAGGAGATACGCCGCCAATACAATTACTAATCAATTAATCAATGGCTCGCATAAGAATGGCCAACCAAGTCGTCACCCCGATGGGACAAAAGAGCTGGGCAAACTGCATTTAGAGAAGGCCTATGACCTTCAGTCCGCAATGTCATTCCCACGGGGGGAGGGGGGTGACTGGTAATGTCACAAACATGTCATATATAGCCCAATATGACAACCAAGAGCATCACTGATTCAACGTGATGTAAGTCATTGTTCTGTGTGTAGCATATCGTTGCAGTCTGGTAGAAACCTCATATGTCCAAAACTGGTGCTTTTCACGATTCTTAAGCTATTTTTTGTACTTTTGTGTGACACTGTAGTTAGTATGACGAAGTAGGACATTCATTTACGAAAAGTATTCAAAGTAAAACGAAGCAGCAATGATATGCAAGTTCACACGACCTATAAACTAACTTAACCATCATGCCCCGGCGCCCGCTAACTTTTCAATGAACCTTTGGTGAAGATATCAATCATCATTTGTCAAATTATCACCACACAGCTGATTCAACAGTGATTCAAACTCAGGCAGAATTTGAGATAATCACAATAATTTTTGCATAATCGTCAATCTTTTCCATGTTGAATAATGTCTATACATTTTCAAACATTTTTTTCAAAAATAGCAGAAATAGCAGTTAAAAAGTGATGATCAACTCTCAACTGCATACCATATACTGTAGGCCTGAATAAAGCTGGCTTGGGTTCAAATCCATCCCATGTATGACATGGGATGGATTTGAACCCAAGCTCCCCTCTCTCACCTTTCCTGTTTTTACGCTCACTGTTACTATCACAAGCAAAGCAGATTTGATCTGCAGTTAAGTTATCTACATACACGCTGTACGAAACTCAAGAAAACAAAGCCAAACTAAACTACTACTCCTGAGTCCTGACCATAATCAAAGCTAAACTAAGTGCTTCTGACCATAAGTAAAGCTAAACTAAACTAGTCCAGTCCCGACCACAAGCAAAGATAAAACAAACTACCTCTGACCAGAAGCCGGCAGCTATGTGTCAAACTGAGGCCCAACGACATGCTGCCGAGTGTCGCCTCAGTGTGAACCTATTAAGTGAAGTGTGTGCACCTCACCATGCCGCCAACATATTTACGCTCCCCTAATGACAGTCATTACCACTCTCTACTATACTCCTTGGACTCGCCCGCAGCTAGAAGAATATCCTGTTTACACACATTAACGCAGTTCATCCACATACTAATAAATATCCCACCCACACACAGACTCATGCACTACTATGCTACTGAGTCAGATGTTCATTCGTGGGGCTGTCACCGGGGTACGGTCGATGATGGCGCCGGCTGGAAACCTTGTCCAAAACCGTTAGTTTATATGAAATGGAAAAAAATAACCTGTGGTCCCAAATCCAATCGTTACGACGATGTAGTGATTATTCAGTCACAAGCTCTTGTCATATTTCAATTGGTTCAATAGGAATAAAATCCTTTACCACTTTCACACGCAAAAGCAGAATAAATAGCCAATTCACACAAGCTCATCCCAACACAAAGTAGGCCCTTACAAAAAAAAGGAAAATAAATATAAACATAAACAAGATGAAATATGGAGATTACAAGGTCTCTGCCCGCCACAGACAGTGACAATATGTACGCAGAGAATACAACCCGTCACACTAAAGCCCTTCTGAAATGATTGACGGCATAATAATGAGCTGTGATATTACACTCTGGAATTACACACCAGGCAGTCACTGGCATGTACTGTATGAGTGCCATTGTAAACACAGCTTCCTGTGTGTGTGTGTGTGTGTGTGTGTGTGTGTGTGTGTGTGTGTGTGTGTGTTCCTCTCATCATAAACGATACAAAGAAAGAACCAGTTTTTCCTGTTCAACTTAACGTCATCATGTATGTAACGTATGCTGCTGCTCACAAAGCTGTGGGTTGCATTTGATACAAGTAAGGCCAATAATACGGATGATAAGAAAGACAAAAAGACAAAGGGTGAGAAAGAGAGGGTGAAACCATGGCCCCACAGCCTGGTACTTCACATATAACACTAGTAGCAACTAGCATGGAGGAAGATTGGAATTAGAGGACCAAATAGGGTTGCAAGCTATCGATTGTTTATCCCGATACCATTTACGAATACTAGCCAAAGTACTAGCCAACGAATACAAGTACTTAATTTTTAGTACTCGCCGATACCGAGTACCGATACGAGTTGCTTTTTTCTCATAGATGCAGATGGATCTCCGATCTACACTTGTCAGTTGTCCTTTATGCTTGTAGATCGGCTGTTTTTGGCGATTTTCTGCAGTGTTGGGTCAGACTTGTTTCCGTTGCATTCGTTCAGCCTAGTGTCAATTGGATGTTTTGGTACTCGGGTCAAAGTATCGGTATCGGAAACAACTCCAATTGTTTTTTAATTGTATTATTCTATTGATTACCTTCGATCAGAAGCATAGCCAGTAGCCAGCACAGAGGCTCTATGAGAGGCACACAAGTGAGCTCTTGCCTGCCCTGAAAGACTGACCAAAGGCACAAAAGAAAAACAGAACCAAAAGCGCTTTGCTTGACACGCTATGCGTCGTGTTGTGAGCATGCATTGGCTATTATGTGTTAGTTAGTCGCTTCTTTTGGGCTTGTTTGCATAGATCTGGTTGCTTAATTCTTTAGCCTAATATAACAACACTGTTGTTTAGACCAAGACCAAATGACTGAGACAAACGTATACCTTAACACCAGCACCACAAGGTAACCAGATACTCACCACAAACTGTGGTTCAGGTTCAAAGCTAAAGAGAAGCTCTAATTACTATGGCACTCTGTGTGCACTTAACCAACCCTCTTAATCTTTATTTACAATATATGTTCCAATGTCCAAGGACAAAAACACAATACAAAGTCGTTAATCCCAATCATTTGTGCAACAAATCACCAACCAAGATTTCATGATCGTGACAGGCTCAATCAAAAAGTTCTGTATTACACAGAAGCATGTGATTTTGATTGATCATGGTTTCAGTGCCACAAGCTATGGGATGATCAAAGTGCACATGCCATGCGTGGAGTTACTGTAGCCGGGCGCCGGCCAGACCACTGCCTCACAGTGAACGCCACAACACACACACACACACTGCAAACTTACAGTATAAAAATGACTTTAATTTACGGCCTGTGCCCACACACACACGCCGCGTTTTATGAGCGGGAGGGCGCTTTGGATATCTTCATAGCACTAGCAGCACACAGATTCACACGTGAGAGTTTCGAACTCAGCTCGTGCTATCAGCACACATATAGCTTAGCTCAAACAGCGTAGACACTCCCACAACTTCTCATGATGGTTGTGGGAGGGAGAACACATCCACGGCTATTGACTAACTGATATATTATCTCTGGATGATGTATCCAGAGAGTTATGAAATTGAGGCCATGGCCTTTAGACTTTTAGGAAGCGCATTCCACACAACAGCTGCAGAGTACGTGCTCTTGGCCTTACAGAACACAGGACATTGCGGTTTATGTTATTGTTATGTGGTTCTTGGCGCCATTTAGCTGAAGACACCGGGGTGCCCTAAGGATAGTGAGATGCTTATTCATAGTGTGTGTGTGTGTGTGTGTGTGTGTGTGTGTGTGTGTGTACTACTTGTCCCCACAAGTCAAGTATAGTAGCAGTTGAGAAATAGATGTTGTCCTCACAAGATAAATGGTTATAAAGGTTGGGCAATTAGAGGTTAGGTTTATGGGGGATGGGGGTTGGATTCATGCCTGATGATTCATACCTAGTTATGTGTCGGCATCATGCACTGAAAGCCACAGTGAGCTGGAAGTTGTGAGCTTGTAGATCTGATATGTCCGGCTTCAGGGTTAAAATGGCCCTGAAACAGAAAAGAAAAAAGGCATTCATGAAATCGGCATCCTAAAATATTAATGTCCCCGCAAGTATAGTAATTAAACCGCACACGCCGTGTGTGTGTGTGTGTGTGTGTGTGTGTGTGTTAACTTGGGTGAACCTATAGCTCTAGGGCCTCAATGCCACACACACACAGAGAAAGAGAGAGAGAGAGAGAGAGAGAGATTGAGAAATCAAAACCACAGGAGGATTAAGGGCAGCGTGTTCGTTCGTCGTGTGCAAATAAACCGACATGCCTGAACCAGCCCCTCTCTGCCCTGTGTGTGAGGCCAGCGACCACACCCCCTCCTCCCCCCTATGAAAACACAAACAAACCTAAGCCCCCCACCACCCCCTCCCCCCTATGAAAACACAAACAAACCTAAGCCCCCCACCAACACCTCCACCCCTTGTGAAAACACAAACAAACCTTAGGGCCGATTCATACTCCTATTTGACCACTGTTTCGGCGCTGTAGTGCCGAAAATTTCAGTAGCACCAAAGAGCCGGCTTTAGGACGGTACCCGCCCCCCCGAACCTCAAATGACGCCACATTGTAGGCTCTACAGCGCCGAACCGACTTTTATTCGGCTCTAAAATAGGAGTATGAATTGGCCCTAAGCCCCCCACCAACACCAACACCTCTGACCTCCACCCCTCCACTGTCATGGTGCAAATCCATCTTATCTATTATACATTTGAAAAGGTGTGCCCAAAACGTGTGCCCACACCAGGAAAATAAAGCCACCAGCTACTACGTCACTGACACGCTGCAACACGCTGCAACACACACTGCAACAACACACTAACACGTCACAGACTTACCCTCCGCGTCGATCCACGGCTATCTCCTAATGTCGCGCAGCACGGCCACACTCCACATCACGCGCGTAAAAATTGTCATTGCACTGCCACTAAAGCCGGCTCCCGTCCACACTCGCAAACAATATCAATATAAATAATAAACACAAACACGCCACAAGCACCGACACCCCCGCCTAATTTGTTGCCACGTCTATGAAAACAAGCCCAGAAAAAATGCCATTCAACACGCTACTTACAACTCGCTTACAATTCGCGGACCTGGCAACACTGCATCCCGTGATTCCACTCTTTTCATTGGCTGCGCCGCCAACATTGTCAAACATTGTTGCCACGTCTATGTAAACAAGGCCGCAAACCCTGACTTCCTACAGCCTACAGCCTATACTTTCACACACTACCACTCGCTTACAATACGTGGACCTGGCAACACTACATCAGCCCTTCCCAATGGCTCAAAACCCCACCACGTGACCCACGTGTGTTTCGTGTTACCTTTCACACTTCCGGAAACAATACCGGAAGTTACACGGTACACACACACACACGCACACACACACACAAACACACACACGCACACACGCACACACGTGCGTGCGCGCGCACACACACACACACACACACACACACACACACAGTGTACAGCCTGCCGGAAACCAAAAGTAGAAGAAGACGAAGAACAACAACACAGGTTCTACACTGATTCTAACTTGGATGGAGAGCGCCGCGATTACATACACAGTTACACTCATGCAAACACGACCGCGTCGACACCTGGCGTGGTACAATCGGGACGAACCGACGCGCATATATATGGATAACAACAACAACACTACACGCAGCAACAACGCGCTGCAACACAACACGTAAGTCACGTATGTAACTATGGTTCTATGAATCCTGGATGACTGCTTAACACTGGATGATTGGCGTCCAGTGTTAAGCACTGACTCTGGCAGTCAGTAAGGCTGAAATAGAACAGCTGTGTACAACGCAGTGTCACTGCAGACACGTGTGTGTGTGGTGTGTGCGTGCGTGCGTGCGCGGGGGGGGGGGGATTTTGGATCGCCTCGCGATGCAGCTGAAATGGCACACACACACACACACACACACGCCACAAAACGCTAATAATAATAATAATAATACACAATTACAACACTACACTAATCATAACAACAGTACAGCACAGTACAGTACACATGAGTACAGTACAGAAAGAAAGCTCACATCAGAATATTAATCCATGTAATAATAATCATAATAATAAAACATAATAACACAACACTAATAACTATAATATCAACAGTACAGAGAACAGTACAGTACATCAGAATATTAATCCATGTAATAATAATAATAACAATAAATAAGCACACAACACTAATAACAGTACAGAGAACAGTACAGTACACATGAGTACAGTACAGTACAGTATACTGTTCCTGCGCCTTGCCATGCTCTCTTTCAATCATAATAATAATAATAAATAACACTACACTAATAACAACAATAATATCAACAATACAGCGAACACTACAGTACACATGAGTACAGTACAGTACAGAAAGAAAGCTCACATCAGAATATTAATCCATGTAATAATAATAATAATAATAATAATAAATAATAACACAACACTACTAACTATAATATCAACAGTACAGAGAACAGTACAGTACATCCGAATATTAATCCATGTAATAATAATAATAATAAAAAAACACTAATACAACAGTACAGAGAACAGTACAGTACAGTACACATGACTACAGTACAGTACAAACACTTACAGTACAGTACAGTACAGTATACTGTTCCTGCGCCTTGCCATGCTCGCTTTCATACGCACATACACAAAACCAAACAGGGCCACTCAGCCAGCTTGGCAACTTTGCGCTTTCCAAGCAAATGCATAAATGAAAACATCATGGGTTGCCATTGCCTTCTTCCCATTTGCGACGCATCGCGTTAGGATGAGCGGGCCGAAGGCCCGCGAAATTCTAGTATTATTACACTGGTTCTTAAAGTGGGGGTACAGCCAGGGACCTCTCCCAGGGGTCCTTGAGGTTCCAGCTAGGGGGTCCCTGAAAAAAGATCCCCAGCACCAAAATCAGTTTAACCACATCGGCCATTTGAAAATAGCCAAGCTCGTAGTAGGTCTGCCTATTGCCGAAAGTGGAATGTGGGACACAAAACTTGTATGGTTTTCAGAAGGCAGTCCTTCTGGTTTATTATTGTACACATTGCATCCCCACCCACACCGCCCACCCCTCCCCCCGAACCCCATTATCATCAGTCCATGGCCGCGCCTGTCAAGCTTATGTTAGCTGGTGTTGACCCTGTAACACATATACCACACTCACACTCACACACACACACACACACTCACGATCATGCAAAGCGATGTGTGTTTTTTTAATCTTTTCAAATCCTGCTGCGTGTGTCAGCACCACGGGCTCTCTGGCTGTGCCAGCCCTGCCAGCCAGCCTCCACGCAGCGCAGGGCCCTTTCATAAAGCCAGCACTCTCTCCTTGCATGACTGGACCGACTGTGTGCGGCCGGTGGTCCTTGGGCTGGCATGCTGCTCTTCGGCAGTAAGATAGAAAAAGCGGTGAACCACCAATTAGATGGGTGACGCACTATGTTTCTGGCCTTGTCAAAATGTAACTTTACACGAAAAGTCGCCCTGAGGGCTACCATTGACGAGGAAAAAAAAAGAAGAAAAATTCCTCTCCGCCTCTAGACGTGTGAATGATATCGTGCAGTGTGAAAACGCTAGCGGCCTCGTTGTCACTTCCCCTAAAAGGGCCCAATGGAGCACAGATGAGCAGTGGTTCTCAAGGTAGGGGTCATTGGGGGGGGGGGGGGGGGGGGTATCCAGGGGGGTCCCCAGCAAAAAGTAGTTAGTAGTCGTCCTACTAAACTGCCTCCCCCTGGTCAGCCGGGGCGCCTGATGGAGGGGAAAGGAACTGGTTGGAATAATGTGTTCCTTCCACGTGCTACGTCCAAACAGGGAAACTCCCCCCGTCAGGTGAAAATAAGTGGCTTGGACTCATCATGCATTGAAGGAAGCATGAGGTCAGTCCGTTGCTCTCTGCCAACCTGGAGAGTCTAGTGATCAGAATTACATTAGATCATTGACACACAAAATTCACAAAAGTAGTTAGCATAGCATTGAAAAAAAATTAATTTTTTTGAAAAAGCTTGAATATTTTAAAACATACATCTTCTCTTCTTGGAGGGTCCCTGGCAGAAAGCCCTTTCAGATGTTAGGTCTGCCAAATACATATCAAATTGGGGCTAGTGTCCTTGGACTGAAAGTTTGAGAGCCACTGCCATGGAGAGAGCCTGAGGAACCTGGAGTCACGCCAGGAAGGGAAGGAGGGGCCGCAGCTCTGTCTGTCTGCCTGTCTGCCTGCCTGCCGCCATGGAACAACATTACCACAGGGACTTTCTCAAGACCCGGGACGGGACGGGAGCAGATGGGGGCACTAAACAGAAACACGCCCTCCTCATGGTGGCCGGCGGTGGAAACCCAGACGGGCTTTGGATGCGTTCCGTCCCCTGGCTCTGTCTCTGCATGCCGACACGGCGACAACAAGAGGAGGACAGAAGTTCTTTCAGCGAGAAAATGCAACCCAACTCTCATTAGGCCCACGACGGAGCTGCAACGACAGAGGGAGGGCTGTGCTGTTCGGTGTGTGCGTGTGCGCGCGTGTGTGTGTGTGTGTGGCTGCGTGCGTGCGTGTGTCTTGTCCAATTAACTCGTTAAAACCGGTAAAGCATCTATGTCAATTTAGATTTCTTTCTGGCTATTCAGAAATAGCAGATCTACAAGCTCACAGTGTGTCACTTCGTGCCACGATATGAGCTTGTAGATCTGCTATTTTAGAAAAACCATTAACTCCAACATTAACTACAACTACAAATCTTTGAAATATTTTTAAAGTGAACATTTCTAACTGAAATCTTTGCTTCTGGGGGGTCCCTGCCCTGGAACGATATATTGTGAGATGGGGGTCGGCGGCCAAATGCATATAATTGGTATGAAAAGGTTTGACCAAAACCAAAGATATAGCTAGCTAGTACACTACATACGTTTTTCAGAAAACTGTTATGATTTAGAAGCCATTTACAGAATGGGCCTCGGGTCTTAATAGGTTAATGTCTGAGCCTCCTCCCCATTGGTCTCTGACTAATGGGTACCAGCACCACTCTCTGGCGTGGTGCTGAAGGGCAGAACCCCAGCCAAAGGGGTGGGAATCAATCAATGGTCAGAGCATCTGTTGCACAATACAGAACAATGCAGGGCGTTTTGTGCTGGGGATGGCATCGCACTGAATGAGAGAGAAAGGCCAGACAAAATGCTTCATTACACAGAGCAGATGCCCATGCGGCAGCGGGCATGATGAGGCGGCATTCTCTTAACCCATTCAAACCTGAGCTCGCTTCTGCAAATGTGATGTCAGGTTTTCTGAAAAGCTTGTTGCTATATCAGTGGCGCTCTCAAACCTTTTCATTTCAAGGACCCCCAGAATTATGTGTTTGGCCCGTAGACCCCCCAACTCAAATAAATATTTTTGTTCCAGGGAACCCCCCAAAACAAAGATTCGAGTTGCGTTTGGTTTGAAAAATATATTCAAAGATTTACACACATTTTCATGATTTTTCAAACATAGCACATCTACACGCTCATAGTGCGACATGTCGAGGCACACTAGATGAGCTGCCTTGTATATCTGCTATTTTTTAATAGCTATGGTGGTATAAAATATGTTTAAAGTTGGATAAAATGATTGTGACACTACTATTAAGTTAATAGTATTAACAAGATGCTTTCCGGTTTTATTGGGTTAACGACATGTTATGATGAAGTTTTGAACCCTAGCGTTTCCATGTCGTGAGATGGATGTGTGAACATTCATTTGGCTCACAAGTCACAATGTGTGTCACGTTGTGAGCTTGGAGATCAGAGATTTATTTGGGGGAAAAAAATAGGTTACAGGTCTAACACTTGGCCTTGGAACCGATGGGCTTGTGTTTAAGGAGCATATACAGTAGGCTCTAATGTAGCCTGACAGTGAGTCTCTGGTTCGATTCCCGAGCCTGACGGCCTTTGCTGCGTGTCTCTCCCCTTCTGTCTCTCCCCATTTCATGTCACTCTTCACTGTGCCATATAAATAAAGGCAGAAAAGCTCCCAAAATATCTTACTTGAACAGTAAATGGTAAATAAATGGTAAATGGTGCATTTATATAGTGCTTTTATACAAAGCGCTTTACATAGATTGTGCATTACATTCACCCATTCACACACTCATTCACACCGATGGCGGAGGGAACCATGCAAGGCAGCAACCTGTTGATCGGGAGCAATTAGGTACACTTCGACACCAACTCTGGGGGAGCCCGGGACCAAACTGGGAACCTCGCGGTTCCCATCCGGCCGCACTACCGCCCACTCTACCCCTGAGCCACTGGCGCCCATGACAATAAATGACAATGACAAATTGACAACGTTGCTCAGCACCAGGTATAATATAGGTGTTATATAAGCTATAAGGTTATTAGGCCGTTGAAAGCTGTAGTTCAACACGGCTGTTCTTTTTTCCCGCCTCAGAGAAACAGTGAAAGGCAGAGTCAATAAGTCACTCGGCTCTCTTTGTGCCTCTCGCCGCTTGGCAAGAGGGGTAAATAATCGCTGAATCACCACCAGAGAGATATGCAATGGCAGATACCGTTCGGTTTATGCTGCCTTTGTTCTAGGAGTGAAGACACTATCGACTGCAACTCGAGGCCGCTCCGAGGCATGTTGCAATTAAATTTAAGCACTGACATCATGCCTACACAGCTGCTTTATGGAGCATTAATCAAAGGCATGCGAATAATATGGAAGCATGCCTTGATTATCAGCATGAGTCTTAAAGAATGATGTCACCTGACCCCAAGGAGGGTCGATCATTCCCCGGTACATAAGAAATAGTACGTTAGGGAGTGGAGAGAGAAAAGTCCATATACGATAGATAAGAATGTATAGCAATCAGGCAAGAACGTATTTACCTATAACACAGGCCACAGCTAAACGCACGCACGCACACACGCACACACGCACACACGCACACACGCACACACACACACACACACACACACACACACACACACACACACACACACACACACACACACACACACACACAGCCTTTTTAATCGGCGGGAGCCGAGGCCTTTCAATGTAACTTTAAGTGTGTGTGTGTGTGTGTGTGCGTGTGCGCGTGCGTGCGTGCGTGAAGTGTCTGTGTGAAGTGCAGTGTCAACTGCTCAACAGCTTGTGGCCTTTTATCAGTGTACAGCCCAGCCCCCACCACCACCACCACCACCACCACCACCACACACACACACACACACACACACACACACACACAAACCCCCAGGCTCTCCAACGGCCATAAAGGCCGGAGGCGCTGAAGCCCTTCTCTTCCTCCACTGACAAGATGAGATAATAAAGGCCCACGGCGCTGTAGCTTTAACAACAGAGTGCTGGTCAACAAAACACTCGCTGACTGACAAAAAAAGCCCTGCTGTCTTTCTCTTTGTTGTACTTGTCCTGCTCTCACTGGCTTCCATTATCGCTGCCGACCCCCTCGGCTGAGCATGGAGGCTTTCAAGGACCATAGCTGTTAGTTATTATAGTTATATTTGAGTTAGTGTTGTTGCTGTGAATCCTTGTTTCAACCCCCCCCCCCCTCTCTCATTTCAAGGCAGATAGCTCTGTCCACATAGCCCGTACAATTGTTAACGAATCACAGTGAAAAGAATTTCATAGATTATTATTTTTTAAATAATTGATTAAATCAATTAGTCCGACCACTTATGCCCCATTTTATACTTTGGCATACAGCGGTATTATGCAAATTACCGGTAGGTATTGTGTCTCTGTCGGGTGGAAAGCTCATTATGTCCAGACCAAAACTTTAACTCTAAGCTCAAACACATCGCTGCTGTGTGATCAAGTAGATCTACAAGCTCAAACACATCGCTGCTGTGTGATCAAGTAGATCTACAAGCTCAAACACATCGCTGCTGTGTGATCAAGTAGATCTACAAGCTCAAACACATCGCTGCTGTGTGATCAAGTAGTGTTCATTTACGGGGGAAAAAAGAAAGAAATGTAGTCGAAATAGCAGATCTACGAGATCAAATGTTGCAATGTGACGCGTTGTGAGATGTAGATCGACTATTTTTGACGATATTGAGAGAGAAAAATTGGGGGGGAAAAAATCTATTCCCTCCCCAAATAAATTATTTGATTAAAGGGGAGTTTTTCCCCTTGTTTGCTCATGGGGGGTAATTGTTGGGTCCCTGATCTAAACGACCTGCTCAGTATGTAAAGTGTCACAACAAGAGATAACAGGAGTGTGTACAGTACAGTACAGGGCAGGGCAGGCCTTAAAGAACGTGGCCACACGTTCACACCATCTGACTGACATGCTGGAATCACAGAGGACACACGTTTAGGAGACGTGTGTCCTGGGTGGCCCGCCACCACAGTACCACCCCTGTCCCGTAACAAGACCTGTTAACGTTATTACACCCTGGCTAAATTTACCAGCACCCACGGGGTGTCTGGTAACTCTGCGTCTGTCTGTCTGTCTGTCTGTCTGTCTGTGCTTGTGAGGGCCAAATGTCCCCATCAGTATAGTACAACTGTCCATTTTGATCAATCAGTCGAATCAGGCAAATGCATGATTCGACTAAGAGATTTGTAGTCGAGTTAGACTCCCTCGATCGATTAGTCGAATAGTCGACTAATCGATCGAGGGAGTCTAGGTCAAAGGTCAAATATTTGAGGAGTTAGGCTTCCATTTAGGAAAATATTCAGGTTAGGGATTAAGATTAGAGGCCAGGTTTAGAGTTATCCCTGAATTATCATTTAGCGGAGCGGCACTGTCACGCACTGAAAGTAGCAGATCGCTCACAATGCATGACAACGCGAGGCTTGGGCTTGTAAATAGGCTATTTGTGGCTTTAACCAAACAATGTTTTATTTTCTATCAAGACAATTATTACACATGCCATTTTTCGGTAACCTGACTCCACCAGATGGAAGACGCCATGTTTCAATAATAATCATAATAATAATGGATTGCATTTTTATAGCGCTTTTCTATGCACTACGTGCCTACTCAAAGCGCTTACAATGGTCCATTCATTCATACATTGGGAGGTAAAGCGGCCAGTTGAGACCAGGAAGTTATACATGCACAAATTTGGGCATGTATAACTGTTTGTATAACTGCATGTTTCTTTCCTTCCATGGAGCAACATGGCGTCCACCGTACGGTCTTCGCTTCTCGTCCTCTTTAGATAGTCCTTGTCCCAGCCCAGGACGTCCCAGGACAGGACGGGGGGCAGCATGGTGGCATGGGATGGCGTAATTGGATACAACAGGCACATCAAAGGGGTTCCGTGGCTTTGTTCCAGGCATGTGGCGTGCTACAAAGCTATAGATTAGATAAATGGCATTCCCCATTCACAAAGTATTATACTCCATCAACCAGTGGATTAATGCAGTGATTCTATTTTCTGTTTTGTGTATGTTTACATAACAAAACGATACATCATGCCACTGACTGTAGTGTGGTGGGTCTTTACGTGCAGAAACACACTGCCCTCTCACTGTATTCTGGTGTTTTCACTGTTTGTTTTGGTAGCCCAAAACCGTCTAAAACAAACATTGAAAACACCAAATCACAGCGAGAAGTCAGTTTTCTTTTCTGCACCACCGACCACACTACACTACTGCAGTGGCTGATGACTGCACCAAGAGGGAAATAATGGCGGGTTAAAAACGGATTTATTTGTTGTGTGTCATGTAAACACAGAGCAAAGTTACATACTATACCATTATACTTTGCCATAATTTACCTTTTAATTGTGGGGACCCACTGGAACCCACTTTGATAACCGCTGGATTGAAAAGCAAAGACAGATGGAGAAACCGAGACCGCCAAACAGTCGATTGAAAGATGTCCTATATCTGGTGGCGTGGTGGGTGCCTGGCCCCCCTTGTAGGCTGTTAGTCTGTTCATTCCAATAGAACAAAAGTTCTCAAACCTTTCAGGCTGTGATGACCCCCCAAAAATAATCATATTTGAACTGGGGACCCCCCACCCTGACAAGCACTTGGAATTGTAGGCATTACATTTAGTTTGACTCAGTTCCACAGATGAATATGGTGAAAATAGCTCAACGCCAAGCTCACATTGTGAGCTCAAAATGATCTTTGTTCAAGACATGTCTGTGTCATCAACACTCTCTCAGCCACAAGACATAAACATAATCACAGGACGTTCACCAGATCAATGCAGACAAGCTGAAGTCACGTCACGTAGGGAGTCCATTTTGTGTAGAATGTGTGTATACCGTGTCGTACTAGTATAGTGGGGAGGAGGCCTGGGGTTGTGTCTATCTTGGTAATATATCAACGCTCTTTGATTAAAGTCTTCCGGGGCGGAGGAGGGTGAAGGGAGAGGGTATGGTCTGACAACACTGCACACAGTCTCAAAACTAATTACATTCAAATGAGCTCCAACTGATATTTCACCAAAACACACAGAATGCAGATAATGACATATGACTACATGGTTATCACATCTTAGCAATGGTGGACAGTAACTGTAAAGTATCTGTACTTTACTTGAGATTAGTATTGTTGGATACTTTCACTCCACACTACATTTAAAAGACAAATATTGTACTTTAAACTCCACTACATTTCTAGGGAAAGAAAAGTACATCATTGGGGCGCCCGCTGGCCTAGTAGTCCAGACGCATGCGGCATATAGGATCTGGCCTGACGTGTTCCAGTCCCTTCTCTCTTTCTCTCTCCCTCTATCCTGTCTGTCTTCACTGTAACTATCAATAAAGGCACAAAAGCCAAAAACAAATCTTTAAAAAAAGAAAAGTACATCATTATGAATTACCCACTTGAGCCCTATTTCACTTCAAATATAGTGAAAACAGCAGATCTACAAGCAAGCTAACAACATGTTGATCTGCTATTTCACTATTTGTTGATATTTCCATTGTCATTTTTAAAAGGAAGTTATAGTTAGTACTCTGACACAAAACTTTCACTTGTGGTTGACTAATATTTGACCAGGAGTAATCTACACTTTCTACACTCAGATTACTACATCATTAGAATCACATCTCATTGATGCATATAATGCAAGACCTGTGAATCTGGCCGGCCTGCGACTTCTGAAGCGAAATGATAAACATGCGGCCAGTGTGCGAGCACTTACTGGAATCAAAGTGCCGCCTTGATTTGACACAGGAAAGTCCCTCTTCACAAGTTCACTGCCATCATTCATCTTTCTGGAGTGTTTGTACTTTAGTTATCTCTCTAACTGTGTGTCTGTGTGTCTGTGTGTGTGTGTGTGTGTGTGTGTGTGTGCGTGCGTGCGTGCGTGCGTGCGTGCGTGCGTGCGTGCGTGCGTGCGTGCGTGCGTGCGTGCGTGCGTGCGTGCGTGCGTGCGTGCGTGCGTGCGTGCGTGCGTGCGTGCGTGCGAGCGATGTGGGGTGGTCTTGGCGACGAAGCAGAGAGAATTTAGATTTCCTGGAAATGTTGAGTGGTTTGGAATGGATTTATGAAGACGGGAGCAATTCTTATAAGATGAGCAGCAAGATCATCCTAAACCTGGTGTTTACGAGTGTATGTGTGTGCGCATCCGTGCAATGTGTGCATGAGTGTGTTGTATGTGCACAAATACATGGAGCAAGGTAATAATACCAAAGTCCATCAACTGCTCTTCACATTGCTCATAAAATTCAGTTGGACTCTGAGAGAGTACAAATGCAACCAAATGGAAATGGAAACCAAAGTAACACCGGAAGATTCTACTGTGTACTGCCCCGTGTCGCTGTCAGATTGGGCGTGTACGGGTTCAAAGGTCATCAGGAAGATCTGGCCCACTTCCCTGACACGACACACACACACGCACACACACACAGCTCCCGACGGGCTGAAGACAAAGCCAAGCGGAACGGAAGGGCCAACAGAAGAATCACACACAGATCACGACTGTGGGGAATTAACAACAGCAACAAGAAACAATGAATGCACTCACTGGAAATGACAGGAGCCAAGAAGTCCTCCTTCTGACACACCCTAAAGCTACCAGCATACACACACGTAACCTACACTGTGAAATCAGCGCTCACTAGTCCATTCGGTTCCAGGTTGTATAACCTCCTGAGTTACATTATACTCAGGACAGAGGATTATACAGTGTACGTGTATATTATGCACACAAATGGACACAGAAACTGGCCTATATGGCAGGTATAGCGTCAACGCCCTACACTTAACCCATTTTGGGCGGGAACCCCTTTTGGTGTTAGCATTATGTTATGCTTTAGCTATTGAAAAATAGCAGATCTACAAGCTCATAGCGCGCCACCGAGTGGCGCGCTACGAGCTTGTAGGTCTGCTATTTTTGAAAAATCGAAGAACGACTGACATAGAAACATAGCTTTTTCAGAAAACTGTCAGCGTATAAAAGACATTTTTAGAATCTGATCTCAGGTCAAAAAGGGTTAATACAACGAGACAAAAGGGACAGAGATATTTATCTATCAAAGTATTGTTACAAGTGGACCACCACCGGCCCCCCTGGGCTGGATTAAAACTATTATGTCCTATAATACACGGGTTGGAGAGCAGGAAGTCCGTGAATAACGCCTTTGTGTTCACATGGGTCACATGGTACAAAAAGGAACAGAGACACAGAGAGATATGGATCTTTCATTAGGGATGCATCAATTAATAGTACATGTAATGCACGGGGATATCTGAGCGTACTGGCCTGGCGTGTTGTTGTGCTACTGCTGCTGCCACCAGCGTAGCTGCAAATGAGACCAGGTGACATTCAACGGCGCCGGTGGCACGATGTTGATCTGATGTTTCATCAATCTATAATATAGATCATGTAACTGTAGATTCTATATATGATTGAATGTGTGCTCATTAAAAGTGAACGTGAAGGGCAAGATTGTTATTGTGTTCCCTCCTGTCACAAAAAAAAAGGAATGAACAACAAGCAAAAAAACAACAACCCAGATTATCATTTTGAAAATCAGTATTGGCCCAGAATAGCCCAATCGGTGCATCCCCATCTTTCCTAACCCATACCTCAACTCCCCACCAAATCGACCTTAACAGAACTAGATTCCCAGTTGGGATTATGACCCTGAACAGGCACAGTCAAAGAAGAGGTGGCATCTTATAAGCTGCCCCCCCCCCCGCGCCCCCAACTCCCCACCCCGTTCCCCTTTTGTTGTCAGCTCAGCGTCTGCGGTCCAGAGAGAGACCACCTGTTTTGTGTGCGTGTCCATACGGAGCCAGAGGACAATGAGCGGCCGCTACACTGTGAACAGAGCAGAGCACCACAGCGGGCCTGACCCGACCCAGCTGCACTGTGTGTGTTTTCCACTGCATGCATGTGACATGACTGGTCCGCTCCATGTCTGTGTGCTGCCGCTCCAGCACGCACGTTGCACAACCGGGCGGTGTTGAGCCAGTGGTGGAAGATGGTACACTGATTTATTTGTTATTTAAGTAAAAGTAGCGAAACCATGTCCAAACATTCTCAGATTCACATTCAAAAGTAGCAAAAATAGCAGCTTTATACAAGCTCAAAACGTGTCGCTTCTGGCCACGTTTCGAGCTTGTGGATCCGCTACTTTTGTGTGACGCTGTAGTAGTATGATCAAGTAGGGCATTCATTTACACCCCAAAAATGTGAGGTTTCTTCCTGACAGCAACAATATACTTAATTACTCGCCACCCCACTGCTGGGGTGCGAGGGCATGTTGTCAGAGCAACGGTATGGGGAGGAGGAGGAGGGGAGGGAGGGTTTAATGGAATCATACTTAGTTAATGCTTAACCGTGTTTTCAACAGAAGCTTGAATCAGTGCGGTCACAGACCACAGAACAGGAAGGGGGGGGGGGGGGGGGGGACCTATTGAACTTGGCTGTTGGGTTTTAATAAAAAGGAGTCTGCTACCAGGAAGACTAGAAGGTCCGCTCCGTTGCCTCCTATATTAAAATCACTTTCGTTAAAGGCTTTAGGTCAAATAAAACAGCCCATGAATCGGATGGGATTATTACCACAGCAAGTGAGCATAACAACATCATCCCAGTCTTCTACAATGATACATTTTTTATACTTACGTTAGTGTTGCACACACAAAATAACTGATCTACAAGCTTTGACTGAATATGTTATTGACCATTTAAAAGTACAGGCACTGCATGTTGCTAAAAGCCAAATGGATTGATCACAAAGAAAAAGCCAAAGGCCTGTTTCCACTGCCTTCCTTGTGGTGTAAATGTAAACATGCAACATCAATACAAGCAAGCAATACAACAAAGTACATCGGGTGGAAACCAAAACGTGTCGTATGTGTGTATATATATATTTAAATATATATATATAAGCTCACAACGTGTCGCATCACGACCATAGACTGTAAAAGATCACGACAAAACCAAACCTCAAAACCCTGTCCGCCTGGGCAAAAGTGTGAGTCTCTGTCTGGCACAGCACAGATCCAAGTATGACAATGAAATCAAGGGCGAGGTGAGGTGAGGTGTTTTCTGAGGAAGCACTTTCTCGACAGACAGACAGTAAGTATACCGTCAGGGCACAGCTAATGCCTTGCCCAGCGTGTTGAAACAACAGCACAGCAGTGACGCACCACAACGTGTTGGTGTATCCGGGGCTACCACAAAAGATGACAACAAAAGCCAGATTCCAGACACGCAGACAGTGCCAGAGGCTTGGCTAGGGGGGTCACAGTGACAGAGGCTTGGCTAGGGGGGACAGGTGTGTCACAGTGACAGAGACAGGTGAGTCAGTTTCAGCTCAGCTGACGGAGTTGGGAACGTGGTTCACTGGTGAATTTATGTGCAACAGAAACCAAAGCGAGGTTGTTGTTCTCAACCTTCCGGAATGCAATGATACTGCCCTCTTTTAGTGTCTTCAGCTTGTGTGTGTGTTTCTCATGATAGTGATGAGGAGTTAAGTTAGTTATCTAAACCGGTTTCACAGCTTTAAAGCAACACCAACAACAACATGCGGCCATAAACAAGGGAGGGTTACTTACGCCACAAAAGCTAATTACGAGCTTTACATGATAAAGCATACAGTTAATCTGCCACTGTGCTTATTTGTTCTTATTCATAACAATGCCCAAAAGAAAGGGAGTCTACTGCCTAAACGTAGGCAAGTCAGGTGCGTCATATACCGCAGAATGTAGAGAGGACAATCAAAATCTCTTTTGTTTAAGATGCAAATTGCAAAGTGCACAAGACTGCATGATACTTTGGTGCTACTGCATCTGTCTTGTATACTTTGTATACAGTGTAACTTTCCTCTTCTACCCTGGATTTGAACCCGGTTTTCTGCGCAAGTGCTGACATGTTTACCATTGAGCTAATAGAGTCTGCCTGCCCTGCTTTTGCTCATGGGACTGCCACGATTGTTTCAGTCTCTGCCCATTCATGTGCCACGGGAATTTTAAAATGAGGTGCCTTATTCAAGGGGCAAAAATTAGCTCACGGATAAGCAATCGCGGGAGGATCGCGGACCACCTGATGCATGTTTTTTTTTTTTTACTGCAATCAGCAATGACATTAAAATCCGATGTGGTTAGAGAAGAGAGGCAGACATCTCCCCTTGTGTGTATTGTGTGTATTGTACGTATATTGTCTTGTTTTGTTTTCGGTTGTATGTATTGTCAATTGTCAGTCGTTTCGTTTTCATGTATGTTTGATTAAAATTCAATAAAACGTAAATTAAAAAAAAGAAAAATCCGATGTGGTGTAAAGATTTCGGCTATGGTTCAAGTCAACGAGGGGGAACCTTTTTACTGACGTACCAACCACTTCCGGTTTATCTCCTAGACACGGAGACGCTGATAGACAGTAGTGTAGCACGATGCGATCTCAAACACAATCAAAATAAAACTTTAAAACACAGATCTCCGTCCATGGCAGAGTGAACTGATTGATTTGAAAAGACATGCCATTGCAGTCGGTGTGTTAAAAACTAGTGGAAATAGCAGATCGGCTATTTTCCCTACTTTGGGTCCCCGGGGAAAGACATCATATTCCTCTTTTGTGTCCCCTTTTGTGAGCCAAAACGTTTGTGAACCACTGTGTTATGGGGTCAGGCAGGGCTGGCAGGCACATGCAACAGTCAGGAAAGGAGATACGATGTGGGGCCAGGGCCATGACAAACTGTTGTCCAAGGCACTGGGGCCAGACTCCAGAGCCATGACAAACTGTCTGAGGCCAGAGCCATGACAAACTGTTGTCCAAGGCACTGGGGCCAGACTCCAGAGCCATGACAAACTGTTGTCCAAGGCACTGAGGCCAGAGCCATGACAAACTGTCGTCCAAGGCATGGTTCCGGGCATGTGAGAGGCTCCACTAAGGTTTCACTTTGGGTAATAGAGTTACAGCCTTTAGCGACGACTCAATCTGGAGTACTGACAAGACGTTCCAGGGGGTTACGGTCAGCAACAGTTGCCAGATTCTGCAAGAGAAATATCACGTCTATGAAAACAAAACATGCCCAAAAGAAGCGACTTATAGGTCAGTAAGGCCACATGATCACTTTAAAGCTATATGCATCAGCTATTTTAAATTAGCGAATCGTGAAGTGTTGTGAGATTCTAGATCTGCCATTTTCCAAAGAAACTTAAAAGGCAAAATGTGAAATATTTTGAAAACAATTTAACAACCCTGACACAAAAAGTTTTCAGAATGGGGATATATGAGGACATGAGGACATGAAAACACACACACACACACACACACACACACACACACACACACACACACACACACACACACACACACACACACACACACACACACACACACACACACACACACACACACACACACACACACACACACACACACACACACACACACACACACACACACACACAGCACCGCTCAAAAATCATTAGGAAGCCAGCTCAAATAAGCAACTACACTTTAGACAAGCCCTAAAAACCAAAACCAATATTTACAAGCAACTTTACCGAAGACATGGCAACACTGAGCAGACTCTACTTTCTCCGGAGAATTAAAGCAAGTTTGTTGAAAATGTGTAGCCTCTCTTGTGCCATCATCAGAACTACTTCAACTGTTCCAGCATTGAACTCTTGTCGGCACGTTTCTAAAAAATCATTTTTCCTCCCTGTGAAGTCTGGTTGCGTTTTGCTTTTCACGCAGGGACGGTTCAAAGAGAGAAACAACACACAGCCTTATCCGCAAGGCGATTCATCTTTGGTTCAAAGGCGCGAGGCAAGCAGCTACTCAGCTAGCGGCAGGCTTCCCCCCTCTCAAGAAGGAAAGGAGGGTAAGGGAGGCTCCTGTATTTTTTTTGTCTGAGACAAAACATCTCTGACTCCCAGGAGAGTTCACTGTGATCCATTTACGCTGTCCAAGACCAACAGCTGAGAATGTGAAACATCCATCAAGCCAAACATTGTCTAAACTTTTTTTCATGTCAAGAACCCCTCAAAATTGATACGCCTTGTGTAAAGATATACCAGGGCAGGTACCCCATATAAGAAGAATTTTCATAGCTATAGCATTTAAAGCAGTTCACAAAAACAAATACTTACTTTCCATCAATTACAATACACACCCAATGAAGCCTTGTATTCATGAAGATTTTTTTGTTTTTATCGTATTCCTAAACAAAACTTGTATGACCGGCGGAGACTAAAGGATTCTCCTACTGAGTCTCCTATTGACTGATGATCCTACAAGGCGGAGACTAAAGGATTCTCCTACTGAGTCTCCTATTGACTGATGATCCTACAAGGCGGAGACTAAAGGATTCTCCTACTGAGTCTCCTATTGACTGATGATCCTACAAGGTGGAGACTAAAGGATTCTCCTACTGAGTCTCCTATTGACTGATGATCCTACAAGGCGGAGACTAAAGGATTCTCCTACTGAGTCTCCTATTGACTGATGATCCTACAAGGCGGAGACTAAAGGATTCTCCTACTGAGTCTCCTATTGACTGATGATCCTACAAGGCGGAGACTAAAGGATTCTCCTACTGAGTCTCCTATTGACTGATGATCCTACAAGGTGGAGACTAAAGGATTCTCCTACTGAGTCTCCTATTGACTGATGATCCTACAAGGCGGAGACTAAAGGATTCTCCTACTGAGTCTCCTATTGGCTTAGGAATGGGACAAAAACAAAAACAATCTCCATGAATTCTAGGCTTCATGGGGTATGTAATTGATAGAAAATCATAGTCATTTTTTTGGTGAACTACTGCTTTAATTAGAACCCCCGGACCTCCCATTGCATACCCTTTTAACTCTGAGAGAGTGTACAAATGGAACCAAATGGACCCGTTAGCATCCATTTGGTTTCATTTGTATACACTCAGAGTTACAGAGGGGTCCAATAGTGGGTATGCACATGCATAAAGTGAATTGCAAATCGAGTGGCAAAGTGAATTTAACGTTGTTTAGCGTTTTTTAATGCAATCATGGATGTAATAATAATAGGACTTTTTTGTTTGGATGTATGGGCTGTCAAGGACAGAAAGACGTTTTTTGACACTTAGCAGGCATTCCCGCATAGCTTCCGGGTATGATGATGATGTCACGCACATACCCTCTATTGGTTGATATAACTATCAATCATTTGACTGGGGGACCTCTCAAGGACCCCTGGGGGTCCCCGGCCCGGACCCCACTTTGAGCACCACTGGTCTTCTGCCACAAACTCTAACCTCTTTAAGTAGACTGATAACCTGAAGATTGTCTTCCATCTAAAAATACATATCTTGTGGTTTAAGACGTGACGGATGAGCTTAGCGTGTCACTGTGGTGTCAAAGGTCGGCCTTTTTGAACTGTGACTATGTGAGATCAATGTGCCTTTAACTGACAACGACAACATGCTGTGATGACCTATGATCAGTAATACAACATTGTGGCTACATAAACTCAAAACAATTCAGTTATGGATGGTGGCGCAGTGGTTGAGTGGTTAGCGATGGCACCTCTAGCCAAGAAGGCCCTGGGTTTTAACCACTTCAATCACAAACAAATTCTAAATGATTTTGAAAATAGCTAGTCATCGCCATCGGGCCTAGTTTGAGGGCACCTGAGAATGGCTTCCCACTGTCCTTATGAAATCTGAGGATATGTGCAAACATAATGCCGTGTACAGTACAGTACAGTTACTACAGTACATGTCATACGTTATTTTCAGCTGGGTTTCATTATGAAATAGGATTCTACTTTGTCAGAGTGTTTTGAATGAATTATGTGAATTCAAGTCAGCTGTTCATATTTTTGCTTGTCGCAGATTTTTAAACGTGTCATCATTTCACGCAGGTGGGCGGAGATCATTACCCAATAAATACCCAGAACCTTCGAGGGAGGTTTATTATTTATTTCAGCTATTAGGTCTGACAAGCCCTCCTCATAATAATGGAAGGATTGGATGCCAGTAAAAACAAATGCCCTTCAATATCTATTACCCTTTGTGACGGTCATAATAAGAGTTAGCAGTCTCCCTCGGGGCCAGGGGACTAAATGCCAAGACTCTCTGTTGCTATCGTTCCATCACAAGAGTACAGTGGCCTATGGAGCCATGGGATAAAGGTGGGTGGACTCAGGACTGCAGAGTCCGCAAAACAACTTACATTCTGGGCATTTCCTGCAGCCTGGGAAGCAAGGGCACACGACTTATATAGAGATACACATTTTGCTGGCTTCAGATTATTATTATGACCCTGTTACCCCTGAGAACAACTCTATTATGCCCCTGTTACCCCTGAGAACAACTCTATTATGCCCCTGTTACCCCTGAGAACAACTCTATTATGCCCCTGTTACCCCTGAGAACAACTCTATTATGACCCTGTTACCCCTGAGAACAACTCTATTATGACCCTGTTACCCCTGAGAACAACTCTATTATGACCCTGTTACCCCTGAGAACAACTCTATTATGACCCTGTTACCCCTGAGAACAACTCTATTATGACCCTGTTACCCCTGAGAACAACTCTATCATGACCCTGTTACCCCTGAGAACAACTCTATCATGACTCTGTTACCCCTGAGAACAACTCTATTATGACCCCGTTACCCCTGAGAACAACTCTATTATGACCCCGTTACCCCTGAGAACAACTCTATTATGACCCCGTTACCCCTGAGAACAACTCTATTATGACACCGTTACCCCTGAGAACAACTCTATTATGACCCTGTTACCCCTGAGAACAACTCTATTATGACCCTGTTACCCCTGAGAACAACTCTATTATGACCCCGTTACCCCTGAGAACAACTCTATTATGACCCTGTTACCCCTGAGAACAACTCTATTATGACCCCGTTACCCCTGAGAACAACTCTATTATGACCCCGTTACCCCTGAGAACAACTCTATTATGACCCCGTTACCCCTGAGAACAACTCTATTATGACCCCGTTACCCCTGAGAACAACTCTATTATGACCCTGTTACCCCTGAGAACAACTCTATTATCACCCTGTTACCCCTGAGAACAACTCTATTATGACCCCGTTACCCCTGAGAACAACTCTATTATGACCCTGTTACCCCTGAGAACAACTCTATTATGACCCTGTTACCCCTGAGAACAACTCTATTATGACCCTGTTACCCCTGAGAACAACTCTATTATCACCCTGTTAGCCCTGAGAACAACTCTATTATGACCCTGTTACCCCTGAGAACAACTCTATTATGACCCTGTTACCCCTGAGAACAACTCTATTATGACCCTGTTACCCCTGAGAACAACTCTATTATGACCCTGTTACCCCTGAGAACAACTCTATTATGACCCTGTTACCCCTGAGAACAACTCTATTATGACCCTGTTACCCCTGAGAACAACTCTATTATGTGTGCAATCATTATAGGTGTGCACGCGCGCAAAGATGTGCATGCATCGGCGCAATGAACATCCGAGTGTATAACTCCAACCTTATGTACAGTGTTTATGCATAACGTGTTGTGTGTGTGTGTGCGTGCGTGCGTATGTGCGCACACACACACACACACACACACACACACACACACACACACACACACACACACACACACACACACACACACACACACACACACACACACACACACACACACACACACACACACACACACACACACACACACACACACACACACACACACACACACACACACACACACACACACCTGAAACTTGAATCATTCATGATGCACAACGATGAGGTGACTATGACTCCACACAGCAGCTTATACAAAACAAAAACACAATAATTAAAAGGAAAATGTTGATTCACCAGATCAATTCAATCACCAGAGGTCTTTGTCATCCACTACAGTTATTCACTGCTCATGAAACCGCCTGAAGTCAGCGCTTTTTATGAGAACCAGGCCATGAACGTGCCACCTCCCCCACTCTCTCTCTCTCTCTCCCTCCCTCTGAGGCAGATTCTAGGGAAATGACCTCAGAGCATTCGAACCCGGGCAGGTAGCCAGCAGTGTCCTCACTATGCTGAGTGGAGAGAATGATGATGATCCTCCTCTATAGCAGTGGCTCCCAAACTGGGGGTCCCTGAATAGTTTTTTGGGGGTCCCCCAGATGATTAAGTGTAATGTGCAACATTATTTTCTCACTCAGTCAGCAGTAAACAAAGCAACATAAAGTATAAGTGTATGTTATACTGTATGTCCACATTTCAAAAGTTACAATTTAATGACCTTTAAGACCTTTTTTATACCAAATTGTCAAAAATTACATAAGAAAGAGGCAAATATTGCCTCACACTGTGAGGCAAGTGCTTGTCAGGGTGGGGGTTCCCAGTTAAAATATGATTATTGTGGGGGGTGATGATAAGCCAAGGACATAAGAAATGTAAAAACAATTATTGATTTTTCAATTAACCAAATTAAGCCTGTTATCTCCGGTTCTAAATGGTTGGCTTCAAGCCCTACTCCATTGCAACCCCCAACAAACAGCTTCACAGAGTGGGTGGGTGGGGGGTTGTGCAGTGCACCCTCTGCTCTGACAACAGTCTGGAAGACACAATAGACCTTCTTGATGGAGGGATAAACATCTGAAGAGCTCTGGTACGGAGAGGATAGGAGGGGAGAGGGGCCGGAACAATAACTAAAGAGCTGCAGCGCGCGCGGCCGTGAGTGCAGTAGCATAGCCACTAGCGAGGACTTTTGTTCTGTGATGTCCTTTTAGACTAAGTGTTTGACTGTACTCTGTACTGTTTACATTTCTGCCTAATAAAGTACTTAATCAATCAATGGCGCTGCACTTAGATCTCGCTCATACGATAGGCCATGAGACATGCAGTCAGAACTTCTTTGGGACTCATTTCTACTGATTCTGGTGGACGAGGTGTTGTTGAACTGCTGCTCATTTGCCTTGTGTAGGCTAACCTTTTGTTATACAATGACTCCTTAAATTACCGTAATCACTCTTAAACAGAAATTTGCATGCAGTTTGTCACGCTCAGACAACATCTTTGGAGGTGTTGTGGGCGGGGGCAGGGGGGGGGTGTCTGGTGTTGTGTGGGGGGGGGGGGGGGGGGGGAGGGGATCTGCTGAAAATACAAGCTACCACTAACACAAAAATTAAACACAACATGAGGAACCCTGACAAAGGGACGGAGGCTTCACGCGTGTGTGTGATGTCGTGTGAATGCACTCCCTCTAGCCTCTACCACCATGGGACCATCTGCTAGGCGTGCTAATGGTCAGGCAGAATCTGACCTAATAGCATTAAATCTCCCTGCCTGGCGACTGTCTGGTCTCTGGTCACTGCAGTGCCCCCACTAGTGCTGTGTCCCTTCCTCCTGTGCTTCTGTAGGGGCCCCTTGCTGTGTTACACTCAGTTGTGAGGCAGTGTCTCGCACAAAACAGATCTGCAAGCTCACCAAGCGTCAGATTGTTGTGAGCTTGTAGAGCTGATATTTTTTGGGGTCTAGACAAGATGCGCAATGAAGTATAACCCAGGCTTCAGGTATTGCAGTGAGTGCACAGCACTGCACACAGAGTAATATTTGTTTCCGTCTCACAGAAAATATCAAATGCTGAACATGGAAGCTTCTATTAAAGACTGCATAGTAAGTAAAGCCTTACCAAGCCATAATTATGGCCCATAGGGGCAGGAGCCTATCTCCTGATTATGTAGCGTGAGGCAGCTTGATCATGTACAAGTACAACCCCTGGACATGATGTACAAGACAAGTACATTCCCTGGACATGATGCTAGTAATATGTCACAGGGACTTACCCCCAATCAAACCCTTGATGCTGAGTGCCACTGGGTCCACTTTTTATAGTATGACCCAGCCAGGGTCAGAGTGGACACTCTAACCACAGAGACTGCACAGCCCTCATGCAACACACATAGACACTATGAAGGTTAAGCGTAACTTCTGTGACAGTGTTTGGTTTACGTGCTTTCATTATAACCAGAACTGTCCCTGAATGAAGGGGGAGTTAAGTTATCAAAAAAGTGGAAATAGCTGATCTAACGTGTCACGTACAAACAATTCAAAGTTTAAGTTCTGAGTTCATGGTTCCCAGAACTCAGAGTTAGTACCACCACCACCTTCTGAGCAGGGTCAAAATTAGGTTCTGAGAACAACCTCGAAAACTTGAAACAGAGCTGTAGTGTATGGAAACACATCCACAACCTGTGAAAATACGTTACACGGCACGACACGGTTCACTTGGTTCTCGTAGTCGAAAAGAGTCACATAAGACTGCACAGGGCCCCACTCAAACACACACAGTCACACACACACACACACACACACACTATATCACACTCTCTATATGCGCACACTAGAGGTTTAGGCGTGCTACAGGACCCCCTTGGTGTCAGAGGGCAATAGTCAGTTCGCTGCCTGCAGGGCCAAAACAAACCGCAGCTCATTTGTCAAGACGTCCACTCACTTTTGTCCTGGCTAACGGTTTTTACAAGGAGGTGGGGGTTGTTGTTTACAGAACATAATGAACAATAAACTCAGGGTCCCCTGCCGATGTTTATTGTCGACATAGTTAAAATCAGCGCTCACTTAAGTGTGATTTATTTAACGCTAATAGGCAGGCCTATTAACAGCCAAGGCACTAGACTACAGTAAACCGCTCCAGTTGAGAAAGAGAGGGGGAGAGAGAGACAGAAACTTAGAAAGAGAGTGAAAGACTCAATTTCAATTTGCAGGGAGTAAAAAGTGGGTGAAATTCTTTGGCTACATCACAAGCTCCCATCATTTGCCGTCTTCAAGAAAGAATAGAAAAAGAATAGATAATGAATGAAAACAAAGACAGAGAAAGGAAAAGAAAGAAGGGAGTAGTAAGAGAAGTTAATCGTGGTACTAACTCCCCTACAGTTTGTTTGTTTGTACAGCTTTCCAGAAACAGTTAACAGACTGAGTATGTATGTGGCTTTGGTAACTTGTTATGTAACCCAGTCACAGTGTAGAAAGCTGACACTTTTAATGCCAGACCCATCTGTCCTACCCTGATTAAACCATTCATGCTGTCAGAGAGAGAGAGAGCTGCCTAAAAGCACCAACCTGGAACCCCATCTGGAAATATATTAGTGAAATGGAGACTAACTGGTCTACTTTATAGGCCAATTCACAGCTCACAACTACAGCACTCATGCAACCAGTTGGCCATTCCTTCTACCTCACATGAGACAGTAGTTCTTCTTAAACGTTTTATTTGTTTCAAACTTCAAAGACCCCCATGTGTACAAATGGAGCCTTGTGGGTCCATTTGGTTCCATGTGATGTGTACTCTCTCAGTGAAGACTATAAAACAACAAAAAGGCTTACACACTGAAAGACCAAAAGTGCAAAAGGTGACACTGTGAAATAAAGTGACAGTGAGAGTGGACGCCTCAGTTCTCAGACATCATCAACACTCTCAGAGTTCTAGAACTGTAAGGGTCCTTTTGGAACCCCCTCAAGGGTCCCTGGACTGGACCCCACATTGGGAAACCACTTACAGTAGACTAAAATAGCGTAACTTTCTCTGGTGGACAAAGCAGAAAGAATCTCCTGTTTCTGTCTAAACAGTCTGAGTAAACATGCTGACTGTTCAGTGCAGATGATTGCAAACAACAACCTTGAGATGTTGGCCGTGACATCTAGCCACACATTCAACTACAGCGAACACACTCACTGATACAAATCTACAAACAAAGAACCAGTGGTCAATACTTGACTCCACATTTCTCCACAACATCTCAGAGGATTCTTGTACTTTGGACTCCAAATACAATTATTTGAAAAGGTGGGATACTACGTATTACTTATACTACTTACATATTTATATTATTATAACAAAACATACATTTGGCTATTCGTAAACAAGCCGATCTGCAAGCTCACGACCCATGATATATCGCCAGATTCGCCAGTGGGATGTGAGCTTGTAGATCTTCGAAGAGAAATTGAACATTCATAATGCATTTTCCTCAGTCACAAGTACATTTTGACAACAAAACTTTTACACATTTAGTCAAGTAAAGCATAGGCCGAAACGTTGCTGTTTCCCTATTAAAGTTGGTTCACTGCATTTGAAGACAGTGTGCGGGTATTTGTTCCTTTTACTTTAAGATTTTAAAATCTGAGCACTTCTTCTACCACAGCGAAGAAGCAGCTAATGCATACAGTAATAGCACTTAAAGATGCCTGCCAGCGCTTCAAGGCAAGCCATGCACAGCCAGGTTAGGTCACCCAAGTGGAAGCACATTGATCATGACCCGGCCTCAACCCACTGGGGTCCAGCCCGGGGGACACCCCAATGGGAGCCTTCAGGGGCCTTCCAGTCGGGGGCCCCCTGAATTGAACTCAATACATAATTAGAACTAGGGAAAATAATTAGATCTATTTGATCCCACACAGGGGAAATCCAGCTTTCAGCATCTTCACCCATGCAGCTGATTGCTGGCTGCCCAAGCGGGCAGACTTGAGAGCAGGGGTAGAAGGGGACAGTTAGCCCTGGGTTAGGACCCCCGGAGGAATCGATCCTGGGACCTTCATGCTTCCCATCAGCTAGGCATTGAAATTGCTACAACAATACTATAACAACTTCTCCCTAGGCTATTCTTCTATCAAGGACGTTTCTGTAGTATCACCACTATGAAATTGTCTAATAGTTCTCGTTAGACAACTGAATTCAATTCAAACCATCGGAACCACCACATAAATAAAGTTTATAAACCTCTACCCTACACTCAGAAGAAAAATGCATCACACTTAATGGAACCAAATGGACCACTCCCGGGTCCATTTGGTTCTACCCTCTCGGTGTTAAATTAACTTGTTTTTCCCATGAATCATCCATAATAAATAACACAGGGCAGATTTGACATTCAAATGAGATGCAGATTGTCTCTGTATTACTTCATCCCTATTGTCTTAAAGTTCCGCCCATTATTTCCATACAGGAGCTACCTGAAAGTTTCCTTGTATCCAAAACAACGTTCACTTACTTCACTATAATAATAATAATGGCAATAATTCCTTTATTTATGTCGTATAAAAGAAGACAAATCCAGAAAGAAAGAAAAGAGAGAAAGACATAATAATGTGATAACCAACAGCCAAACGTTACCTTATTATAATGGAGGGACGGGAGGGAATATTATTCCTTGTTGTTTGGTGATTAAGTTTCAGGCTACAAAAAAAAATAATCCTCTGAAACTGGAAATTCCTCAAAACGCCAAAGCGGAAAAAACCTCCGTGTAAAAAGCTGTAGTGTAGTGAAGTGTCCCGTTGTTAAATTCACTCATAAAACTTGTTATATTTCCCACAGAAAGCAGTTATATTCATATTGAACAGAGCTCTCTGCTCTGTGTTCGTTCATGCGTCCGTCCGTCAAGTTTGCTCCTGGGCGCCTGTGAGCGGCGGCGCGCACGACGCCGCGCGTACCCGCGTCGGTTCCCGCGAGAGCACCCCCCCGCCCCCCGTTTAAAGGGACAGTGTACCATTCTTTAGTTTCCCCAAGTCATTGACAGGCAGAATCAGAACCTCAGTGGTTCTCAATGGTTGTTATTTTGCATGTCATGTTTATGAATTGAATACATTGGAGTAGGACCCGAATGGAAACAAGACCGCTTTTTTTTGGTGCTATACTTTTAGACCCAGTGTCTGACTACTCTGTATACTGTTTACATTTCTCTCTAATTCAATCAATCAAAACAAAACAATTTGAGGATTGATTGATTGATTGATGATTGATTGATGAATTACAGATTGGAGAATATAGACCGTACATTTCAAGCACAATTCAAAACAAAACTGTTAACCATAAAGCCATAAAGCATTACACTTGTTTACAATAGGGCCCACCATGTCCAATTCATCATAACAACTAGAAAAAGTGCCCTTCTGGGCACAGGTCTCCACCAGGAGAGTGTGTGTGTGTGTGTGTGTGTGTGTGTGTGTGTGTGTGTGTGTGTGTGTGTGTGTGTGTGTGTGTGTGTGTGAGTGAGTGAGACACGGCTTTGCCTGTTGTAGCGCCACCATGAGGCTGATTTGAAAACTGGCATTTCTTCCTCAGCCCAGTGGGAATATGCATGCACAGTTTCACCACAATCGGACGCTGCGTTGAGTAGTTGTGGCGATTTGTACAAAACGGGTACAAAGCGGGCTACTCCTGAAAAGTTTAGAAGCCAATCGTAGCCAATGAGGGTGGATTATGAGAAATCAAACAAACCCGTCTTGATCACATGACTATGGAGAGCATGTGTACCGATTTGCGTGAAATTTGGATAAAATCTGAAGGAGTAATATTAGAAAATGTGTTTTACATATGTCGGCCTCCTGGTGGCGCTATAAAGAGCAGATGTGAAAAATTCCAGGCAAAGGTTTTTCCTTGGCCTCTAGGGAGTTGGCATACAAAGTTATCCACAGATCTGTGCAGTTAGAGGTAAAAACACTTTTCGGCCAGTTATAGCGCCACCATGAGGCTGAGTTGAAAATGTTCATGTGGCATTTCTTCCTCGGCCTAGTGGGAATGTGCGTGCACAATTTCACGGAAATCACACGATGTGTTCATGATTTGCAGCATTTTGTTTGAAACTGAGCACTCTTGCAAACTTTGGAAGCCAATCTTAGCCAATCAGGATGGAGTCTGAGAAATCTGAAAGACCCGTTTCGTTGAATGGCTCTAGAGAGACTGTGTACCAATTTGCGTGATGTTTGGACAAAATCTGTAGGTGTACTGTCCAAAAACTTGTTTTGCACCAAGCGGCATCCTGGTGGCGCTATAACAGGCCGTTCTGGAATTTTTTGGGCAGAGGTTCATCGTTGGCATCCAGGAAGTGTGTGTGCAAAAGTTGGCATCGACCGGGTTAACGGTGCCGGAGATTAGCTGTTCACAGACGGACGGACACACGGACGGACGGACGGACGGACACACGGACGGACGGACGGACGGACGGAGTGCAAAACATACTCTCTCCCCATGCCTTCGGCCTGGTGGAGACAAACATACTCTCTCCCCATGCCTTCGGCCTGGTGGAGACAATTAGAGGCATACAAATATACTCTATATAGCAAAAAAAAACAGGAAATCATCATAGGGGAGGTAAAAAAAAGGAAAGAAACATACATACAGTGAGGGGAGAAAGGGGTGGGGGGGATTCAGGTTTTACGGAGGCCAGTTTCAGTATTGCGGCCGTCCATAGGTTTTTGATTGATTGATTGAAGAATTTATTAACAGTTTGCAGAATTACAGTACATTTCGAGCACAAACTCAATACAAAGGCTGTTAACTGTGAGTGGACGACCCAATTAAGCATTACACTTGTTTCCAATAGGGTCCACCATGTTCAAATCATCAAAACATTTAGAGACGTACAAATAGACACTTCTATAGACAGAACAGGAATTCATCATAAAGGAGGTAAAAAGGGAAAAGAAACATATACAGTGAGGGAAAAAAAGGGGTGGGCGGTGGGGGGGATTCACGTTCAGCTCCGTTAATTTGTTTGTTTTCCTGGGAGGAGCTGCGTTGGGTCCCCAAGTCGGCTCCGTGGCCGTACCTTGAGTTGGCTGTGTGGCCGTGACCGTCTCTTGTGTTGTCCTTGTGTTGGGTCCCCAAGTCGGCTCCGTGGCCGTACCTTGAGTTGGCTGTGTGGCCGTGACCGTCTCTTGTGTTGTCCTTGCGTTGGGTCCCCAAGTCGGCTCAGTGGCCATACCTTGAGTTGGCTGTGTGGCCGCGACCGTCTCTTGTGTTGTCCTTGCGTTCGTGTTTGGGGGATTCCGATTTTACAGGGGCCAGTTTCGAAATGCAGCCGTCCGTAGGTGCCCTTTGAGAGCGGTTTTAAAGGAGTCAAGGGATTCGCAAGTCTTAATGACTGTTGGTAGGGCGTTCCACATTTTGGTGGCATAGGAGCGAAAATAATGTAGTCCCTTGTTTGTGCCAAATCTGGGTTGCACATGGTTAGTTGCGCTCCCTCTGGTGTTATGGGTGTGGACTTCGTTGACATTAAGGAAGTATTTAGCCAGGTACATGGGTATCTTGGTGCTGTATCGAATCTTGTGGACCAGACCCATTGCAAGCTGCTGTACTCAGTCGTCAACGGAATAGATAATGGCTTCTGAAAAACATTAGTTCTCAAAGTGAGGTCTGCATGGGGACCCCCAGGCAGGGGTCCTTGAAGGGGGTTCCAGGGGTCCTTGAAGGGGGTTCCAGGGGTCCTTGAAGGGGGTTCCAGCGAAATTTGTGAATATAGCGTCACAAGTTTAACCAATTTAACCCTATCACAAAAACATGCAGTAATCCTGGTCTCTAAACTGCCTCCCCCTGGCCAGCCGGGGCGCCTGATGGAGGGGAAAGGAACTGATAAACATGCAGTAATCCTGGTCTCTAAACTGCCTCCCCCTGGCCAGCCGGGGCGCCTGATGGAGGGGGAAGGAACTGGTTGGAATAACGTGTTCCTTCCACGTGCTACGTCCAACCAGGGAAACTCCCCACTGTCAGGTGTAAAGGAGCGACTTGGACACTCATGCATGAAGGAAGCATGAGTTCAAGTCCGTTGCTCTCCCCAGGTTGGCGGAGGGTGTGTAGAGCCCAGGATCACATTAGATAATTGACACAGGGGTGAAAAATGGGTTACAAAATCGTGGGATAAAAAATATATTAAAAAAATTAAATAAAAATGAACCCTATAGCCTATATACATTGGCTATTGGAAAATAGCAGCTCTACAAGCTCACACTGTGTCGTGACGAGACGTGAGCTTGTAGATCTGCTATTTTTAATAAAACATTTTTAATACATTTTAACTATAGAAATCTTGAAGGAGGGGTCTCCGGCACTAAACCTTGTCAGATGGGGATCCTTGACCAAATAGCCTATGGCTACATTTATATACATTTGGGGGTCCTTGACATGAAAAAGTTTTCTCAATACTATAGGTGGGGATACAGTTCTAAATAATACATTCTGGGATGAAATTTGTAAGTAGTGAAATGAAATTACACTGTTCCTCATTTTGCTGGGGATGTCGTCATCATCTTCACATGATGAACAGAACATAAAAAGTAAAGTTCTTCCACCACTAAGTCACACACTTCTATTTTAACAAGTCACTTTGACACAACTAACTTTGAGTCAGTGGTGTGTGTGTGGTGGACTGTCTGGTGGTAGAAGTGGGTCATTTATTTTGCCAAACTTCTTTTCAAGGAGGAACAGCGTTAGGGTGTAAAAATGATTCCTTCCCAGAAACAGTGAAATGTTATACATGTACTCTGAACTCTGCCAATTTTGTTTAGTTTTTTTACTGAAGGAATGTGATCGTTTTGAATGAGAGTGCAGTCACTTCAGTCTCTTTCAGCTCATTACTTGGACAGTTTATTGAAATCAGCCACACATTTCTTATGCTCTGCCTTCTGTAATCTACAAAACAAATATTTGAATCAATACCCTTTGACTTGGCTTTCCGAAATGACGTCATTTGGCAGCCAAGTCTATGGACTTGTTTAGAGTCTACGGAAATTATAAATTCCAATTATAAATTGTTTAGGGTAGTTAAGATGAAATTATTTGCCAGCCAAATCTATGGACTTTTATATCTGGTTAGTGTAATTATGATGTAATTCTTTGCCAGCCAAGCGTATGGACGTACATGTTTGTTTAGGGCAGTACATTATGACGTAAGATGTCATCTCGCTGATAAAACTACATCTTCTAATAAATATATTTCATTTTTCACGTTCATGAGAACATGCCCCCCAAATTCACCCCTTAATACACGAGTGTGATTTTTAAATGTGGTACCGTAAGAACACAACATAAGCTGAGGGCATGCGTATATCAGGTATGTCTGATATAGTTTAGCTCTAGTCCATAGCAGAGTAATATAGTAAGAGAGTGGCGACACTAGCGTTGACTCCCATTGTAACATTGGAATGCGGAAGTGCTCATTCTATCTCAATGGGATAGTTCCAGCCATAGGAGCAATGTTTGGAACTATAGCCCGCACCCGCTTTGCAGAGAGATCACTCTGGTCCATAGAGCCCTAATGCTGTTGCTGCCGTTGCATTAGAGCTATGGGACTTTCAATGAAATGCCCTCGCATGAAATGCAGACCAGCCTCTCGACTTCTGCAAAAAAAACAAAAAAAATAACGTTTTCGCTACTCAGCAATAGGAAGACGTAGGTAGCACCACACCCCTGAACATCAGTCATGGGGCCTATATATTATATATATTGTTTTACTGGCACCAAATCAGGAATGTGTGGTCTGAACATAAACCGCATACTGTCAAATTCAAGAGGAATGCTCCCGTTCTCCTCTACTCTCCTTTCCTTCCTGTGCTGGCTCAGTCAGTGTGCTGTGATATACACCAGGGGTTCTCAACCCGTGGGTCGCGACCCCTCGGGGGGTCGCCAAATTATTTTAGGGGGTCCCCAAATTATTTTCAAAAAAAAAAAGAGAAAAAAAAAAGATTTCTTTTATTTTCACGATTTTTCTAAAATAGCAGACCTACAAGCTACGAGCTTGTAGATCTGCTATTTCTCAATAGCTAAATTATAACAATGCTTAAAACACCAAAAGGGGTTCCCGCCCAAAATGGTTTAAGGTTATTGTAGCAGTCAATTTATATTGGGGGTCGGGAGGGGGCGGGGCGGGGGTCCCGAGACATTGCCAAAGCATTTCCGGGGGTCCCCGGCCAAAAACGTTGAGAACCCCTGATATACACCATTACAATGATTGACCTGTGATATACACCATTACAATGATTGACCCAGCGGCCACCATTGATCTGTGGTATAGCAGCCAGGCAGCAGCACCCTGCACTTCCATCTGTGTGACATGCTTTGATCAATGGTTGATCACAAAATGAAGCCAGTTTAATTGAAATCCTAATATAATAAACTCAGAATATTCAACAATGTCTGGAATATTAATACCTGGGGGATCGATTTATCACATTCTGCAGCAGGATACGTTCTGAGCATTAATGGATTTCTGCCCCTGTGGGTGTTGGGGGAATAAAATGGAATCTAATCATCCATAATCATATATACCGCAATGGTCATGCATGGGCCAATGCTGAGGTGCCACTTTCGGACTCCTACCATACTATAGATTGCCAGATTAGCATCTGAACATCTCTCCTATTAGCCCAGGACTGTTTATATTCTCAGTCGAATGCATATACTTACTATACACTAGAACAGGAAAAATGTGTTCAGTTCAGGTGGCTGTAGTGTAGACTAACTACACTACGAGATCATTCAGAGGTTTGGGTGCATCGCGACTCGTCTTGAGCTTGTAGATATTATATATCATAGGCCCAGTGGCGAAAATAGGCTTTTATCAGCCATGGGTATTCTGATGAAAGGGGCCCCTCACATGCACACACGTGTGCGTGCACACGCTGACGCACGTGAGCAAAGCGAGACTGGAGAGCGAAACTCGGTTAATTTGGACCATTTGGCACGGTTCTGGCACGGTTCTACACGTTACTTTGGCCAAATATTAATCTACAAACTCATTCATTAGCAGCATCACGTGTGCTGCAGTGCAGAATGTGAAAGAAAACTTTCATATCAGCAATAATACTCACAGAGTGAAGTGAAACTGATTAAAGGAGTAGTTCACCCAAAAAATTACTTATTTCCTATCAATTACACACCCCATATTAAGCCTTGAAGTTATGGAATTTCTTTTAGTTTTTGTCTAATTCCTGAGCTAAGTGGTGAACTGTGTGTGTGTGTGTGTGTGTGTGTGTGTGTGTGTGCGCGTGCGTGCGTGCGTGCGTGCGTGCGTGCGTGCGTGCGTGCGTGCGTGCGAGAGAGAGAGAGAGAGAGAGAGAGAGAGAGAGAGAGATAGAGAGATATAGAGAGAGATGGGGGTCATAAATATTGAACCAATGCAAAGTATTAACAACAGCCTGTGAATAAATAACTGTCTGGGTCCATTGGAACAACATTTCTTTTTGCACTGGCTCAAAAGTAACGCTGTTGAACATACAAGCTTTCTATCCAACAGCGACAATGTGTGGTTACACGACTACAATACAGACATCTGTTCTTCAGGTGTGAACTTGAACTCATGTCGTGCCCACATGACGCCCACTTGTCTGTTTAAACTTATATGATATGCCCGCCTGAATATAACCGCTGCAGTCGGGGCAGAAAAACCTCCTATCTCCATATTTTAACTTTTCTGTGTTTTTTCCCGCATAAATGATCATACCACAATGTCACACAAAAGCATCAAAAGATCAGCTTGTAGATCTGCTGTTTTTGAATTTGAATCCAGAGAAGTAACAGTTTTGGACAGATGAGGTTTCCACCCGACGGAGGCGATATTTAATCAGCGGACTGCACGTTCTATAATGGCCCAATTAGTGGCCCGAGTGCTTTTATGGCCCAGCTCGTTTTGGTTTCTGTCAGAAGAACTGTGTCTGAACGCAAGCTTCAATGGCAACCGTCCTATAGGATATCCGTCCCTCGCCCACGGGTCGGGCCCCCTGTCCAATCATTATTTACGTGTGTTACCTTCTATGGCATTAATTTGTAATAATGTCCACAGCCTTTGTGGATAGAAAAAGATGCAGGCGCTTGAGTGGCTCAGTGCCTGCCCGCCACCATGGATGGTTCTTATCCACCATGACGCATCCGGCTTTGTCGGGTGTCTACACACGACAAAGCCACGATTGGCACGTGTTCGGGGGAGGGAAGCCAGGATATAGGGTGAAAATTGGCAGTGTACGTAATCCTACAGGAAGTGTTGGTCGGGAGGAGTAGGACGAAGGCCTACCCCTACGTCCTCCCAGTGGGGGCTCCTCACTGGTACGTGAGTCAGTATAGGATACAACAGCAGTGACAACTGGAACATACTGTAATTAAAGCACCTATGTTAAAGGAGCAATTCACCCATTTTCAACCACATCATCATAATTTGTCCTAAGTCCTATAACTAAACATTACAAGGTTGAAATGTCTGTCGACTCATTGGTGGGTAGAAAGTTCTGCCTACCAATGACACACGCTGGGCAAGACCTACGCTGTAGAGTGCATAAAGAGTGCTCAAGGAAATGACAATGACGCTTTACAAATCTGTTTACATTCTCCGTGTTGTAATTGGTCGAAACATGTCGTATCCGGGGAAATACATCTGACGGATGTTCCGGCCCGACACTTCCAGCTATGCAGTCTCTGCCTTAGGTTGTGACCATGGGCTTTTCTCTTTGCAGATGAGTAAGACTGGGGCCGAGGCTACCAATGACATCATCGATGGTGATTTCATGCTGAAATTAGAGCCATTGTCTTTGCATATTAAAAAAAAACCTGCTCCTCCGAACAACACCAAACGGCAAACGCTATAGGCCTAATTATGCGCATTGCCAGTAGGCCACAGAGGTACCTCCACAGTTTATTCATTTTTTATGTGACTACATGTGTCTTAATCACATAATTTAGGTGACACTATATCTCACCTAAATTATGTGATTAAGTCCCCCCCCACACACACACACACACACACACACACACACACACACACACACACACACACAAACACACACGTTTGTATTACCATACTTGCGAGGAGTCGGAGGACATCAACCTTTTTAGGACCGTGATTTTATAAATTCCATTTTCAAGCTCGCAACCGTGTCGAAGCACGATCGGTGCATTGTGAGCTTGTAGATATGCTATTTTCAGCACGTGACACTGGCACACAACTAATCATACATCAGGCATAACTCTGTGGCCACGACTGTGGCTCAAGAGGTAGAGCAGGTCGTCCAATGATCCATGGGTCGGCGGTTCGAATCCCGGCTCCTCCTGTCTACATGTCGAAGTGTCCTTGGGCAAGACACTGAACCCCAAATTGCTCCCGATGTGCTGGTTGGTACCTTGCATGGCTTCCGCTGCAATCGGTGTATGAATGTGTGTGTGAATGGGTGAATGTAATGCACAATCTATGTAAAGCGCCTTGGATAAAGGCGCTATATAAATGCACCATTTACCATTTAATTCTAACGTCCCTAAACTTGACCTCTATACATACATATGGCCCTGAATCTTGCACTAATTGTAATCCTATAACTCTACGGTAATGTCTAAACCATAAAACAACCATGCCTCTTGTAGTACCAGGAAAATGTTCCTCACAATGTCTATTTGTCAAATTCTGCTATACTTGTGGGGACATTTTTGCCCGACACATATAGTAGGCCTAATACAGGTACACAGACGGTGTGTACAGCCCTGGGAACATGATCCCTGTCCCTGCTTCAGGCTTCAGGAGAGGGGGGGAGAGGCCCAGCATGGGATGGCTCTACGGGGTTTGACAGAATGAAAGAGATTCCATGCGTTTCCACAAACTGCCAACGCCATGCATTCATTCCCTCCACCATGCACATTCATAACCCTGAATAAACTCCCATTACTAACCACACATTCTGGGCATGTTGCTTCGCGCAGCGTTTTGAGCTCACAGGTCTGCCACTTTTGCTGCTTTTGCGTGACGCTGTACTATGAGGGCGTTCATTTACAATAAATAAATAAATAAAATATGAAGATATAGGAGGTTTCTGTCTGACAGCAACTGCATAAGAAAAAAACCAAAAGAAAACAATGGTTCAAAACGCATTCACAGGAGTCTCTTTCTTCTGTCCGTAATGTATTCATAAACCGCCCATGCATCTACCTCCAAGTGCTGAACCGTCCTTGAAGGGAGGAGGCCCACCGCCGGGCGCCAAATGAGACAATTAAAGGCGTAGGAGTTTCAAAGCCCTTTTAAACTTCAACCTTCCGTATGGTTGTCTTAATGTTCTCCTTGCCTGCAGTTAAAGCTCAGCCAGGCCTTTCACTTCCTCGACGGGGTCTCTGTTGTTAAAATGGAGACCACCGCCTCGGTAGAAAGAGAAGGAGAGTTAGGAGCAAAGGATTGCCTTTAATTGTGTCTCTTTCTCTAACCTTCTTATCTTTTGATAGAAGTTGGAACACCCAGAGGCACGATGGCACAGTCGATAGTGCTGTCGCCTCACAGCTAGAAGGTCCTGGGTTCGATTCCCGCTGGGGACGCTGTGGGTGCTGGTTGGCGTGGGTCTCTCCTCCGCGTCATCAGTGCCCATACCTGAGGCGGGGTTGGCGAAAGGGCCTTTCTGTGTGGAGTTTGCATGTTCTCCTCGTGTCCCCTAGGGTAGGTACCCTCACAAAAAACATGCAGTAATCCTGGTCTCTAAACTACCTCCCCCTGGCCAGCTGGGGCGCCTGATGGAGGGGAAAGGAACTGGTCGGAATAACGTGTTCCTTCCACGGGCTACATCCTGCTGGGGAAACTCCCCCCTGTCAGGTGAAAAGAAGCAGCTTGGACTACTCATGCATAGAAGGAAGCATGAGGTCAGTGGGAGGAGGCCCACCGCCGGGCACCAAATGAGACAATTAAAGGCGTAGGAGTTTCAAAGCCCTTTTAAACTTCAACCTTCCGTATGGTTGTCTTAATGTTCTCCTTGCCTGCAGTTAAAGCTCAGCCAGGCCTTTCACTTCCTCGACGGGGTCTCTGTTGTTAAAATGGAGACCACCGCCTCGGTGTAGACAGTCTTTCTATTGGTTGTTTTCTCGCACCTTAACGTCCATAGCATAATGTACAGTATACAGTATATACCGGTATATACTGTATACAGTTGGGTGCCACCGATATTGTCCCTTATCATTTGACACATTTAGGCCTGACCTCAAACATTTTAAAAATCCTTCTAAATCCTGAAAAAATCCTTCTAAATTTTCACGATTTGTCAAAAATAGCAGACCTACAAGCTCGTAGCGTGCCACTCGGTGGTGCGCTATGAGCTTGTAGATCTGCTATTTTTCAATAGCCAAATTATAACATAATGTTTAAAACACCAAAAGGGGTTCCCGCCCAAAATGGGTTAACTGTCCTTTTGCGCAGATCACGCAAACCTCAGCAAAAAGAAAAGGACAATATCGATGGCCTCCAACTGTATATGCTGCTATGCTCCCGTATGTTTACGTCTTACCTCAGGTACCACACCGGAGGCCTGCCATGTGTAAATATGTACTGTATATATATGTTTTGTATTCATAACAAACAGAACCATAAAATTCACCTGAGTTCGGTTAAAACAGAAATGAAAGAAGAAAACAAAGAAATAGCGAGAGACAGAAAGGCAGTGAAATGTAGAGAAAGAGAAGGAGTGTTAGGAGCAAAGGATTGCCTTTAATTGTGTCTCTTTCTCTAACCTTCTTATCTTTTGATAGAAGTTGGAACACCCGGAGGCACGATGGCACAGTGCTGTCGCCTCACAGCTAGAAGGTCCTGGGTTCGATTCCCGCTGGGGACGCTGTGGGTGCTGGTGGGCGTGGGTCTCTCCTCCGCGTCATCAGTGCCCATACCTGAGGCGGGGTTGGCGAAAGGGCCTTTCTGTGTGGAGTTTGCATGTTCTCCTCGTGTCCCCTAGGGTATAGGTACCCTCACAAAAAACATGCAGTAATCCTGGTCTCTAAACTACCTCCCCCTGGCCAGCTGGGGCGCCTGATGGAGGGGAAAGGAACTGGTCGGAATAACGTGTTCCTTCCACACGCTACATCCGGCTGGGGAAACTCCCCCCTGTCAGGTGAAAAGAAGCAGCTTGGACTACTCATGCATAGAAGGGAGCATGAGGTCAGTCCGCTGCCCTCCCCAGGTTGGCAGAGGAGTGTAGCGCCCAGGATTACATTATTAGATAATTGACACTGGGTGAAAAAATGGGTTGCAAAATCGTGGGATAAAAAGTTAGAATACCTGCTGCTGATCAGTCTTCCGTGTCAGACTCATTTCTCTTGTGTTTTCCACAACTGGATGAATGCCATGTACCGTGCAGAATGGTTCTCTGTAATATAGGTTTAGTAGGTCAGCCCCGGGTCAAGTTGATCGTGATCCAATTAGCATCCGACACCACCTGACACCCTCTATAGACACCATTATGCAACAGAGTAGAGTGCCACCGTGGAATTATAGAGGGACTGTGCCAGCCAGTCCAAGTGGTGACAACATGAGAGCACTGACGAATGACATCCACTCCTGCTGAGAGAGTCGCCATTTCAAGGACCATCGGTTTGATATGTATGAGCCAGCAGCACGGACCCACCATTTAATATGATTTTAAACTCTGGGAGATGTGTACTCTCTCTGAGCTACAGACGGGTCCATTTGGTTGGAATTTTTTTTTGATTGATTGACTTATCAGTCAGAAATCTAAACAGCATGTGGTACAGTCAGACATTAAGGATAAAAGCATATCTGCACATTTCTAAAGTGACAATTTAAGGACTTTTAAGACCTTTTTAATACCAAATTGGCCAAATTATTAAGATTGTTACGCAAGAAAGAGGCAAACATTGCGAAAATAGCAATGCAACTACAAGCTCACAGTACGAGGCATTGTGAGCGTGTAGTTCGGATATTTTCAGAGTCAAACTAAAGGTAATGCCTATAATTCAATGTATTGTCAGGGTTGAAGGTCCTCAGTTCAAATATGATTATTTCACGGGGTGGCGTCCTAGGTTGAGGTATGTAGCAGACAAGGTCCTGGTCCTGTGAGTAATAGGTGTAGGTATAGGTGGTCTGTCTTCCTGGGTCTGGTCCTGGGAGCTGCATGAAGGGAACAGTGTGTGCTGAAACGGAACAGAATGCACACATTGACGGACAGTGGAAAAACGATGGAACTGTTCAGAACAGGTAGAAGACTGTAAATGATCCACGTACCGTCACTTTGGATGGAAAGGTCTCGCATTGAGAGAATAGGACCAGGACAAGGTCAGACTATAGAGAGTATGCACATGCATGACTTTTCCAACGGGACACGCCCCCCTCATCTAGACTAAGTGGCAAAACATTGAGCAGCATGGAGCATTGGAGTTTGGAAGCACTCGTTAGAAATCACTCAACGGTCTTGCGTAGTGCGTACCACCCGTTTCTAAATTGCACATAAATGCAGGAGGCAGCAGGTCGTTGTGTTAATGAAAACGATCGCTTCCTAACGGTCTATGGTGGATTTTTATGAAACAGATAGATTTGCATAATTCAAGCTTTCCGTACAGCTGCGATGTTGGTGAGTTTAATGTTCTTTAATACAATCAGATGGTGTATGGGCTGTCACGGCCAGAAAGTAGTTTTTTGCCACTCAGTAGGCGTTCTCGCATAACTTCCAGGTGCACTGATATCACGTGCATTGCCTCTATAGTCTCTCAAGACAGATGCGTAATGTTGGCTCCCACAAGTTTTCAAAGGGTTTCGTCTATGCCAGGCAAGAACTGCCTGTCTAGCACATCGCACACTGGCACAGGTCACTTTACAGCGCCTATAGTGCCACCCGTGAAGGCTAAATGGAAGACTCTTGATGCGCGCACACGCACACACACACACACACACACACACACACACACACACACACACACACACACACACACACACACACACACACACACACACACACACACACACACACACAGTGGAAGGCAGCCATTGAAAAATAATTTATTTGGGAAACATACTGTGATCATATTCCATTCAGATTCAGAAGCATTTGTTTTCTTTTCTTTTTTTTGCGTACAGTGAAATCACCCCACAGAGAAAAAAGCAGATGAGATTATAATAATCTTTTTGTTTTGTTGCCGTCGTCAAAAACGAAAACTGTGAACACACCACTGAGTCCTCACTATTATAGCGTTATGAGTGCACGGCGTGGGGGGGGGGGGGGGGGGGGGGGCAGAGGGCGTGGCAGGGGCGGAGCAAAGGCTTACAGTTGCCACAGGCACAGGGACAGTCTCTTCTTCTCTTCGTCCAGACACACAGCGAATGCTCTGCAAGAGGCTGAGTTAGGCCACGTAAACACGGCAAAGAGCAGAACAGAAAACAGCAAGGTGTCGTTGCGTTGCCTTCTCACTTTTTATTCTGCGTTTACCAATAAATAAACACCAAGTAATAAACATACGCGACATGAGCCATATGACGTCACACGTTTTGCGGATTCACCGTGTTGCCAGTTTACATGGAAACGTGCGGCGGTGCGTTCTCAAAGATTTCCATTCTGGAATGGTTTTACATTTTGTTACATTTTCAACCCCCGATAATTGCAGTCTAAACGGACGGCACATCTGATATTTTATTTTTCCGTGTAAACATGGCCTTAAGACTAAAGGCTCTTTTTCGACTACCGAGGGTAACCCAGAATCAGTGGTGGAAAGTAACATGTACTCAATCAAATATTATACTTGTACTTTACAGATTTGAGGTACAGATTTTTACTGGAGTACTTCCAATTTTCTATACTTTTACTTCTACTCCACTACATCTGAGAGGCAAACATTGTATAGGCTACCTAAACTCCACTACAATTATTTGAAAACTTTAGTTACTAGTTATACTTTGTAGAAAACACTATTTTAGAAAACGATCGAGTTCAGGGCTTCACGGGTTAGTACACCTCCTGACCACCACCAGGGCCCAGGTTATGTTCTGACAACCACAACAGAGGCAATGAATCCAGAAACCTTTGAAATACGTTTCACGTAACGGCACAGTTCACTTAAGACTATAGTTCCTATGTAGTCGAGAAAGAGCCGTTAGTTTGGTGCGCTGGCGTCAAGCATCGGGAATCTCTGGTGCACAACACGGCTGCAACCATGTATAACTCAGGCTTTAAGCTTACGGAGAAGAAGTATATCCACACGTGCACAAACACTCCGGTCTGGAGTCTGGGACCGCCACCCCCCGCATATTGTGCAGTCAGTGTCATGTCATGTGCGACGACAAGAGGTGAGTCAATCTTCATGACATCATCACCTGGCGACGGGCTCAAAGCCCACCCCCCCACGGTGATGGTTGCCCAGAGAGACACAAGACAGGGATACCACCAGCAGGACGAATAATAATAAAACATCCTCTCTCTGTATCTTATCAAAAATCAAAATACCCCGCCCTCCCCCATCCCCCCAGTTGAAGTTTTTATGGAGAGCCGGCATCTGTGGCCGCACGTGGCTTCCACTTCGTCGAGCGTGACGTCGCTGGATCTGTGGACGTGATTGTGTGTGTCTGCGTGCGTGTGTGTGTGTGTGTGTCTGCGTGCGTGTGTGTGTGTGTGTGAGAGAGACAGAGACAGCAAAAAGGTGAAATAATACAGTGTTTATATAGGCTGTTCCATTCACAGCCCTGGCGTCCATTGTGATTTAAAAACAAGGAGCGTCTGTCTTTCAGGCCTCGGCCTCGGCCAGGAAGCCACAATCCCGAGGAGAAGTGGAGCACTTCTTCTTCTGTCACAAACCGTACCAGTTTCCACGGATACTCCGTAATGGGCGTCTCCGACCAACACTGCACCGAACAGACATAACGACACAATGCGTTTGACATCTCTTTATATTATGTTCCTTCAGGCAGCAGCACAAGCTTTGACCATTTTTTAACCGCTGTGCCAAAAAAACAAAAACAAAAAACAACACGTGCCCACGCGTTGGCGTATGGGCCTTACGAGGCTGGCGAGTTAATCTCCATTGAAATGTCTCACGGATAGATTTCGACTTGCGGTACAAGTGAATACATCCAAATCCAATTCAGTGGATTTGACCTCTAGAACTGTCCCCCTATATCCTTGAGTCTGTCCAATCATCGTCTAGTCCTTTGAACGTCCGTTTCGTCCGAAGTCCGAACAGACGTACTCGATGTCCTCTCAATTCCATCGTACCGTTCAGTCGTAGTGTTCTCGTTCACCATGGAGCTAACTCCAGATCAGCTCCGCTATTCCTCTCTCTGTGTGTGTGTATATATATACTGTATATCTATATATATATATATATGCATGTATATATATTTAAAAAGATTCTTGTGACTTTGTACAGGACCGAACAGATTCTTTACTTTTTCGAATGTGCGGAGTAAAAGAAGTGTGACAAAGAAAATTGAAACAGGAAAAAATAATAATAAAAATACAAAACCAATAAAAGTCATGCAAAGAAAAAATCACCCGGGCAGCAAAAGCAAACAAAAGAGTGAATAGAGTGCAGACGATATCTCTCATATCTGTATCTCAGCTCAAACCAAAGTGATATGAACAAACCTATACAGTGGCACACACACATGCACACCTTAGAAGAAAAAGAAAAACAAGGTACTACTAAAAAAGATATTTGTCTTGTTTGTTTACAGAATCGCCACCTAAAACCAAACCAGAGACCCCCCAAAAAAATAATAAGAAAAATAAGAAAAAAAAAAGTAAATACGAGAAGCCGTGTGAAAAAGGAAAGACAGAAAAATGAAAACGATGTGTTGGCTGATCGCCCGGCGTGTTGCGCGGGACACCGCCCGCGCTCCCACCGTATTCAACGCAATGTCGTCGGGTTAGATACATTTCCTTAATATTTCGTTTTCATTTTATTCTCCCCCCCCCTCCCCCCTTCCAAGCGAGCATGGTGTTTGGTGTGTGTCAGTTCTCCGCAGTAATCACACAAAGGAGGAGAAGCCCGCGATGGGGGCCCGCGAGCCGGGCGCCAGGCTGCTGGGGGGCCTGTACAGGGTGCTGTGCTGGCTGGGGGGGTTGGAGCTCTGCAGGGACGGGGTGGGAGTCCGGCTGCCCTTGGACCTGAACAGGCTGCCTTGCCCCCCCTGAGAGGAGGGCGTCTGGGGCTGACTCACAGCGGAGGAGGAGGGAGGCTGCTGGGGCTGGGGGCTCGGCGAGCTCAGCTGGGGGGGCAGTGGTGGTAGGGGGGGCAGGGGCGGGGGTCCGCACGGGTGCTGCTGCTGCGGCTGCTCCGGCTCGCTCGCCGCCGACTCGGACTCAGCGTAGCTGCTGTAGGCGGGCGCGCGCGAGATGCCCTTCTGCTGGCGGCGCCACGAGTTGTAGTAGGTGGGGTCACTGATGTAGTGGTTGACGAAGGAGTGCGTCTTCTGGCGGCTGGGGTCCACCTCGTACTCGCTGTCGCTGCCCTGTAGGGGGGGGAGGGGGAGAGAGAACACACAACGTCACGATGGTCGCGGGGAACGACTTCCTATGGTGATTTTGATCCGGCGCAGTTAGATATGGAAGAGGGGGGGGGGGGGCTATAAGTGGCAAATGATCATGAGGTTATTGTATTTAGTTTAGTTGTAGCTGTTTAGTTTCAGAATATAGGAGGAGTTGGTTCTCATTCACCTTCTTGTCCATCGTAAATAACACAAGCACACACACACACACACACACGCACACACACACACACACGCACACGCAAACGCACACACACACACATGCAAGTGTGCGTAGACATGCGCATGGTGCGCATGGCACGGCACGGCACGGCACGCAACAACACAACACAACACAACACAACACAACACAATACAACACATGGACATAAAGGAACAAATGGAAAGATGAGTGGAAGCATGATCGCGAGGGAGGAGGAGGACTGGTTTACTGGAGTCAACGGACTGGAGTCAACGGACCATCAACACAAAGACAGCCCAAGGTCAACTCGACTTCAGGGCCTTCGTTCCTCTTAAAATGTGGTCTATACTATAGACCACATTTTAAGACTATATAGACTCTATAGGGCCGAGCCATATGGAGCGGAGGTGAGGTCCAGGCATTCCCCGATTCTGGTCCATTCTGACATGTGCGTTTAATTGAACCTCAATCTCATGAGCTGATATACTGCACTTTAATGTCTAATATCATGTTCCGTGTACATTACCTGTTGCTATGTTTGTGCATCTTACTGTATGTCTAACATCATGTACATACTGTATACCAGCTGGATTACGCTCTGTGTATCTGTGTATACGCCGCGTCGGTATAGACTTTTGTCTCTCCTTGACATGTTTTTTTTTCTCTAGTGTTGTTGTGTACGTTTTTCTCTTCCCCCCTCACCCACTTCTTTTAGGCCTGTAAATACGTGACAATAAAGTGAATTTTGATTCACCTCAGCAGCACTGCACTCCAGCAAGACAAGGGTATAAAAGGGGATGGGGGGGGGGGATACCACAAAACCTACTGGTATGAGTAACCAAGGGAGGGGGGCGTTTGGATGCGGGGGTTTGGATGGGTGGGGGGAGTTGGGGGTTCTAGCAGAAGGGACCGGTCCCCCCCTAACGGGCGGTTTCTCAATGTCCTGCCCGGGCCCACCAGGGGTCCAAACCAACACTTACGGGTCGTTGATTCAGCTTAATTTGAACAGTGATCATTTAACTCTGAGAGCATACGTCCATTTGGTTCCACCTGTACGCCCTCAGAGTTACAGACCCTTAAAGGGTCCATTCGGACCACCCTGACAGTCGGAAACCGGACCTGGACTTTGAGAACCATTTCCCCCTAAACGGGGCGACAAGACACACAAAGCAGGAAAGCCGCCGGAAACCTCACCAAATGCAGCGGGAGCGTACGCAGGCCACCGGTCCCGTACGAGAACACCAGCGCCTCCTATGGGTGAACAGAACAAGTGAGGGGTTTAAAGCACTATGGTGAAGTATGAATTAATGAGAGTTTTTGGTCAAGAGTGCAACGATGACCCTCGATGACCCAACAGTGATGATGAAACGAATACCAGAACACTCACGCCCAAAACACACCTCGCCCCGAAGGAAACCTCGGAGCGGTCGTGACTAGTTTAACGTAGTGTTCCCCCCAGAATACGTCAAGTATAAAGTTATTATCAATCTGTTCTAATAATGGAAACTCCATAAACTCCGCTTACATTATTACATAGTACATACTGTAGTATGACATAAATGTAAGGTAAAAAAAAATAAAAGTAAGAAAGATGTTTGAGAACCACTGCTGTACACTAGCTGTTTCAGTTTGACAGTTTCATGAGTCGCCACCAACAGCGCAGGTCGTGGTGGAGTGGCGGGTATGGCTTCCACGGACCACAACACAGCTGTACTGTGTTGTGGTCTGTGTGTACTGTGCCACAGGATGAAATGCAATTTCAGTTGGAGCGCCGATGGCTGAGTGGTTAAGGCGTGTGTATCACATGTAGGCTCTGATGCCTGCCAGCGAGGCTCGGGTTTGGTTTCCCGGAGCCCGGCGGTCCTTTGCTGCATGTCACTCCCCGTCCCCGTCCCCGTCTCTCTCTCTCTCTCTCTCTCTCCCTCTCTCTTTGGACTATCAATAAATGCATCTGGCGTCTGCAGCTACCTTAACCCATTAAGACCAGGAAAGCATAAATGGTAAATGGTGCATACAGCACTTATATAGTGTGTGCCGTGAGCTTATAGATCTGCTATTTTTGAAAGATCTTAAAAATGTGTGCAAATCTTTAAATATTTATGTTAAATCTTTAAAGTATACACTTTTTAAAGCAATTGTTTTTCTACTCAAATCTTTGCTTCTGGGGGTCCCTGAAACCAGATGAGATGGGCGTCGGCGGCCAAATAATATATATAATTTGGGGATCCTTGACATGAAAACGTTTGAGCACTACAGCAACATACGTTTTTCATAAAACACTTAGGCCGAGGCTGATTCTACAAAATGCCTTCTAAATCCTGAGCTCTGAATGGCTTAAGGGCATGCTTTTAGACGGACCACAACAAAACCGATGCACTGAGAAATGACAGAGATTCCGTGGCGCATTCTTTAAGCGACTGACCCTCCACCTTGCTGCAGGCAGGGCTCAAGCTCCTTTTGTGGACACGTAAGGCCACATTCCAGCTGTCATAGGAAGGGACAACTCCATCATACGTCGGGGGCTCAGTGACGGATGGCCGTGGGTCACCTATAAGTGCCGTGAAGCGCATGATTAATGACAAGGCCACCAAGGAACTCAAGACTCTGACCGTGCAAGAATCCTCCGACGAAGCAGGTTTTCGTGAAACGCAGCACCAGTATTATTACGTGAAACTTTTGTGTTTTTTTACAGGGCCAGGGTTGGCTTTCAGGAGACGCTGGTGGCGATGTGGAGGAATACAAGAACGGTCACCACCAAAACACGGTCGCCACCTGGCATTCCGAAATGTAGACCTTGCAAAACAATGCCTGAACCTATAACCTTATTCCTAAACGTATAAGCGATGCCTTAACCTAACAACATTCCTAAACGTAACCTCAGTAAAACGATGCCTATAAATCTAACTGTATTCCTAACCTTAAACTCAGTAAAATGAATACAAGAATAGAAGAACCGCCGGGGGACGAGCGGTCCGCGAAAAAATAAATGGGGGTGAGTGTGTTTCGTGGCGAGCAATCCGTTTACCACACAGAGGCATTTTGATGCTTCTCTCTGGCTCGTCACTCTGCTAATATCATGTTCCATTATTTCACATGGGACTGGCAACGCATATAGGCCCTATACTGACATTCTCCAGAGCACCCCCCCCCCCCACCCTCTCTCTATTCTACAGCACATGTGTCACACATATGGCTACAGGGTCAGATTTCACTCCTCCCTTGGCACGGGTTTTCAACATGCGCCCCTCCTGTCCCCTACGACGACCCCCCCCCCCCCCTTTATGAGGCTTTCTCTTCATATACCATATACAGTATATGTCAGAACAGATTAAAAAAGCTGTGAAAAAGGAATACTATATATACAGATAGGTCACGCTTGTCTGATTCCTTGACATTTGGTTCCATTTGTACGCTCTCAAGAGTTACAGACCCATAAAGGTCCATTTTGTTCCAAATTATCATTTAGCTGGGGACCCCCTGGAACTCCCTCAAGGACCCCTGGGGGTCCCCGGACCCCACTTTGGGAACCACTGGTTTATACTATGTATTGTTTTATGTGTGTGTGTGTGTGGGCAGTTGGTTTGGATATCATAGGCCCATTGTGAGGCCTTTGAGAGCCCAACGGCGCTGAAAGGCATTCCAGTCATGCCAGTGCATTTAGCAACACAACAGGACGACACAACAAGGCCCTCTTCTCCCTGGCCTGCATGGTGAGATAACGCTCACGCATACATGCAGCCACGCCACGCTGTTGGCTAGAGAGCAACGAACAGAGAGCGCACCCGGGGATGAGACAGCAGTCCAGCTGAGTGCGTGTGTACAGTATGTGTGTGTGTGTGTTGTGTGTGTTTGTTTTGTGAGGACCAAACGTCCCCACAAGTATAGTACAATTTCAGAAACACAAGAGAAAATGGTTGTTTTATCACTATAAAATATGTTTATTTAGAGATAGGCTTATAGGCTGCTATTAGAAATAAAACCTTCAGTTTGGTGTTAGTAGTATAGGATTAGTAGTTAGAAGTTTAGGGATTAGAGATAGAGTTATGAGCTTGACTTATGTTAAATTGCGCTGTGTGTGTGTGTGTGTGTGTGTGTGTGTGTGTGTGTGTGTGTGTGTGTGTGTGTGTGTGTGTGTGTGTGTGTGTGTGTGTGTGTGTGTGTGTGCGTGTTTGTTTTGTGAGGACCAAACGTCCCCACAAGTATAGTACAATTTCAGAAACACAAGAGAAAATGGTTGTTTTATCACTATAAAAGATGTGTATTTAGAGATAGGCTTATAGGCTGCTATTAGAAATAAAACCTTCAGTTTGGTCTTAGTAGTATAGGATTAGTAGTTAGAAGTGTAGGGATTAGAGATAGAGTTATGAGCTTGACTTATGTTAAATTGCGCAGTGTGTGTGTGTGTGTGTGTGTGTGTGTGTGTGTGTGTGTGTGTGTGTGTGTGTGTGTGTGTGTGTGTGTGTGTGTGTGTGTGTGTGTGTGTGTGTGTGTGTGTGTGTGTGTGTGTGTGTGTGTACGCGTGTGCGTGTGTCACTGGCAGAAAAGCGCGTGTATTCGGAACAGAAGTGTTGACACAGCGTACTGCGTTCCACTCCGGACCGGACCGGACCGGCTTGGCCCGGTCTTGAAGTGTGGGAAACAGATGTTACTGCTATCCAAAATATTATTCCCCCAAAAGAACGACCATGCATCCACCTCTCCATTCTCTCCACCCCCATTCGCTTTGCTCTCTCGTTCCCCCTTGGCCCACTGCCGATCCTTGTCCAAAACGTGTCCCATCGCGACACGTTGTGAGCATGTGGATGGGCTATGTTCGGCACACAGCCAAGTATAAATCTGGGATTTCAATGCCATCACGGCCGGCCCAAATACATTTTAGTCGAATAAATCAACTGTAGGTTTTTTAGTCAACTAAAAGGTGACTGGAATTTGACAAAAGGTATTGAAAAAAGAATATGACAAAAACTATACATAAAAATCTGCTGTCAAAATCAACACTGAGTAAGTAGTTTTGAGAGCCAAGGGTTCCCGAGTCATGTGGCCCACAGTTCAGGAGCCAACATGTCTCCTGTTTCTGTAACACGAGGCAGCTTGATGACAAGCGCACCCCCTGGTCATGACCCTGGTTTGTCACAGGGACTTACCCCCGCATTACCAAGCCTTGATGCTGAGTGCCAAGCAGGGAGGCACTGGGTACCTGCCAGGGATTGAACCCCCGACCTCCCAGTCTCAGGGCAGTTCCTCGTCCAGTTCCACTTCCATTTACACCCCCCCCCCCCCCACCCCCCCCCCCCCCCCCCCGATGCCCACTCGCGGCACGACGCTTGTCATTGGATAGCTGTCACGCTCCTGCACAACACAAAACAGCACCCTGATGCTTTGCCAGTGTGTGTGTGTGTGTAAGTGAGTTTTGCTGTATTACATATTCAGTCCACGTATAAATGCAATACATATTTTATACATAATCATCCTTGTCATGACAGTAATTTATAGCAGTCGTTGCATTCATTCATGCACGGAGACAAATGCAATGTGCTTAGCTTTTGAGACAGATGAAGCGTGCACAATACAATCCAAAGTATATAATTGTATTATGTTTATTATGCGTTGTATGATATTATATATCATACAACGCATTAAAGCCAGCGGCTTGTTTCAATTGGCGGTCCTTTCACCGCCTATGACTATACCCAATCTCTTTAGTTAAATGTACTTACTTTATCAGATGAAGCTCTAATTCAGTATTATGAAAATGTGTCTCGCTTCAACAAACTGAGACAGCTGCACTTTTTAATTAAACAATGAAGACAATTATATGTATATTTCGAAAATACATACATACAGATTTGCGCAAATCTTCTCAGATTTTTCAAAAACAGCATGATTATGAAAATGTGTCTCGCTTCAACAAACTGAGGCAGCGGCACTTTTTAATTGCAGATCCACAAGCTTGTGACGCACTATGAAATTGTATATCTGCTATTTTTGAATAAACAAAGTATAAAATAATGGTTAAAGTGTTTAAAATTAATTGACACAGATGTGTTCCCAGTTTAAATCGGTTAACTAACAAGCACAAACCAGGGACGCAGGGCAGACATTCTAACCACAAGGCCACTGAGCTGGACTAGCTGGGGAGAAAAGCGTGAAAATACGCCGCTGAGTCAGCATCACAGCTTGCTACTTATACACATTACAGGCTAATTAGTACAGAGCCATGGTGTCGTGGGATAGACTACATTTAAAGGAAAGAAAAGTAGTGGCGCATCCCAGTCTCAAGGGAACCCCCGCCTCACACACACACACACACACACACACACACACACACACACACACACACACACACACACACACACACACACACACACACACACACACACACACACACACACACACACACACACACACACACACACACACACACACACACACACACGTCATACGGTGGTGTCACACGCCCAAAATTGCTCATAGATCGGCTACTTTCCCGGTCCGCCATGTCGTTGCAAATGAGGCATTGACCAAACGTTTCTTTGCGTCATTAGGACGTTAAATGACAAATTACCCAGCGATCACAAGAAAAGCGAACGAGGGGAATAAGAAACGGAACCTCATTATTGGTCAAACATCTTGACGTTTAGTTTTTGCTGATACATCGAGATGTTCTCGGCAACACATTCTGCACTGAGAAAAAAAAAAAAAAAGGTAAACCCAATTTCAATCATACATCATGCATACATGGTTATAGTATTTTCAAAGTTAGGTTCAGTGACCCTCTGGGTTACTTGAGGGGGTTTCAAAAGGAGGCTTACAGGTCAGGTAACTCTGAGAGTGTACAAATTTGGGTCCATTTGTACTCTCTCAGAGTCATGGTGATCATTGAAATTAAAACGTTTGAGAACCACTGGTATTGTGATCCTATAGCAGACAGGAAGTCCACATACCAGCTGTGACAGTGTGATAGAACCCGGTTCCAGAAACGGTTCCAGATGTGATGGAACCGATTCCTGGTTCCTCAATGTTGTATTTGGTCCCTGTGGTACCGGAGCTCAACCCTAGTCTCGTCTTTAATGTCACGAATGATGCACTGATGCAAGTGGCGTGGGGAAATAAATAATATAAACTGACAGAAAACAGTTGTGGAATGTGGAATTGCACAGTTGGGGGTGGAATTAAGAAGAGCATGCTAAAGGGGGAGGGGGGGGGGGGGGGGGGTATGCTAAATTATAAGTCTAAAGCACTTGACCTAGTTGTCCGAGATAAAAGTGTTCATCATCGCACAAAAAAATTGAGCTAGCACGGAAAACAACAAAGCGGAGCGCCGGTGTGTAGACGTGTGGAGAACTGGCGTTTTATGCGTATTGCTGATAGATGGTACAGTTATGTTTTATGCATATTGCTGATAGTACAGATAGTACAGTTATGTTTTTAAATGGAGTACAAGTTTCTGTTCCAACAAGGAGGAGAAGGAGGCTTCCCTTGTGCTTCAGTTATGGATTATATCATCAGAGAAAGGGAGGGGGCAAAGGGGGAGGGGGTATTATTTTTCTTCCATTGCTATAGTGGACACGGCAGGGGGCCCCACGAGGACAAAGAGAGAGAGACAGTGAAGTAGGGTGGGGGGGGGGGGGCAGGCAGAAAATATAGGGAGTCTTTAGGCACAAAAACAACCTGGACAGGACAGAATTTGTGGTGTGTGTGTGTGTGTGTGTGTGTGTGTGTGTGTGTGTGTGTGTGTGTGTGTGAGAGAGAGAGGAGGGATACAAAATAGACTGATGAGAATGAGGAGTGAGAGTGGTGTGCCTGTGTGCCTGTGTGTGTGTGTGTGTGTGTGTGTGTGTGCGTGCGTGCGTGCGTGCGTGCGTGCGTGCGTGCGTGCGTGCGTGCGTGCGTGCGTGCGTGCGTGCGTGCGTGCGTGCGTGCGTGCGTGCGTGCGTGCGTGCGTGCGTGCGTGCGTGCGTGCGTGCGTGCGTGCGTGAGAGCAAGACGCCTGCAGTGTCTGGGTAAATCCCAGCATACATCATGATCATCACAGACACAGGGATAGGCCACCAGGCCAGCCTGGCAGCATCCAATCCTCTCAACATCAGCCATGCTGAGCGAGGTGCTTTCCTTCAGCATGACACTATCAATCAAACGGACGGGACTTTTCCACCGCCGCAAGCCTGATGCAGACTTTATACTGGGACGTTTGCGGCCAACATACCGCTGTACGGTGCAGTAGCCTATACATTAAAGGAGAATTATTTTTTTCCACCCTTTTTTTTTACCTAAAGTTGAAATCAGTTCAACTCTGTTGTAGCTTTTGTAGCAGCGACAAACATTGGATGTATCTTTGAATCTTCTGGCTTCCATTAAAAAATCACACCCGTGTGAACTGAGTGGTGTAAGGTTTTATATAGCCTGATCAGCTCTGATCTGACGTAATGAAATCACACCCGGATGTGATTTCACAACTGGCTTTTTTTGTGCAGAAAAAATGAGCATGGTTGCTACGGTCATCCAGTTCACCCGGGTGTGATTTAATTACGTCAGAAATTATTTTGAACATAGCAACCATGCTCATTTCATTTTTGAGTGGTTTACACCACTCAAAAATAAAGGTAAAGGTTGTAAATGAACTGAAAGAAAGGTTTGAGAGCCGCTGATTTAGATTATTTGGACATGACATGAAGGGTGAGTGTAAATAGGATTGGTCCATTCGATCACCTCCGCACGCATCACAAGCAGCAGAGGCAATCGTGCACTTCAAAACTATGCCTCATTTTAGCCAAATACAGGCTCATTTTCATCTTCAGCTTGTATGACAGTCACAGAGGTCACAGTTTTTATATATTTTATCATCTTATCAGTTTGTGCTTGAAATGTACTGTAATTCTGCAAACTGTTAATACATATTTCAATCAATCAATCAATCAATCAATCAATCAATCTATGAACTGATGGGTTGTATCTTAAGGCCAGTCCACACCAATGTAACTCCTTGCAACTACCATTTGGGAATATGGTTGCAAGGAGTTGCATAACTTGCATTGGTGTGGACTGGCTGTATAACGTCAGGTTGATTGGGTGGGCCATGCGGTGTTAATGTAGAAAACAACAGCAGTTGTTAACCTACTATACTGTAAATGTGGGCGCTCGGGTGGTGCAGTGGTAAAGTATAGCTGCCCGCCACTGCAGAGTCTGGAGGTTTGAATCTGGAGATAAAGTCTGACTTCTGTTGCTTCTCGCCTTGATCCACACATCCCCTCTGACAGCGTCTAAGTAAACATGACCGTCTAAATGAGATCATCGGTATACTATAAATAGTAGCTGTGATACTAGCTGTGAAAAACCTGACATAATGACGTAATATAGTTCAATGGCACTTTCAGATGATCTATCTCTCTCTCCATCTCTCTCTCTCTCTCTCTCTCTCTCTGTGAGAGCAGGCCAGTCTAAACAAAGCCAGCCCCGTTGTCGTTAGAGACAATCCACAACATTACAGAGACATCTCTCTCTCTGTTGAGACTCTGCCAAAATGAACTACAGTAGCCAGCAATGCAGGGAGAGGAGGACAGATAGAGAAGAGAATGAGAGAGGGAGATAGACAGAGTGTGTGTGTGTGTGTGTGTGTGTGTGTGTGTGTGTGTGTGTGTGTGTGTGTGTGTGTGTGTGTGTGTGTGTGTGTGTGTGTGTGTGTGTGTGTGTGTGTGTGTGTGTGTAGAGAGAGAGAATGAGAGAGAACAGATACAGTATATTCACTTCTCTCTCCCACGGAATACCTTTCAGCACAGATCAGGCCAATGATCTACGGTCACATTTTTCTCAGTGACTCAGTCAGAGATGAGGTCATCCACAATGTGCATGATTGGTTTCATCCTTCTTTCAGAGTACTGACGTGGAAGGCTGTGTGCCGTGCGACAAAAGAAAAGAAGAAAGAAAGGAAAAACAAGCGTGGAAGCTGCCAACTTGTCTTATACCTTCACGCATCGGTGTGGTAATACTGGTGGCAAAGTGGATGGCCTCGCCAAGTCCGTAATAGCTTCACTACTGCTTGAACCCCAGCATCCATATTCTAGGGGGAACATTAGCCAAAAATAGCAGATCTGCAAGTGTGACGCATTGTGAACTTGTAGATCGGATATCTTTTGATCAAGAGATTTGGTGCAGGCGCGAAAAAGTCGTACAGTTGTTTGTAACTCGAGTCCGGTTATCTAAAGCCCAAACCACACCAAAGGGTGCAACTCCTTGGGTCCAAACGGTTGCAAGGAGTTAACGCTAAAACCGTCTTGACCCTTTGGTGTGGTTTGGGCCATTGAATTCCATGCGTTGAATCACTAGGGTCAACGTGGGTCAACGTGCAACAAGACAAATCACACCGCAGGGACAACGCTAAAACCGTCTTGACAAGTTCAGGTACAAACTAGTTCATATTAAGACAATAGCAGTTTCTATCCTACTAATAAACACGCAAATTCTCTGTTTGTCTGTCCGTCCATCTGCGCGTGTTCATCCCCGAACTCATGAAGCCTGATTTGACCTTTAAGACTAATAAATAAAGTCAGTTTGTCCATAAACTTAGTTACTGCACTTTGGCCTTGTTGTAATGTCTACAGAATACTGTACCTTCCCGTAGCCCCCCCCCCCCCCCCCCCATCCCACCCTACCTTCCCTCCAGTGTCTTATTTATGACAGAACGCACAACATCACACCGATAGACCCATCCGTTCAATAAAACTTCAAAGGGCATTCCTGGAGTCCTTCTGAGGCACCGCAGGGTGTTGACCGACGCAGTGGCCTGTCAGGGTGGACTCGGGAGGCAGCAGCAGTACATCCCCCTCGAGACGGGGAACAACAGGCAGGGCTCTTTGTCCAGAAGGACCATCAAAGCCACCGAGACCGAGACGTGGTGGTGGCAGGGCTTGTCATCTCTGGGTCTGAGGAGGAGGCCCCTATACGCCACGGTTCATTATTTGACAGCGCACAAGTGCTAGCGCTTGATACATCGTCTGCGCGATGACACGGCAAAATGGCTCCTTTCAAGGGAGTTTCGAGTCATCCCAATAACTATAGGCAGACGGAGAGAGATTCCTCCGGCTGCAGGAATTCACACTCAGAGACGTATTTAGCAGAGAGAGGGAGAGATAATTTGGGAGACGGGCCGGAATGAAGAATTCCGAAGATGAAAGCAAACATTGATGGAGGCCTTAAACTGGGTGGGTGGGGGGGCATGGGGGGGCTTCACCCTCCCTCCTTCCCTCTCCCATGTCTTTCATCTGACTGGGATCAAAACCAGACAACATACAGACCTCCTCAGACCACAGAGAACCAGCAAGGAGGGGGGCGACATAAACAGAAACAGCCAACAAACAAAAGTACGAGGGGAAGGAAATGACTTTGATAAAAGAAAGACATTAGACTTGGAGGAGGCACGCACGCACACGCGCTCGCTCGCACACACACACACACATACATACACAAGCACACATGCGCACACATGCGCAGACACACACACACACACACACACACACACACACACACACACACACACACACACACACACACACACACACACACACACACACACACACACACACACACACACACACACACACACACACACACACACACACACACACACAGGGGTGGTAGAAGATCAGATGATCAGAGAGAGAGACAGACAGAGACACAGACAGAGACACAGAGAGAGAGAGAGAGAGAGAGAGAGAGAGAGAGAGAGAGAGGTTGATGAGGCTTAAACACACTCATTGATTACACCCAGCAGGGCCAACAGAATGGTCTGATTCAGCAGATGCCAGCACAGCAGCCTGCATGGGCACTGCCAGTAAAAACAACAAGCATTCTGGGAAAACGCATGTCAAAAGGGCAAACAAATTGTAAATAGCCGATCCCATTCAACCAGCAAATTTGCTATTTTCGCTACTTTTGTGCGACACTATTGTATGATGAAGTAGCGCGTTAGTTTACAACAAGACATAAAAAGTTTAAATATGGAGAAAGGTTTATGCCCGACAGCATTATTTTTTATTATACTGGCTTGATGCCACATAGACACTAACAGAATATCGATTTATATTTGATCAACGCTTCCAAGCTGTGTTTTCCGAGCCGACCTGGCATAAATGAATGTTAATGCTTTCATTAACTGTGACCAATGAAATACTTTAAAAATCAATCAAATCGTTTTGTTGTGACTTTTGGGTCAATATATACATTTCTTTATTGAACAGCCGTGTAATAATGAGAGACTAAAGGAGAAATAAACCCCTCCAGGCAGAGAGACACCTCATAACATGGCACCTGATAGAGACACCTGATAGAGACCCCTCTGCTTCGGGGGCTAAATCACCCTGTCTGGCTGTATTTCTCAGTAGTGACCGCGGTTCCTCATTGATATTCCCTTGCTGACTTTGAAAGTTCCCCCCGAAAGGCAACTCTGCCACTGAACCCCAGTATAAGGAGCAAAAAGAAGAACAAACTACAAGTGCAGAGTGCATCTCAACCCTTTGCTCTATTACATAAGAGCGGCGTCTGAGTGCAGTGGCCCGGATCAGAGGTGAATGTACACCAAGCGACATTCTCCCGGGGTCAGTGAACCCCGCCGCACCCCGGGCCTTCAGCGGCGCTACGCCTCCCCGCGCAGTCTTGCGGACGGACGGACGGACGCAAGGCCATTAATCTTTAATCCCCCTGTCTGGAGTCTGGGTTCTATATCTGAGCGAGAGTCTGTGGGCCATTTGCGTTTGACGAATGAGTCATGACACACCACAATGTGGACAGAGACGAGTGGTGCTGCGCTTTCTCAAGCCGAGTTGAATTCCAGTTGAATTCAACCCATGATGACTGTGTGTGCACCAGGGACATACGTGACCATGATGACTGTGTGTGCACCAGGGACATACGTGACCATGATGACTGTGTGTGCACCAGGGACATACGTGACCATGATGACTGTGTGTGCACCAGGGACATACGTGACCATGATGACTGTGTGTGCAACAGGGACATACGTGACCATGATGACTGTGTGTGTGCACCAGGGACATACGTGACCATGATCACTGTGTGTGTGCACCAGGGACATACGTGACCATGATGACTGTGTGTGCACCAGGGACATACGTCACCATGATGACTGTGTGTGCGCCAGGGACATACGTCACCATGATGACTGTGTGTGCGCCATGGACATACGTCACCATGATGACTGTGTGTGCACCAGGGACATACGTCACCATGATGACTGTGTGTGCACCAGGGACATACGTGACCATGATGACTGTGTGTGCACCAGGGACATACGTCACCATGATGACTGTGTGTGCACCAGGGACATACGTGACCATGATGACTGTGTGTGCACCAGGGACATACGTGACCATGATGACTGTGTGTGCACCAGGGACATACGTGACCATGATGACTGTGTGTGCACCAGGGACATACGTGACCATGATGACTGTGTGTGCAACAGGGACATACGTGACCATGATGACTGTGTGTGTGCACCAGGGACATACGTGACCATGATCACTGTGTGTGTGCACCAGGGACATACGTGACCATGATGACTGTGTGTGCACCAGGGACATACGTCACCATGATGACTGTGTGTGCGCCAGGGACATACGTCACCATGATGACTGTGTGTGCGCCATGGACATACGTCACCATGATGACTGTGTGTGCACCAGGGACATACGTCACCATGATGACTGTGTGTGCACCAGGGACATACGTGACCATGATGACTGTGTGTGCACCAGGGACATACGTCACCATGATGACTGTGTGTGCACCAGGGACATACGTGACCATGATGACTGTGTGTGCACCAGGGACATACGTGACCATGATGACTGTGTGTGTGCAACAGGGACATACGTGACCATGATGACTGTGTGTGTGCAACAGGGACATACGTGACCATGATGACTGTGTGTGCACCAGGGACATACGTGACCATGATGACTGTGTGTGCACCAGGGACATACGTGACCATGATGACTGTGTGTGCACCAGGGACATATGTGAAGTGACACATTCCGGTCACTGTCGCGTGGAAACCTTTCGTGTTATTTTTCAAAGCACGGGGGAAAGAACCCATGTAGTTATCATTAAGTCACAAAGCTCTTGTTAATACTTTTCATTGGTCCAATATTTATCAAACCCACAGTCACACTTAACCACTTTCACTTCTTGAAGATCGGCTATTTTTGTGTGACAGTGAGTAGAGTGTAGTATGACCAAATATGGCATTAACAGAATTAACATAAAATGTAGAAATACAAGGTTTCTGCCCCACAGCGACCATATAATAACAAATGATGGGACACTAGATCTTCTGGAAAAAAAAGACACATTATAATAAGTGTTATGTTTTATTTTAAATATCAAAACGGGGTGCGTGCTTCTGGCGTTGTACCTGCGAGTCCGAGATCTCGGAGGGCTTCTCAGTCAGGCTGCTGCTCTCGGCAGGGATCAGGTCGTTGTACTTGGTGCTGACATCCTCGTCTGAGTAGTGGAGGCTGCCGGGACTGGGCCTGGGAGGAGACCTGGGAGATATTGAGAGATATTAGACGTTTGAGGCCATCAGGCTGAGGCTCTGAGCCACTCTGCTTCACTCACGCCCCAGTTTTGACCTCTTCCCACGGAAAAACCTGATCCGGGTCACGGCACCAATATAACGCCCGGGATTCCAATATCTTAACCACTAGACCAAAGGGATGTCCCTCCCTATGGACCAGGGGAGATATTAGACTTTTGAGGCCATCAGGCTGAGGCTCTGCTCTGAGCCACTGTGCTACATAGGCACCTTCAACAAAACCTTATCTTGAGAGCTTGATTCATGTCAGACGTTCCTGATATCCTGACCTTTTCTAGACCTTTTCGTGTTTGCGGCCCAGGCCGTGGCTTTTTAGAGATTTTTATGGAGATATTAGGTTTCTCCCCGACGGCAACGATTATCAAGGCTAAGTCCTTGCGGTGGATGGCCAGCGTTGGAATCCGACACTGAGGCACTTAGTTGAACATCACCTTCGGCCTTTTCTCCTCGACTCAATGTCACTATTAAAATAAAGCAGAACCAATCATCTGGCCATGTAATCTGTAGTGCTTTGATTTTGTGCCAATTACTCTGATTTCTGTCAGTCAGACAGACTCTACACCGCATGATTGTCTTTGAGTATTAAGTATGTCTAGTCTAGTGTACGTGAGTCTGCATGTGTTTGTGTGTGTATGTGCGTGCGTGGGTGCATGCGTGCGTGGGTGCATGCGTGGGTGGGTGCATGCGTATGTGCGTGCGTGCGTGCATGCGTGCGTGCGTGCGTGCGAAAACAGGGGGGCCAATTAGAAAGGAAGAAATATTTTCAGATTGATTTCACAATAGGAAGCCAGACACTGTCTACTTGGGGTTCCTATTTTTGAGATGTCTCTCGCGTCACTCCAGATGTGTGCGCAGTATACCTGCCATCACTGAAGCCCACCATTGATAGCATAACTTACCATGTGGGGCTTGTGGGCTGTGAAACCTTATACGGCAACCGCATTCTACACGTCATTATACAGTATGAAGGTTGTTTCACTTCATAATGGAGTCACAAGCGCAGTCTACACCTCACTAGTATTCACTATGAAGACTTCACTTCATAATGGAGTCACAAGCGCAGTCTACACCTCACTAGTATTCACTATGAAGACTTCACTTCATAATGGAGTCACAAGCGCAGTCTACACCTCACTAGTATTCACTATGAAGACTTCACTTCATAATGGAGTCACAAGCGCTGTCTACACCTCACTAGTATTCACTATGAAGACTTCACTTCATAATGGAGTCACAAGCGCTGTGTGCTTTGACGTTCCACACCCTCTGAATCACAGGGAATTATTCATCTCAGGAGAGACTGGCTGTAGGCGACCCATTCATGGGTGTCCCATGATGCTCATCAAGTCGTCTTATATTGTGCTCAAATCAAATCAAATCAAAATCAAGTCTTCACACGGACGCACATTATTACTGTAGCTACTTGTGAGGACATTTTAGGACAGCGATTCTATGAATGACATTTATTTCTGTTGTGTTTTTGACCGTTAAGCTGAAAGTATTTCAGGTAAATTTTGTATGGTTTTGGCTGGTGTGTGTTGTAGATAGAACCTGAACTGGCTCCGCCCCACCAGGGAAATCATGGATAGAGAGACTCAATTTAGTGATGTCCACTGGGTTCTATTTAAACACATTACAGATAATTCACTTAACCTGAGAAGAGGTTTACAACGGAGAACCATTAATGTGCAATATAGTTGAATCATTTTATAATTGTCTTAGGGATTTAGTATTACTCTCAGCGAGTCCACTAGCTAGCCTGAGCACATAATGTACAGTGTCTGTCTGTCTGTCTGTCTGTCTGTCTGTCTGTCTGTCTGTCTGTCTGTCTGTCTGTCTGTCAGATTTGTACTCGGGTTAAAGCATACTGGAGTACTTCACTGAGTGAAAGTCAAAGGTAAACAGAAACACAACTCGAGTGAAGTGCAGAATCAGATAAACTCAATTAAATGTACAGTTATTGTCCACTGTACAGTATTATCACATATAGAACTGGCCCATATCTCTGCTTCTTGTTTGACATCTGTTAGAGTCTGGCTGTTATTAAATATTATGCTCTGTCAAATATATTCCATGCAGCGTCTGCTGAATCAGCCGGCCAGCTTAATAGTACGGCTATGATGAATCGACTTTTAAACACTTTCCATTTAAAACACTATCTTTCAAAGCACCGACTCCACGGAACAAAACCTTTTTTCATTTTTTACTCTTTAGGATAAAGCTTCACATAATGTACACTTTAAAGCTGCTTAACTTGCTAAAATATTCTCCCGTCATATTCCGTGCATGCTCTCTGTATATTGCAGATAAGAGTGGTGTGGAAACGGATGTGGGAAGCGTTGCACCTCTGTAGTTTGAAACACGGACCACACACTGTACTGTACTTATTTTTCTATCTACATTAACCCATTTTGGGGCGGGAACCCCTTTTGGTGTTAGCATTATGCTAACACCATATGCGTTATGCTTTAGCTATTGAAAAATAGCAGATCTACAAGCTCATAGCGCGCCACCGAGTGGCGCACTACGAGCTTGTAGGTCTGCTATTTTTGAAAAATCGAAGAACCACTGACATAGAAACAGCTTTTTCAGAAAACTGTCAGGATGTAGAATTTTTAGAATCTGATCTCAAGTCAAAATGGGTTAAATCTGTTTTCCAAAAATAGCAGATCTAAAAGCTCACAATGCATCGCAAATGTTCCACCCAAAATAGGGATGCCGGTGCTTGTAAAGTGTAGTCATTTTCAACCTGTCCCATAATGGAAACGGATATTCTCTCAAGTGACATATTTTTGTGTACCATAATATGACATAAATGTAACGTAACAATGTCATTTATGGGTGCCGTGGATGAAAATGTTATTTACAGGAGTGCCTTGAGCAAAAAATAAAATAAAGTGACCCCTGGGTGATGACACACTCTCACATCGCACTCTCGCATCGCATACTTTAGTTATAGCAGTGACTGAGACAACAGGCTGAAAAACACAATGTCTTAGTGAACGCGAAGCGTTACAATTTAGGCATTTAGCAGATGCTTTTAATCCAGATTCTCTCTCTGTCTCTCTGTCTCTCTGTCTCTCTCTCTTTCTCTTGGGTTCAAATCCTCCTGCATTACAGCATCAGGATCAAGGAATCCATCCGCGCAACTGGCACGGCCCTCATTAAAGGGTAAGACCACTTTTGTAGAGGTTTGGGTTGTGTAGTTACCTTGCCATGATGTAACTCCAAATGTGGACAAGAAATCAAAAATAATTTCTCCAGTGATTAGAAATTGATAATTCAAAATATGCTCCTCATTGACTTACATTGTACGCTGAAACAGCTCTCAAAGTCACTCTTTTAGTACGTAAACAAACACAAACAAAGTTGTTTCAGACAATATAGAGCAACACCAAAACTCATGTGGTTTTATTTCTTCATAAAAATGGTAACTTCCTGTTGATTTTACTATATGAAGATCTGGATCCGGATCCATGGATCCAGTCCGGGTTTTCTTCTGAATAAAAATGGACAAATCAACAGGAAGTTAACATTTTTATGAAGAAATAAAACCACATGAGTTTTGGTGTTGCGCTATATTGTCTGAAACAACTTTGTTTGTGTTTGTTTACGTACTAAAAGAGTGACTTTGAGAGCTGTTTCAGCGTACAATGTAAGTCAATGAGGAGCATATTTTGAATTATCAATTTCTAATCACTGGAGAAATTATTTTTGATTTCTTGTCCACATTTGGAGTTACATCATGGCAAGGTAACTACACAACCCAAACCTCTACAAAAGTGGTCTTACCCTTTAAGCCATGTTTTGCACAATGTGGCCCTCGCCCTGAAATGAGTTTGACAGACCCAGCGTTCTCTCTGTGAGACTTTAAAACCAGTGTTTAAAAAACATAATCTGCACTCCAGTTCCATCGCGGACTCTCTCTCTCTCGGTGTTCACAAAGGACATAAGCACGAGGCTAGGAAACAGCGTGGAAAGCCCTGCTATAAAGAAATGGCTACAAAGAAACACGGGGGCCCTTAAAGCTGCCATAATCCCCTGCATCAGCCCTCAATGTAACTTCCATAAAACCTTCATCAGGGAAGCTGGATCTTGGATCTTCGGTGTAATACTGTGTTAAAGTTCACGCAACAACAGAGAAGCCTGCGGATTGCCAGGGTCTTACGTAAATCTGTTGGAACACATAATCATTATATGTTCGAAAGGGTTTAAGAGAACAAGGAGTGAGTCATAAAAAAATACTTTGTTAAAACCGCTACCTAAGCAAGCTATTTCAAATGCCCCCCCCCCCCCCCCTTTTTTACACCCTACATGTGTCAAAATTGTCTGTACTTTTACTGATTACCAGGCTGCCTCTCTAGCCACGAGGCTATACAGCCGCCACTCGTAACATGTACATTTATGTGTGTGTGTGTGTGTGTGTGTGTGTGCGTGTGTGTGTGTGCGTGTGTGTGCGTGTGTGTGTGTGTGTGTGTGTGTGTGTGTGTGTGTGTGTGTGTGCGTGCGCGTGTGCACGCGTGCACACTCTTGATATGTAAGTGTGCAGGCGTGAGGGGTACTGTGCGTGCGTGCGTGTGCAGTAGAATAAATACTAGGCAACAACATGCCTGCATGGTGGCCAAATCCTGAGTGGGATTACAGTCCTGTGCATGTGGTGTGGTGGTGATTCGGCCAGGCCGGCACCATATCTGGTGGAGCCAGACAGACCGTTCATTGTGTAGACTGGCTGGTTGTATAGACATGTTCACACTCAGCACCCGGAGGATTATAGGTAATGACATCACGGCATTTGACAGATATGCTTTTATTTAGCTATAGGAAATCATTTTGTAACTTTTTTACCAAATTTATTTTTATGTTTGTGAATTGGTTTGATTTGTCTGAACCTGTACTGGAGGACGAGCAGATGGTTGGGTCTTCAGGTTAAGCCGTGAATAACTGCTGGAAATCCCCCACACAGACAGTTTGCTGGCCGATAATTTATGCATTTGTAAGTCTGAGAGTGCAGTGCACACAGTGTAACCGGATCTAAACCACTGGTTCCCAAACACTGGGTCGGGGCACAGACAACATCGTATGTGTCCCTTTATTTTTTGTTTCCTACATTCTGTTTATATTGCAATTTAAATAAAAATCTAAAAACATTCCCAGAAAAAGCAAAACAAACAAATAAAATAAAATAGAATCCTGAATTAAAAACAAATTAAGTCATTTCATGAATAAATACATGAAAAATCTAAGAAGTTCCATAAATTAGAATACAATGTTTATAAGAAGTAGTGAAAATAGCCGTCTGTAGGCCTATGATAAAGGCCTATTCATACTCCAATTGATAAGCGACTCAGCGCTCACCCAAACACATCTCTCTGTTTTTTACTTACCAACGGTGGTCACCCTATCACCCAAAACTGGAGTATGAATAGGCCTGGAAAACATAGGAAACTAGAAAAAGTGCCCTTCTGGGCACAGGTCTCCACCAGGAGGATAGGAGTGTGTGTGATGTTTGGCAAAATGTTAGGAGTGATATAAACATGTTTGTTTGTTTTTTGCAACAATTTTCTTCATTGTGTTGAGGAAATGCAGAGTCAGATCACTCATAGCATCTCTGAGGATAGAATTCTGGATGAGCAGGACATGTGCAGCATTTTGTACAAAACAGGCCACTCCTGAAGACTTTGGAAGGCAATCTTAGCCAATCAGTGTAGAATCTGAGAAATCAAACAGACTCGTCTTGATCACATGACTACAGAGATCATGTATACCGATTTGCATGAGATTTGGATGAAATCTGTGCGACTAATATAAACAATGTGTTTTGCAGAAATCGGCCTCATGGTGGCGCTATAACCGGCAGATGTGGAGAGATGCAGGGAAAATGTTTTTCCATGCCTCTAGGGAGTGCGCATACAAAGTTGTACACAGAACGATGCAGTTATAGGTAAAAACAGGAATTGCCCTGTTATAGCGCCACCATGAGGCTGGTTTGGAAAATAAATGGTGTCATGTCGTCCTCAGCCTAGTGGAAATGTGCGTGTATAATTTCACGGAAATTGCACACTGTGTTTGTGATTTGTGGCATTTTGTTCGAAACGGACCAATCATGTGAGCTTTGGAAGCGAATCTTAGCCAATCAGGAAGGAAGATGGGAAATGGTGCAGATCCGTGTTGATCACATGACTATGGAGATAGTGTATACCGAATTGTGTGATGTATGTATAAAATGTGTATGAGTAATCTACAGAAATGTGTTTTTCCTAAATCGGCCTCATGGTGGCGCTATAACAGGCCGTTGAGGAATATTTGGGGCAGAGGTTCGTCGTTGGCATCCAGGGAGTGGGTGTGCAAAGTTTGGCATGGATCGGGCGAACGGTGCCGGAGATTAGCTGGTAACAGACGGACGGAAGGAAGGAAGGAAGGACGGACGGACGCACACACGGACGGAGTGCAAAACATACTCTCTCCCCATGCCTTCGGCCTGGTGGAGACAAAAAGCACACAAAAAGCACCTGCCAGACACTGCTATCAGAGCCCAGTGCTATCAGAGCCCAGTGCTATCAGAGCCCAGTGCTATCAGAGCCCAGTGCTATCAGAGCCCAGTGCTATCAGAGCCCACAGTGCTATCAGAGCCCCCAGTGCTATCAGAGCCCAGTGCTATCAGAGCCCAGTGCTATCAGAGCCCCCAGTGCTATCAGAGCCCAGTGCTATCAGAGCCCAGTGCTATCAGAGCCCAGTGCTATCAGAGCCCAGTGCTATCAGAGCCCACAGCTGCAAATGTATCACAACTCCAATGGATTCCTTGATCCTGATGCTGTAATGCAGGAGGATTTGAACCCGAGAGAGAGAGAGAGAGAGAGAGAGAGAGAGAGAGAGAGAGAGAGAGAGAGAGAGAGAGAGAGAGAGAGAGAGAGAGAGAGAGAGAGAGAGAGAGAGACACACAGAGAGAGAGAATCTGGATTAAAAGCATCTGCTAAATGCCTAAATTGTAAATCGTGAACAGAGTATTTAATGCAGGAGGATTTT
>NC_136805.1:15326652-15404152 GCF_951216825.1 Electrona antarctica
AGTGCTGAGCCAGGGGAAATGGCCCCGCTGATGTCAGTGCTGAACGGAATGAGCAAGTATAGATCCTCGTCCGTCTTTCTCCCTTTCTCTGTCTCTCAGGCAAAATAAATAAAACGATATTTCTGAAAATCTTCAAAAGTAGCAGATGTACAAGCTTGCGGTACAAATGCAAAAATGCTTGTGAGGCTATGTTAACTACTTTAGCTGGGGACCTCCTGGAACCCCCTTCGGGACTACCACGGACCCCAAGGGTTAATTTGACTCTGAGAGTGTACAAATGGAACCAAAAGGACCCATTTGGTTCCATTTTACACTTTCAGAGTTACAGACATATAGTTACGACATAGGTCTATATGTTGCAATATAACGTTTGCCATGCCATGCTTATCTGTAGCTGGCATAGCAACAAGTAGTCACAGTTTTTCAAAAATAATGGTGTTTGATTATTGCTTGCTTTGCTAAAGAATCCCTGAGATACAAACAGATGTTCTAGTTTTCAGACGCTCTCATCATCAGAGTTTTAATGTTCCTGGTGTGACTTCACTAGAACATGTTGCAGTGATAATACAGAGCAGACAGAACAGCTGCTCATTTGCCTAAAACCACTGATTCTAAACCAGTGTTTTCCAAACAGTTGGTTGGGACCCATGTTTTGGGGTCGTGAGTCAATATCCCTTATTGCACATATACTCCATTTTGGAAATAACTCTTCCTACTTCCAGGCCTCTTCCGACTTCCTTCACCGATGATACTAATGAAGGCTCTGTTCCATTGTGGTCAAACAGAGTCGGGGTGCTGCTATTTGGCATGTTGGCTCACATGGAAACACTTGAGTGGGTTCCAAATGGTGTGTAACTCAGCTGAGCAGTGTCCTCTAAAGGCTGATTCATATAGTCCAGTTTTCGGTGAAGAGGTGACCACCCAAAACTACAATATGATGTTACGCCGCAGTGGTCACCGGCCACTCACGCAACACATCTCTCTGTATTTACTAACCACCGCTTCAGTGGTCACGTCTTCACCGGAAACTGGACTATGAATAGGCCTTAACAGCGCGTTAACCCACCTGAGAAGCAGTGACCTCTAACCCATTAAGATCTGGCTGATATTGTCTTCTAAAATCTAAATCATGACCATTTTCTTAAAATCCTATGTCAGTGGTTCTCAAACTATTTAATGCTGAGGACCCACAGAATTATCTGTATTTGGCCATGGAAACCCCGTCTGAAAATATGTTTTTCCAGGGACACCCCCAGAAGCCAGTTTTTTGAGTCAAAAACGTTCACTGTGAAAGATATATATATTCAAAGATTTGCGCCACGCTTTCAGGATTTTTCAAAAATAGCAGATCTACAAGCTCATAGCGCGGCACTCGGTGCCACGCTATGAACTTGTAGATCTGCTATTTTTCAACAGCTAAAAGTTTAAAATAATGGTTAAAGTGGTTAAAAGCTACAAGGTGACACAGACAGACAGATGACTAAATGGCCTTAATTAACAGGGGACGTGATTGAACCCACCTGAGTCCGACTTCTTGGCGTACTTCTTGCTCTGCCCTCTGATGATGAGGATGAAGACCAGCAGGAGGATGAAGATGAGGCCCACCAGGGCCACCACCACCAGGAACCACCACTCTTCATAGAACGGCGCCACCTTCTGAGCTGGAGGGAGGGAGGGAGACGGCGTGGTTAGATCAGTGGACACACCCCTAAAATTGATATATCACTGTTGTCAGGCAGAAACCTCTCTCCATCTCCATTTTTGAGTGGTGTAAACCACTCCTACAACTGGCTTTTTTGTGCAGAAAAAATTAGCATGGTTGCTATGTTCACCCTGTTGTAATGACGTAATGAAATCACACCCGGGTGAACAGGGTGAACATAGCAACCATGCTCATTTTTTCTGCACAAACAAAGCCAGGTAATTAAATCACACCCGGGTGTGATTTCATTACGTCAGACATGATTTCATTACGTCAGACAGACCTTACACCACTCAATTCACACGGGTGTGATTTTTTGTCCTACAGTGTCACACAAAAGCATCAAAAGTAGCAGATCCGCAAGCTCGCAAACAGCCATTTTGAGCTGGTAGACGAAAAGTTACTGTTTTAGACAAAACAAGGTTCCATCTGCATTGTACTCAGAAATGGCATGTAGGCTTTTAACTTTAAATTAAATGAAAAACAAATACATTAATGGTATATTTGCCAGTGCTTGCACGAGTTTCCTCTCCCCTCTTCCTTCTCTTGGTTTCCGCACACTTTACATTTTGCTACAGACAGTTGAGCTTATCTCACCAGATTCTCAGAGCTATCACTAAATATAGTGCTTGGGGAAGTTGTCAAAAACACATTTATATGGAATGGTTATTGTGAAACATATACCAGTGAAAGATGATAATACAAATAAAAATAAAAATAACGGTCAATTGAAAAAGTTACACAATATAACGTCAGGATTGCACAAGTGTAGTTTTAAATAAGGTTGTCTATCTATTCAAGTAATCTTTGCGAAGAGGGACCCTTGTCAGAACATTGTTCTTCAGAAGTGTCCTTCCCTTTTGGTCGTGAGCCGTCAGTTGAGAAACCACAATAAACAAAACGAATAAAATGAAATCACGCCTCGCCGAATATGGAAAAGGAGAAGGCAGTACTTGAGTACATGTACTTAGTTACTTTACCGGATATGGAAGGAGAAGGTTGAGTACATATACTTATAGTTAGGTTTACCGGATATTGAAGGAGACGGCAGGCTGGGCGAGCCGTAGCCATAGTCGTTGACCCCGATGACCCGGAAGTCGTAGCTGACCCCTTGCTTCAGGATGTCCATGTTGAAGGTGTGTGACGTCACTTCCTTGGGGATGTCCTTGATCAGGATGTCCCACAGGCCCTCATCTGCAAACACAGAGGGAATCCTGGGTATTGTAGGCCAGTCGTTTTTCAGGTCACGAACCCCCCCCCAAAAAAGAAAATCATACATTTACTGTTGAGTGAGAAAAAACCTCCTCAACATCATTTTGGGGACCCCCCTGGGGATCCCGACACAAAGTTTGAGGGTCGGCGCCCGAAAATAGACGATCTACAAACTCGTAGAATGGCTATTTCCTGTGTGTGACCAAGTATGAATCTGGGGTTAACCCATTAAAACCTGGAAAGCATAATTCTAGGTTTTATATGTTGGATATTCAAAGTTAGAGAACTGCTGATTTAGAAGGCATTTGTAGAATGGACCTCAGGTCTTCATGGGTTAAGTATGAGCCACTGCAGGGCGGCGTGAGATGAAGTTTGAAACGTTTGAATTGAATAAATATCAATATGCCTTTGACAAACATGCTGGTTTTTACAATGTTTATTTGATATAAATGCAGCGGGTTCTGGCTGGCAGCGCTCGGGGCAATTCATAACATCAACAAACATTATGCAATCCATCAGTTTAAGTGTGGCTGTAACATTAACAGCGGCCTATACATCATAAAACAGTGAGCAGACATTAGTAAAATAAAAAGTGTGAGAGCTGCTGGCTCCCTCTCTCTCTCTCTCTCTCTCTCTGCCTGAGAAAACAACATGAATGGGGCTGATTTCAGGGTTCGCCTCAGTTCAGGACCCCAATGGAAACAACCATAGGCTTTAAACGAAGGGCATATTTATGCCCTCAAAATGGGTCTGCGACCCACTGTTTGGGAATCCATCTCTTCCTGTGAGAGTGTCCCAGTATGCATCATCATCATTTTGGCCTGTCTGTCATGTCAATCACACCTGAAACCAGATGCCGTTTGTCTCAATTGCAGCCCTGCAATCAATAGCCCATTAAGGAAGAAGTGTCGCGCACACACACACACACACACACACACACACACACACACACACACACACACACACACACACACACACACACACACACACACACACACACACACACACACACACACACACACACACACACACACACACACACACACACACACACACACACACAGTGATGACATCAACATTTTAGGACGGTGAATGACCATTGCCATTTGTAATACTAACCGAAAATAGCAGCCGAAAATAGCAGAACTCTCGCATCGCCCTCCGATAAGTGGTGAGTTTGTAGACAAGTTCACAATTGAGTATAAATAAGGCATGACTGCAACCATAAACCCAATCTAATACGTGTGCGAACACGCACCACACCACACACACACACACACACACACACACACACACACACACACACACACACACACACACACACACACACACACACACACACACACACACACACACACACACACACACACACACACACACACACACACACACACACACACACACACACACAGGCTGGTATAGCATCTGTTTGCACTTCCCACCACTTTCAATAATGCTGTTATCTCTCTAGTGGGTTTCAGGTTTTTGACAGATGGCTGTAAAAAAAAAAAGGGGAAAAAAGAAGAAAAAAAAGACGTGTGTTTCCCAAACAGTGGGTCGGCCCCCGGCCATTTTTGGGTCACGGAAGTTGGAACCCATTGTTATGGGTCGCAAGTAAATCTTTTTTACTCACCTTTTCCCCTAACCTTAATCCTAAACCTAACCTTATTCCTAAACGTAACCTCAGTAAAACTATGCCTAAACCTAACCTTAATCCTAAACCTAACCTTATTCCTAAACGTAACCTCAGTAAAACTATGCCTAAACCTAACCTTATTCCTAAACGTAACCTCAGTCAAACTATGTCTAAACCTAACCTTATTCCTAAACGTAACCACAGTAAAACTATGTCTAAACCTAACCTTAATCCTAAACGTAACCTCAGTAAAACTATGTCTAAACCTAACCGTAATCCTAAACGTAACCTCAGTAAAACTATGCCTAAACCTAACCTTAATCCTAAACGTAACCTCAGTAAAACTATGTCTAAACCTAACCTTATTCCTAAACGTAACCTCAGTAAAACTATGTCTAAACCTAACCTTATTCCTAAACGTAACCTCAGTAAAACTATGTCTAAACCTAACCTTATTCCTAAACGTAACCTCAGTAAAAAATGTTCCAGGCTAATATCTACACAGTGATATTACTCCGGTTACCGTACAGAGCCCTGAGGGACTCCGGGTCAACCATATACAGAGTATGGGTTCAAGTGGTTTCAAAAGTTATGGGAACCATGGTCTTACCTGACGGTCGGGCCTCGATGACGTAGCGGGTGATGGGGGAGCGCCCGGGGTCTCCGCTGGCCCAGTGGATGGTCAGGGCCGAGCCGTAACGGGTGATGAAGGGCTCTCCAGGGGGTCCCGGGGCTCCTGGATAGAGGGAGGGAGGGAAAAAAGAAACGTGTTGTAGCCATGAGGTGACCTGGCTGATGACTCAGAGTGTGTGTGTGTGTGTGTGTGTGTGTGCGTTCGTGCGTGTGCGTGCGTGCGTGCGTGCGTGCGTGCGTGCGTGCGTGCGTGCGTGCGTGCGTGCGTGCGTGCGTGCGTGCGTGCGTGCGTGCGTGCGTGCGTTCATTTGAGGGACACTATTAAATGCCTTGATGTCATATTCGACCATAAGCCTAATATCATTTTGTATATCATATAATTTTATATCCCTGATCTGGTGTCTCACATTTTGTTTTAAAATAATGGTCATGGGTGGTATGGTGGACTTGGTACTGTAGCCTATAGGGGATATTTCTCATGCTATTTTGACAGGCTTAAAAACACATTTAGCAGGAAAAGAGACAATGAGAGTGCTTTACAACAGAACGCCAACTATTAGGGGACTCGACTAACTATTAGGACATTTGAACACTAATGCCTGCCAGTCACAATGTGGGACAGGGTCTCGATTTGTGGGACGCCCGAAAAGTCTTGGAAATGAGGGACTGTCCCGGTCCCACACAAAGGAGGACATCTGGTCACCCTAGTGTGCACGTGCGTGCGTTGTGAGAGGCCTGCAGATTGCAAGAATGCACCAAGCCAAGAGTCAGGCATTGGCTACATTGTGTTCAGTCAGTGTCTGTGATAATTGGCAGTCGCCACATTATGGAGGAGACGATGCTTCCTTTGTCCGTGATCTGAATCCTGAACCACTTGTTGTGGAGTTTCTGATGACCTTGTGAATCTGCTACTTTTGATGCTTTTGTGTGACGCTAGTATGATCAAGTAGGGCGTTAATTTACACAAACAGTTCAAATATGGAGGTTTCTGCCTGAACGCAACCAAACCCTGCTCTACCATGTGTGAGAGGACTGTCTGGTGGTTAAGGACCGAGAGGCTCTACCATGTGTGAGTGAGAGGACTGTCTGGTGGTTAAGGACCGAGAGGCTCTACCATGTGTGAGAGGACTGTCTGGTGGTTAAGGACCGAGAGGCTCTACCATGTGTGAGAGGACTGTCTGGTGGTTAAGGACCGAGAGGCTCTACCATGTGTGAGAGGACTGTCTGGTGGTTAAGGACCGAGAGGCTCTACCATGTGTGAGAGGACTGTCTGGTGGTTAAGGACCGAGAGGCTCTACCATGTGTGAGAGGACTGTCTGGTGGTTAAGGACCGAGAGGCTCTACCATGTGTGAGAGGACTGTCTGGTGGTTAAGGACCGAGAGGCTCTACCATGTGTGAGAGGACTGTCTGGTGGTTAAGGACCGAGAGGCTCTACCATGTGTGAGAGGACTGTCTGGTGGTTAAGGACCGAGAGGCTCTACCATGTGTGAGAGGACTGTCTGGTGGTTAAGGACCGAGAGACAGACAGTTATTAAGTCATTGAAACGCTGCCATGGACAAACTAATCATTTTCTCAAAGATGTCCCGTGACTTTGATCATATTAGACTGACTGAATCACATAATCCGTTCAGCGCATGGAATTAAAAATGACAAAACAAACCATACCTGCTGTTGCATAACCTATAAGTAAAAACCTGTGATTTTGGTGATTATCCTTCGGGTTTGTTTTTCATTAATCCCAATTTTGGTTTGATTGGGACGATAGGCCTATTCGTTTTGGCGGATATATATATATAAATAATGGTCGATATATATATATATCGACCATTATTTAACTTTGTTGGCAAAAAGTGGCAGCTTGTTCCGTCGTCTCTCGAGCGACTGAAGCATTCGCTCACTAAGGCCAGAGCGCTGATTTGAATACCTGGCTACCTCGACGGGCCGTGGACAGTTTGTCACGGAGGTGGGCGGATGTTCTGCCATTTCTTTCGACAGGTTGTTTATTCATGGTCACCCGAGAGTAACTAATTACCTCTCCTCAGCCCGTCTCTTTCAGACTATAGGCCTATCGCCTGCTTTCACCGTTGGCAGGAAAGAAAAGTAAATATATCACACTGCCCGACTTCTGGGCACAGAGGGTGATAGTTTGTCACTATGTGCACTCCTACGGGCTGGGGGGGGGGGGGGGGTGGGGGTGCGGCGTTATCTGTCAGCAGGGAGTGTTGTGGGGTGGGAGGAGTAGAACGGAGGCTCCACGTCCTCTCGGTGGGGGCTCCTCACTGGCAGGTGAGTCAGTAAGATACAATAGCAGTCACGAAACACATGGAGGAATCCATTGGCATAATGACAAAAATAGGGAGAAAGAGAGGTGATGTCTCACTGATACACTGTTTTCGCTCCTGATCCGATACCACCATTTCTGTGTTAAGCTGATACCGAATACCGATACCATGTGTTGTGATCTCGTGTTGTGTTTATAGCTATCTAGCTATATATCTTGTGTTTTGTTTATAGAAGACTCACTCAAATGTGCACTTGCAGTTTTGGAAACTCGAAAGCAAACTCCACATGCCCCAACATTTTATTTACCTGCCATAGTGTCAACCCCTTACCCCTGTGTCGAATCGGTGGTTAGACTGGCATATTCGCTGATACCGATATGAACCGATATGACAAATAAGGGCCGATACCGATACTTTTCCGATACCGATACAGTATCGGGACATCTCTAATTTATTTAAGTACTGTACTTAAGTACAATTTTGAAGTATGTGTACTTGTAAAACAAGTTCTTTCGATGTTCAGACAGGGAGCATGTACCGGGCTCCACCTCGGGCCCATAGAGTATAGATGAAGGTCTTAGGTTAGGGTTAGGAGGCGTTTACCTTCCCCAGGGCCGGTGGTGATGTTGGCCTCCACCTCGGGCCCGTAGATGAAGGTCTTGGCACGGATGCGGAAGTTATAGGTGACGCCATCTGCCAGGTCCTTGATCTTCAGCCAGAAGGGGCCGCTCCCCTTCACGTCCACCGTCACTATCTTGCTGACTCCTGGGGGGGAGGGGGAGCGGAGACAGTCGGCACAGTCTGGACAGACACACGTCACATTTAGAGGGACGTCTTTAAAAAAAAACACGCAGCAAGCAGGGCCGTGTGGCCAAGCAAAGCAACATGGAGGAGACAAAGACCAATGCAGACATATCACGTACACGGATGCACGCACGCACGCAGGGGTACGCAGACGCACACATTCACAAACCAAAGTTATTATTGATAACTACAATGAACTAAATTATGAAAGCTAGATGCGATTATTTTTTTACTTAAAGGGGAAAACCACCCATTTTCAACATTTTACTATGTCATTAATATACCTTAGAGCTGTTGTGTGGAAATAATAAAAAAGTCCCCCCATTCTGTGTTTCTTAGAACTGTAATTATGAAAAAAATCATTAACATGGTGAAACACATCTTGATGATGTCATCAAGATGTGTTTCACCATGTTAATGCTTTTTTTCAGACCTCTAGTTCTAGGAAACACAGAATGGGGGAACTTTTTATTATTTCCACACAACAGCTCTAAGGTATATTAATGACATAGTAAAATGTTGAAAATGAGTGGAATGCCCCTTTAATGATGTTTTGGAGACAAGAAAAACATGTTTTTAGATACGTTGGTATCACTTCCTTCCTGGACTACATGTTGTCTCAGTAAGACAGCCCTCCCCCTCTCCACAAGGTGGGGTGAGTGCACCAAAGCATTATGGTCATTGAATTAATCCAGCAATCCAGTCGAACCCTAGTCAAACACACAGACTACATTAGTTTTCTGGCCATATGGTGCACATGTTCCCTTTTTAAGCACAAATTGTGCTACTGTTACCTATACTATTAACATTGAGTTACTGCAGTTTCTTCCAGCAGTGAAATGTCCCTTTAAAGGACAACTTCACCCATTTTCACCTATCCTTTAACCCATTTAGGCCTGACCTCGAAATAAAAAAAAAATCTTCTAAATCCATATTTTCATGATTTTTCAAAAATAGCAGACCTACAAGCTCGTAGCGCGCCACTCGGTGGCGCGCTATGAGCTTGTAGATCTGCTATTTTTCAATAGCTAAATTACAACATAATGTTTAAAACACCAAAAGGGGTTCCCGCCCAAAATGGGTTAAATACAATTAACAATGAGGCTTGGCTAATATAATAACTATTGCTTCTTTTGTGTATACAACACCAAGTAAAGCAAACTAAAATTGTAGAGACAAAGGCCCTCATTTATCAACCGTGCGTACGCCAAAATATGGGTGTACGCCGAAATTTTCGGCATTTACCATTTGCGCCAACGTTTGATTTTGAACTTGAGCCAAGACAAAAACCACGTCTGGTCGGGAGCTGTCGTACGCTTTGTCCTCACCTGTTTTTCTGTCGTAGAACAGCGGAGCAGCATTGTTTGACCAGCTGAGAGGCTGTCACAGGCATCTAAACATATGTATTCACTCCTAAAATGTTTATATAAAACTGTATAGGTATATATGGGCTAAATACATATAAGATGTGGCAGCGGTGGCCGCGGTGGCCGAACGGATAGCGGCGCGGTCTAGATACCGGAAGGTTCCGAGTTCGAATCAGCCGTCCGACACGTTAAAATTACCACCGCTGAAATGCCCTTGAACAAGGCATCAACCACTACGATGAAATGTGTTCTATGAGCAGGGCCTGGCTGGAAACAAGTTCTTGAGCTTAGCCCAGATACCCTGGGTAAATATAGATTTCATTTCATTTCATTTCATTTCATTTCATTTCATTTCATGTGTCTTTGTGTCATATGAAATTAGTAGGAGATTTCCAACTTTACAAGTAATTAAAATCGCGCAATTAAAAACAATGTTTTGCCAATGTTGCAAGCCATTTAAACAGTGTTTTGCATGAGCGCATACATGCGAGGATTTGGGCTGTCTGTGCTGAAATATTTCCATGACGGGACGTTGGAGAGTAGGCTACTATAGGCTAGTGCAGCTGCGGAGAGTCCCAACGTGGGTAGCCTATACTGTAGCCTAATCTACAGCAGGCCAATGTCTTTCTGGAGTTACTGTATGTGCAATCTCCTCCTCGTTTAATAAACCTGACGCGTCGCTCGAATGCCAAATGTACCGTGCCAGCGCAAGTGGGAACAGCATCGGAGATAGGTAGGCTACCCAGCCAGCCCACCACCACCAGTGTCCAGCCACTGCAGCGACTGCGAGGCAATCTAAATACTGTCGAACGTGCGGTGCATGGTCAGTTGGTCACGGTCACGGACGGACCACAGTGATAGAGAGAGACAGACAGACAGGACAGGAGGAGCACCTATGCAAAACAGCAGCGTGTGTGTGCCTATTTGTTATTTAATTCATGGTTCACAGGTTCAGGTTTTCGTTCACTAATATATCTTGTTGTATATTAAATTAAAAAGACTTTAATAATTTAATATACAACTAACAACACACAGTGACAGTTGCTTGCAAATTGAGATATGTGCGTGCGTGCGTGCGGGGGGGGGGGGGGTGAGGCAGGCAGCAAGGGAAGCGAAGCGAGAGGAGAAACAGACAGGGTAGGCCTTTATACAGCTTTATTTAATTCATGCAGGTTTATTTATTTAAGATACAACAAGTTGCAAGTTGCCTTAGTTGCGTGTGCGTGCGTCTGTGTATGAGAGAGGGGGCAGCGAGGGAACCTTTTTTTTCTTCCTGTAACCATGGTTTCCAGGTCGTATGGCAGTTGTTCATGTCGCAAAAACGAGGGCGAGGCTTGATTTCATAGGGCGTGCCAGATAGATTTCAGCCGTCACATTTATAAACGTCCGAACGAAATTAAGGAAGAAACAGCTGTCTGCGATCACTTTGTAAATGCCGACCCGACGTGGGTGTACTACGAATCCTACACTCGAATTTGGGGCAGATTTTACACTCGATTGATAAATGAGGGCCAAAAGGTCCTTGGTTTTCATCTTCAACTGTCAAATTTTACGCCTAGCATTTTGGGTGAGAATATATGAGCCTATATGAAATCTAGCTTCCATAATACACTTGGCTGTGCCAGAGCGTTAGCTTATTACACAATACCTTGTCTGACTTTTTAGGTTGCATCCCTGGCAAATACCCCATATAAAAACAAAAAAAAACAAACAAAAACTAATAAAGAACTCAATTAGAAACTAAGCTAAACAAGCAGAACTGCTTTAAACGCTGATTAAAACTGAAGTGAAATTGAAAACAAAAAAGTAAGCCGAATTTAAAATGTAATCAAAACAAATGAAAAATGCTAAACTATTGCTTGGGGCGAGTGCACGGCCGACACACACACACACACACACACACACACACACACACACACACACACACACACACACACACACACACACACACACACACACACACACACACACACACACACACACACACACACACACACACACACACACACACACACACAGAGCAGGAATGGTGTTAAGATGACAAACATAGTTCAACTTTAATTGTAAGTTCTTTATTATGCAGCAGTGAATTATGTTTTTAGGCGGTACGCCAGAGAGGGTTGTGATGAGTATAGTGTTCAGGAGCAAGGGAGAGGTTGTTCAAGGTCATGGTCGATGGTTAGCTTATAGCTCATGAATACACACTCCGCTTGATTTGAGCCTAAACATTGATTGAAAAACGTGATTAACAATAATGATTAATATCAATATTAATCGGGTGCATTAACCCTTCGGGTGGTACAAGCAGCCATTTTGAGCAGGGCAATGTGTAAAAGAAGAAGAAAAATGTTTAAAAAAAGAGAGAAGAAAATCAGGATTGGATTTGTTGGGGGGGGGGGGTGGGGGGTGGAAGGGGGGATTCATACCTCTGCTTTGGTTTTAATCCCTGCGTCTTGTCGTCAGTCTGATTTCGGACATTGTACAATTGTGATATGGTTCTATAAAAATATAAATATCCGATCGGGAAAAATCGGTATCGCCAGATGAAAATAAAAAATCAAATGATCGGAATCGGATCGGGGGAGCAAAAGAAAGAAAAAGAGAAACATGATCTGGACAACCCTATAGTGATAAGGACATATAAAAGGGGGGTGGTGGTCTTACCGTCCACGGGTGTGCAGGGCTCGTAGATGAGGCGGTAGCCCTCCAGGATGCCGTTGGGGTAGGTGGGCTCCCCCCAGGACACGTTGACCGAGGTGGTGGTCAGCTCGCTGAAGTGGATGAAGCTGGGCGAGCTGGGGGCTGGAGCGCCGCAACACAGAGGTCAAAGGTCAATTTGACAGAAGGGGAAATGATCAATAATAAAAAACAAAAGACAAAGCTGTTCATAAGACGGTCGTTCTTTATTCCTTTATTCACCCACCAGGGAAAGTTGCCGAGCACGGACGCTCACGGACACACACGCATGCACACATGCACGCACGCACGCACGCACGCACAGCGCACGCTGTTTTGGAAATTCAATATTCAAACTTTTGATGCCTTTGTGTGACGCTGTCGTATGATCAAGTACGAGTACGCCGTTAATTTACGGAAAAAAAACACATAACATGTTAGAATATACGGAGATATTAGGTTTCGGCCCCGACAGCAACGATGTGCGTGTTCCCTTTTCACTGTGACATTCACTGATCTACAAACATACAGAAGGCAACTCAGAAAGTTTCCAAGACTCACACCAACTCTCCTCGCAATCTCAGAGGTAATCCTGAGCCCGACAGGGTTTAATACGTGCGCACACGCACACACGCACACACGCGCGCACACACACACACACACACACACACACACACACACACACACACACACACACACACACACACACACACACACACACACACACACACACACACACACACACACACACACACACACACACACACACACACACACACACACCACCCATGTTGCACTCTGTGAGGCGTCTATAGCTGCAAAACAAATACCACGACAGTTCTGCAAATAGTACTTGACCCCAACCCGGGTCATGTGAGTGCAGCATTCATCAGCGGGCCGGGGGGGGCTGGGGGGGATGGGATGACCCAGGGGGGGGGGGGGGGGGGGATGACCCGGGGGGCCGCGATCGAGGGCCATGCGCGCTACAGTTGGACGGGCTTGTGACACCACTGTGCTTTGGGACACAGCTGGCCTCGTTGTCTCGTAAAGCGCTCAAGCACGAGTAGTGGAGACGCTCCCAGCAGCACAAAAGCCCCCTTTGTCCGACCGAAAAGAAAAAGAACTCTGGATATCTATCGAACCAGTCTCTCTCCCCCCCCCCTCCCTCTCTCTCTCTGTCTCTCTCTCTCTCTCTCTCTACATGTCAAAATGCTTCCTCCTCCTCTGTGCAGCAGTGAGCTGAGCCAATAAGAGGCCCTCCTCCCCTCCACTAACTCATGCGATACTAAACACACCAAAACTGTAACAGAGAAAAGAAAAAACAACAACTATTTATCGAGGGGGAGTTTATGGATGAATAACTCATTTGGAAGTGAATTGTACAACAGGAAGGAAGGGGGGGGGGGGGGGGGGGGGGGGAGGATGAGCAGTGTGCCAAATGTCCTTCATTGCGATTCATCCCTGAGTCAGTGAGAGAGAGAGAGAGAGAGAGAGAGAGAGAGAGAGATAGAGAGAGAGAGAGAGAGAGAGAGAGACAGACACGAAGAAGGGACCGCTGGGTTCTTTGAGATGATGATGATGACCTGACAAGTCCCTCATCAACATTATTCAGACTACACCATGTGTCCCAAATCTGGGCCAAACAATCGTCAATAATAGCCCATCTACAAGCTCTCAGCGCAACGCGCTTTTTTGGCGAAGGTATTTGGTATATAGAGGGGCCTGTAGGAATAGGCCTTTGGGGTTTCAAGTAGACTGGGTTGAAGCAGTTCTTTGTGGTTGCATGGAGACACTCTGGGAGTGTACTGCTGCTAATGTTGTTTGGCATGCCGACAGCAGCAATTACCGCCCCGTCATCTTCATATTAAAACTTACAATGACTGGATTTTTCTTCCTTTTTCTTTTCTCTCTGCAGTGCAAACATCCCACATTGAGAGTTCTTGTTTTCTCTCCCAATGGTAGGATTTGTAAAGTTCTTGAATGAATCCCCAAAGCCCCAAATGTTGGGAATCAGAGGGTTAAAGACCTGGTGAAATGAAAACACTTATGACTCAATCATATGGTCATCATCATATGGGCATACTGTACCTAAAAATATATGCCAATTTGTGTGTATTTTTACATCAAAACTCCCTAAAAGGCCAATCTTACTTCCTGTGAACGAAAACGTGCTAAAGTCACAAAGAAGACCTGCTATAAGACAAGAGGTGACCGAGCCTTTTCTGTCGTAGGCCCCACATTATGGAATGCGCTCCCCTCCCACGTCAAACCATAGAGACTTTTAAATCTCGCTGCATCTTGTATTCTTCAGTTATGTGTCTCAGTCTTTTTTTAAAAAACTGTGTTCTTGCTGTTGTTTTTCTGTTTTAGCTACAGTACAGTGTATTTAGTTTTTATTGTCCTGCATAGTAGTACTTTGTCGTTTCAGACTGAAACTTAAAAATAAACTGACCGAAAATGTTATTTCATTGGACCTAACACTAACCCTACCCTAACAAAATGTTATTTCATTGGACCTAACCCTAACCCTCTAACCAAATCCTAACCCTAAGAGAGACGGAGAGAGACTGATCTTTAATTAGAAGTAATTAATAATGAATTGCATTTTTATAGCGCTTTTCCAAGTGCTCAAATCGCTTTACAATGGTTCATTCATTCATACATTGGGAGGTGAAGCGGCGAACAGTCGACGCCAGCGTCCTCACTTCCCACATTCACACACCAATGGTGGCAAGCTCACGCCGACCAACTCATTGGAGGCAATGTAGGGGTGTCTTGCCCAAGGACACTTCGACATGTGGACAGGAGGAGCCGGGATTCGAACCGCCGACCCAGGGATCATTGGACGACCTGCTCTACCTCCTGAGCCACAGCCAAAATACATTAGAAGAATGTATTTATTTTTGTAATTGTCTAGTGTCTTACCTGCTTGCTGCGTGCGGCCCCTGGTAGCGGGGCTACGGGGCCCGTCGCCCGCGGCGTTGAAGGGGGCCACGCTGATCATGTAGGTGGTGTAGCCCGTCAGGTTCTTCAGCTTCACCCCTCCCTCCGGCATGAAGAGGGTCCGCAGGCGCTCCGTCTCGTTCTTACGCTGGAACTCCCAGAAATACACCTGCAGGAGGAGGCAGAGGGGGACCCTGAGAGTGTTATTCCGGAGTCACGCCCCATTCCAAACACCATAGATCAGTGATTCGTTCTCAAACCTTTTCTTCTCGAGGACAACCAGGTTTAATCTGGTTGCTGTTGGGCAGAAACCGCCATTTGACCGTATTGTACAGCGTCACACGAAGGCATCAAAAGTAGCAGATCTACAAGTTCAAAAGGTGGCACGAAGTGATTAGTTTTGAGCTTGTCGATCTGCTATTTTTGTTATTTTCTTTATTTGAACAGTTTTACAAATCACCAGACTGAGACAATATGTAGCCTACATTACTAGGCCACAGACCCCTCACTTCACACGGGTATGATTCTTACAGACACGTGCGGCTCCATAAAAAAAGTTTTTAGGGTCATAAAACCTAAAAGAAAAACGAAAAATAATATAATAATAATAATAATAATAAATGAAAATGAATGCCATAAAACCTTTAACCTTGCTTGCTGTGAATTGAAGCAGATTTCTGAAATATGCACAGAAATGCTGCCTTCTTATAATGAGTATTAGCGAGTACCAATAACATGAAAATAAGGTTGAAAGTGCTCATTTTGGTCCTTTAATATCTGGGGATGCAATAATCCCCAGAGACACAATGTTTAAGACGTTGAACCAGATTTTTGTTTAGTATTAATTGCACTACTTTTATTTATTTTCAATTTTTATTATTTAGATTATAGTGATTGTGAACAACTGTAAGCAATGTCTTTGTTAATGTTTGTCTGTGTCACACCCCAGGAAGACAAATGGGAATCCTAATAAACAAACAAAATGTAATCATGGTCATATTATGTGACCACGTCCACAACGCAAGACTACCAGTGGTGGAAAGTACACAAACACCCTCACCTTGTAGCCCTGGATGTCTCCGTTCTGGGCGTCCAGGGGGGGAGGGTCCCACGTCACATCCAGCTGCGTCGCTGTAGCCGTTTGGATAGCCACGTTCTGGGGCGGCGCCGTGGGCACTGTGACGGACAGCGCAACAACGAAAAAAACAAACAAACATTACATTAATCACGTGTGCGACTATGTCGCCTGAAGGTCTACTTGAAGCTTGCGGTCGGCTAATTCCGATCTGCCGTGCGAAAACCGTTGGCAGTTTCCTTTTGTTTTTCTTACTCGGTGTGTGGCCTGGCGATGACGGAGCCTATAAAGCCAGTCCTCAATCTAAACTCTTTAACCTACACAGCCACAGGCGGGCTGGGGGGGATTTACCAAGAACAAATTACACCTGAAATCCCAAGGAGCTCATAAAGAGAACCAATTTCAGCGAGCAGGTTGCCATGGCTGCCCGTACGCAGACAGCCTAATCCTCGCACGCACGCACGCACGCACGCACGCACGGGCAGGCAGGCAGGGTAGTCAAATATTTGAGCACTCATGAAGACAAGGTCCTGATTGAAATGACGTGAATAAGCCCCTCTGGGTGAATGGAGGCCGTGGTGGAAAGTATGTTTACTCAAGTATCTAATAATACTGTATATACTTCTACTCCACTACATCTCAGAGGCAAACATTTTACTTTTTACTCCACTTCGGGTAGCTCAGTCGGTAGAGCACTCGCCTTTCGACTGCAAGGTCATGGGTTCGGTCCCGGGCACCGCCAATTCAGCATATGAGGAGCACGGTTTGTTGTCGTGTGGTAAGTACTGGGAGCTGATGGTAGGCTGATGTTGCCCTCCACCTCAGCAATCCATCTCCCAGAGGTCTAGCGAATTGGAACGGGGATAGAGTCCCGCACCCTGGCTGACAATAAGCCTAGGCTACTTACTTACTTAACTCCACCACAATTAGGCTATTTGATCAGCCGATCTACAAGCTCAAGCTGTGGGCTACCAATCTGTATGGTAGAGCATGTAATACAATATAACTTATACAAGTGAGGTGGTTGTATTTTGTCTGCCCTGCCTGCCCGGTCTGTTAGCTCAATGGTGAAAATACATTTGGCACATGTGCAGGAAACAGGGTTCAAATCCGGGGCTAGAAGAGGAAAGTTACATGATAGTGCAGCTTTAAATAAACAATTAAAATGTGAGTAGTTGAATGGGACCGTCGGGGGACGCACCTGCCTCTCCGACAAACACCTCCTGAGGTGGGCTGGTCGGACCCTCGCCCACAGCGTTGTACACACTCATGCGGATCTCGTAGCGCTTGTGCTTGCTCAGGTCTGCGAGGGAACGAAAGTCGTAATTAGCTGGGGAATGGTTAAGTAAGTCATCGTTCATTCCCACAAAAGGCTTTTTTGTTTTTGGCGGGCTTGTTTACATTATGAACACGACGGCTGAGGAAATCACACTGTTTCAGCCGAGCCACTAATTATGGGCTTTGGTGGAATTGCAGTGGAGGCACTGAGGCACGCGAGGGATGTTTGGATATCTGCTTCCACAGTGTTTTATCCAAATAAATGAACGAGAGAGAGAGAGAGAGAGAGAGAGAGAGAGAGAGAGAGAGAGAGAGAGAGAGAGAGACAGACAGACAGACAGACAGACAGACAGACAGACAGACAGACAGACAGACAGACAGACAGACAGACAGACAGACAGACAGACAGACAGACAGACAGACAGACAGACAGACAGACAGACAGACAGACAGACAGACAGACAGACAGACAGACAGACAGACAGACAGACAGACAGAGAGAGAGATAGAGAGAGAGAGGAAGGAGTGAAAAGAACAGAGTCTTATATTTTCCAGCTCTCCTTACATTTTCATGAATGTGTGAGTTAAAATATGGTGTAAGCTGTGAGTGAGTCATGTTCCTTTGTGTTACTGTACTGTTAATGTGTTTGACAGTCAGACAGGTCTTGAATTGCTGGGAACACACAGTTGCAGGTAAACAACTCTCCAGTGCTAATGGTCTCAATTATAGTCAACTCAATTGACCAGGTGCGTTTCCTGTCTCATAATGCCTGGCAGCTGGCAGTGGCAGCACAATCATATGATAGGAATGCTTCCTGTGTCATAACGTGGTTATGTGTCATGCTGTGTGTGTGTGTGTGTGTGTGTGTGCGTGCGTGCGTGCGTGCGTGTGTGTGTGTGTGTGTGTGTGTGTATGTGTATGTGTGTGTGTGTGTGTGTGTGTGTGATAGTACTTACTGTCCAACTCGTACTGGGTCTGCATGGCCTCGCTCAGATTGCGCACGCTGTAGGGCGCTGTGGATGAGTGTGGGCACCCATATTGTGTGTGTGTGTGTGTGTGTGTGTGTGTGTGTGAGAGAGAGAGAGAGAGATGGAAGAGTTAGAGAGATAATTCATTGTATTAGGCCAATATTTTAAGTGTCTGAGGTAATAAACAGTAACACTCATCAGAGTTGTGACCGAAAAAATGCTGGCAGAACACACACACACACACACACACACACACACACACACACACACACACACACACACACACACACACACACACACACACACACACACACACACACACACACACACACACACACACACACACACACACACACACACACACACACACACACACACTAGTAATCAGTGGATGAGTGGGTGTCAGGAGTGGGATCCACAGACGATGACACTTCTCACAATGGCGCTTCTCTTTTGAGTGAAAGTGACAGTGCCGTGTAGGTGGATCACCTGTGAGCTCGGCCCAGGTGGTGGACGGGCTGTTGACGGTGTGGGTGGAGTAACTCCTCAGCCGGTCGTACAGGAGCTCCCGGTAGCGGACCCTAAACCCCAGCAAGATCCCGTTGATCTTCTCCTCGGCGGGGGGCTGCAGGGAGGAAGACCACTCCACACATTAAAGTCATACCGTGGTAGTAGCTAACACATGCTTAGCCCGCAGGCGTTTTGTTTTCAAAGGAGGAAAAAAAAAACGCCTGCGGGCGAGACATCCATGAGAAGTGGCATACGAGCGGAGTGAACCTAGTATTTTCGCTAAACAATTAGAGTGCAGAGCATAGAGTATATAAAGGATAGAGACAGAACTGGAGCACTAGCCCCGCCCACAAGCTATTCATTTCGATGAAGTTGCTCAGTGGCGTTTTGAAGCACCCGGAAGACTGCCGGAAGTACCTCCTCCGGACCTCAAATTTGAGGTCCGGGGTGACGTATGGGTGACGTAGGGAGTGATGGTCCTACGTGTCCGTGCACGGGTCCGCCTGCAGTCCTTCCTCTTACCACTAGGGCCCAGAGCTTCAACGTTGGAGCGCCTCACTGGCCCCTTGGTGCAGAGGGGCGTCACTCAAAATGTGGTGACGTCAGTGTTCTCCGTTGTGTGGAGCACATAGATTGGTGAACCAATAGGAAGTTCCCGACTGTCTCAGCCGGGAGATGGTGTGCCCTACTAACCTGACTCCGCCAGATGGGGCAGCAGAGAGTACACTGGGTTCCCCCCTCTCTGCTGCCCCATCTGGCGGAGTCAGGTTAGTGCCCTACTGTATATGCCCAGAAAACCATAGGTCTCTTTCAGGCTACACTTTACTTAAAAGGTATATTCAGTGATTTGACTTAATTCAAATATCACTTATTTTTTCTTTTTTTCTGGATAATCCTCCCTACTATAGAGTGTGCTGACCATATAAGGAGTTCCTCCCTGTCCCCAGTGAGCCCCTGGGGTCAAAAAACCCTAGTTTCAGTTTTGGTGGCGGGTGGCAAAACCTTCATCCAATCAGGATGAGTGGGGCCTTCCTCCAATCATGATCGAGTGGGGGCGGGCCTTGGTGCACATGCTGTTGGCCTGTTGCACTTCCCCCCACTGTAGAGCGTGCATGTGCACATTTTGTTACCGGGGCGGACTGGGTGGTTTTCCAAATCACCCAAATCACTGAATGCTCCTTTAACTATATACACGCCTGCCATTTTTAACAAACCAAACTGCTCAAATATTGGTTGATAATTCAGCAAGTCGCGATCGTTAAATATTGGTTGATAATTCAGCTTCAATAGAAATACCGTACATGGGTCATACATACAGTATTAGAAGGAGGAGGCACGGCTTTCCCCCACAAAAATATGGCGGCTGTGAAGAAGCAGCGGCTCCGATAAACCACAGCGGCCAATGAGGTATCTACGTTTATATCGTCTCTGTAGAGAGGAATTCAGAATTCAGGAAAAAAAATAGCAAATGTAGCAGATCTACAAGTTTGAAGGGCATCACATCTGCTACGTTTGATGCTTCTGTGTCACGCTGTAGTGCGATCAAGTAGGGCGTTAGATTTGAAAAAAAACGCAAAACGTTACAATATGGAGATAAGCGGTTTCTGCCCGACAACAACGATATGTCTATGAACAGCAGAACGAGACTGGACAACAGATGTGGCGCCATGTTTATCGTAATTCAGACATCGTCGCAATTACCTCGACATAAGCGTACAAATTGAAGCTCAAATGACTCTTTCCTTGGGTTTTTGCAGCAGTGCGGTCTGTCGGTGTTATTACTCGCATATTTCCCCGTTGTGTAATTACAATTTATCAGCTTACTTTTGCATCCTTCCTTGCCTCAGTTGCAGGGGATTTTATTGCAAAGCAGACATTTAAAAAACAGACTGCAAAGGAGGAGCAGGACGGGAAGAAAAACGTTGCCCGTTGTAAAAAACAAGCGATGACAAGCCCACGGGGAGAGAAAAGGTAAAGAGATGTGACTCTCACTCTATATCCTAATAAATTCTTCAAGCGTTCTCTATAAAAGTACCCGGGGGGCTCCTATCTCGCCCCTTTATGACCTGTTAATTCAGGTGTGAGTGTGGGAGAGGAGGGAGGCTGGATACTATGTGAAATTACTCCATGCTCTCTAATTAGGCCCTATGTTGACTGTCAGCTCCGTGAAGCTCAACAGACGATGAAACACTTAGACATAATATAATAATATAATATACTGTACATATATAATATTATGGTCGCTGTCGACTGGAAACCCAGGCCTTTTATTTCCTTTTTTGTAGTGTACACATTACAACGCTGTGGAAAATAGCTGTGAGCATTTGTTTGGTTTTGTTTGGTTTTCTTTTCTGAACTCGCACTACACTTTCACACATCCATCCATACATGCACTACTACACCACTGATATGTCTATTCATTCACACCACAGTGTATATTATGTATACAGTGTATATTATGTACTGTATATGTGACAATGTGACTTGAATTATGTTTTAGGAAAGGTAGTTTCTTTTTAGAAGATTTCATATGCAAGGCTATGGATTTCAGCACACAATGATGTCACGCCGCACGCACACATGCACACATTAAGGCCGAGCCAAATCGCGTTGCCTCGTCTCCTCACCTGCCAGTGAATCAGGACGGAGGTGGTGGTGTGTGGCGTAACGGAGAGGATCGAGGGTGCTTCGTCGGGTGCTGTGGAGGGGGAGGGGTGTAGGGGAGGGGGGGATTAGAGATAAAAGTAACAAAAGGTTAGACAAATGTATTCAATGGACCTGAAAAAGTCCAGAGGAAAAGCTAAAAGTCTGTAAGCGCTTGCAGTGGCATTCACGGGACATAAACCCCGGTGGAGGAGAATACAAACAAAAGCTGCCATTGATTAAAGCCAGTCAAAAGTAGCAGTTTGGGAGATAAGTGGTGGAAAAGTACTCAGATTCAGTAAAAGTAGCAGTAGCACAGAGTAGAAATACTATAAGTAAAGTACTCAGATTCAGTAAAAGTAGCAGTAGCACAGTGTAGAAATACTATAAGTAAAGTACTCAGATTCAGTAAAACTAGCAGTAGCACAGAGTACAAATACTATAAGTAAAGTACTCAGATTCAGTAAAAGTAGCAGTAGCACAGTGTAGAAATACTATAAGTAAAGTACTCAGATTCAGTAAAAGTAGCAGTAGCACAGTGTAGAAATACTATAAGTAAAGTACTCAGATTCAGTAAAAGTAGCAGTAGCACAGTGTAGAAATACTATAAGTAAAGTACTCAGATTCAGTAAAAGTAGCAGTAGCACAGTGTAGAAATACTACAAGTAAAAGTCCTGTAGTCAAAGTAAAAGAAAAATACACTTTTACAGTACTAAAAGTAAAAGTAACCCTACTTTTATTCATTAAAAATACAAAAGCAGCTCTACAAAGCTCACAATGTGTCATGATGTGACATATTGTGAGTTTGTAGATCTGGATTTTCTAATGTTGTAATAGATCTGCAATGTAAATAATAATTTCTAAATAATGTCAGACTAAGAAAAGAATGTTGTGCCTGTGAGATGTAGTGCAGTAGAAGTATAACTTATCACAAACAAGTACCTCAGAAATGTACTTGGGCCTATAATATAAATATAGCTACTTGAGTTAATGTACTACTTTCCCACCTCTGAGCTAGGAGGTTTTAGCACTGTTGTCTAGTTTCGTGGCAACTGCTATGACATCACTCGCTATGTCACTGTCAGCACTGTCCTCAACAATAACAATAAGCCAAGTCATCCTGACAGCAATTTACAATTTACACTGTAGGCATTTAGCAGATGCTCTTTATCCAGAGCCACTTAAAGGACCACTTCACCACTTTTCAACCCATCTTCATATAATAGGTCCTCACTTATAATCATGATAAAATGGCACAATTATTTTCCTACTCAGTCTGTGTCTCATAGGAGGACTGTGGGCTGTTCAGAAACCCGTCCACCAGTGACATCATCGATGGGGAATACAAGCTAATAGAAACTGCAGGCTTTCTAGTCCTGAAAAGTTGCAATGCGAAAATGGAAGCCATCGTTCTCACGATAATAAACATCTAAACATTTTTGTAAAAATATCTTGTTTAAAAAGATATCTGCCTAATAATGATGTCACTGGTGGACGGGTTTCTGAACTGCCCACAGCCCTCCTATGAGACACAGACTGAGTAGAAAAAAATGGTGCCATTTTATCATGATTATTAGTGAGGACCTAGTATATGAAGATAGGTTGAAAAGTGGTGAAGTGGTCCTTTAAGCAAGGAAAACACATACATCAAATGCACAGAGATGATGAGGATCATACTGTAAACCAAACACCTACCATCAGTCTGAACTATATTGGTGTTGGTTCGGAACCTCATTTTTCTACAATCTTGATTGATGATTTATTTCAAAAGATGATTGACCGAATTAAATGTAATAAATACAATTATAACAGGGTTAGAGATAGCCCAAACATTGTTTCAGTCGGAATCCATACCTAAATAAATAAAAATACAAAAAAATAAATAATAATAAACTGTACACTCTGGAAATCTACAAATAGAGGGTCCATTTGGTTCCATTAGTACACTGTCCCGAGTTTTGGTTCCCATAACTATCAATAATAATGTAGCTGGGGACCTCCTGGCTGTATTCACTGTCTCCTATGATAGAATGTGTTGCAGTTGTTTCGTCCTTACCGTCTTGCAGTGTGATGCAGGGTGATGGCCTCGCTCTCCTGGCTGTATTCACTGTCTCCTATGATAGAATGTGTTGTAGTAGTCCTTACCGTCTTGCAGTGTGGTGATGGCCTCGCTCTCCTGGCTGTATTCACTGTCTCCTATGATAGAATGTGTTGTAGTAGTCCTTACCGTCTTGCAGTGTGGTGATGGCCTCGCTCTCCTGGCTGTATTCACTGTCTCCTATGTCGTTGGTGGCCTTCACTTTGAACTGGTAGGAGGTGAAGGGCTTCAACCTGAAGGTGCAAAGCACACAGCAATACACATTCTAGTTTAGACAAGCAAACCAAGTAAACACATAGTTTTATATGCATTTGATACAAGTGCTTATCTCTGGGACCATAATCTATACTGTAAAACATGGGTGTCAACGTCTTTCAGGCCGTGGACCCCCCTAGCTGAGAGAGAGAGATGAAGCCCACTACATATTGTATAAAATTCATCGTTTGACAACACGATCATCAGTGTATTTTGGATTCATGTTAATATGTATTTTTGAGATGTTGAATCACTTAATACTTAGAAAAATGTGACCTTTCATTCTGTACTTAGTTTGCATTTCCCCCCTCAACACCACGGGCCAAAAAATGCAGATCTACTGGAGATAAGTGGTTAAAAAAAAAAAAAAAGAGTCCTATCACAAAGATTCCGCCGCCTCTAGTAACTTCTTATTTTATGCGTGTAACACGGAAGCTATCAGAACTGTGATGAACCACATGCTTAAAGGCCCTGAGACTTTGTGCTGCATCGTTAAGCTGTAACAACATATGCTAACCTCATGGCCTCTTCTCCTGTGGAACTCCATGCACCTCGCTGCATTTTACACATCATTAAAGGCAGACTAACACCTTGTGGGAGCAGCATACTGTAGGGTTCTGCTGTTGGACAGCCTCTAGCACTGAGTGCTATAATGTTCACATCCATCCATACTTTACTTTATCACGGCATGACAACATAGTTCCACAAACCCAAAGAAGCCGTCGGATTGTAGCCTCTAAACGGGCCAGCTGCTTAGACTCAGGGGTCATCTATTCTATATGTCCTTACATGGACAAAATGTGTCCGTGGCAAGACTTGGCCTCACCCGTGGCAAATGTTTTGATTCCGTTTTTACACACCATTATAAATGGTTCTTTATTTTGATCTTTACAAATGGAACCATTTGGTTCCATTTGTACACTGTCAAGAGTTACTGTACAGTCATTTAGGACTAGGTCTTGATGTGCTTGTCTCATGTTCTATGTCCATGGCAAAAATATAATTTTGACAAAAATTTCCACCACAAACCAGCATGGCGATGACCCCCAGCAAGGGAGATGTTTGAGATGGCTACAGTGGTGCTTCAAAATACTTTTCTGTTAAACCTTTTTTATTGTATTTGTATTTATTTTTGAGGGGGATATATAACATTAACATAGGGATTACTTGGTTTTAATGTATGTTTTGTAAGAATACTATACATCCGCAAAGTGAGCTGTAACTAACATCTTCAAATAATTGAGTAAAAAGTACAATATTAGCCTCCGAGATGTGGTGGACTAAGTGAGTATGATCGTACTGCAAAATGTACCTCTAAATTATACTTAAGTACAGCACTTAAGTATAAATTAATCGTCTCTGTCGGGTGGAAACCTCAGAATGTCCAAAACGGTGACTTTTCAGGATTCAAATAATTCAAACATAGCAAAAGTAGCAGATCTACAAACTCGAAACGCTGAATAGATCCGCTACTTTTGATGCTTTTGTGTGACACTGTAGTACGATCAAGTATGGCCTTAATTTATGAACAAACACAAAACGTTCAAACGTGGATATAAGAGGTTTCTGCCCAACAGCAACAATATTATGTACTTAAGTTACTTTCCACCACTGGGTGTCATAGGGCATTAAGCAACTAGTCGACTAGTTTACTAGTCGACTAGTAAATCCACTAGTCGACCTTGTTGGTACTAGTTGACTAGTTGATAAGAAAAAAAAGAAAAAGAAAATATTTTTTTTATTTTTTTTGGTAGGCCTCAAGATCATGTAGATTATAGTTATAGTCCCCATGTACACAGTTTTTCAATGTACAAATATTTATTAAAAAAAAAAAAGTTTATTTTTTTAATTTATTTTATTTTTTACATAATAGGTAGTTAAACAACTAGTAAACTAGGCAACTAGTCAACTAGTAAAAATGACTAGAAGTGAATGCCCTACATCACGCTGTGCATTGATTGGCCCTCCCGACTGCAGCTGCAGCTGCAGTGCATAGTACCATACCTGTCCACGGTGTAGGAGCTGGCCTCGTGGTTGACCGAGGCCGACTGGACGGTCCAGTTGCTTTCTGGGAGCTCCCTGAGCTGCACGGTGTAGTAGCGCACGGGAGACAGGCCGTCGCTGCCTGGCTCCCACGACAGCAGGACGTGGCGCGCCCGCACGCGCTCCTGGGGCACCATGGGACGGCTGGTGGGCTGGGGACGAGCTGGATGGACGGGGAGAGAGAGAGAGAGAGAGAGAGAGAGAGAGAGAGAGAGAGAGAGAGAGAGAGAGAGAGAGAGAGAGAGAGAGAGAGAGAGAGAGAGAGAGAGAGAGAGAGAGAGAGACATAGAGAGTGTTACTGTACATGTGTTTGTTCAGTAACAGTGTTGTTGAATAGCTTTATATTGTCATAATTATAATCATTGTAATGTTGCAACCTAAAACTTTGAGATGTACTGTTTTAGAAGGCAGTTGTAGAATCGGCCTCAGGTCTTAAAAAAAAAAAACCAATTGTTTGTAACCAAAAGGAAACACTTGCACCACTTTTAAGCCTGAGTTATACAGTACTTTGCACCACAAATATCGGTGAGCTGCTATTTTGAACGTGTTGTACCTCCTGGACAAATGCAAAGTAGCTGAATAAATGAACATCACTGAATTACTGAATACATGCATATTACTGAATTACAGAATACATTAATATTACTGAAATACCGAATACATGAATATTACTGGGTAAAAGCAATTAAGCAAACGATCAGAAGCATGCCGACAGACTTGTTACCACGGTGATGATGAACCACTGGTAAACAGCCAGTCAGTCACATCGGCTTCCTGTCTGACTGTATACCTCCAATACCAGGCCAACACTGATGCCAACCCATACCTGCCTCTGTATCTCCGTGTGTCTCCTCCAATACCACGCCAACACTGATGCCAACCCATACCTGCCTCTGTATCTCTGTGTGTCTCCTCCAATACCAGGCCAACACTGATATCCCATACATACCTGCCTCTGTACCTCCACGTGTCTCCTCCAATACCAGGCCAACACTGATATCCCATACATACCTGCCTCTGTACCTCCACGTGTCTCCTCCAATACCAGGCCAACACTGATATCCCATACATACCTGCCTCTGTACCTCAGCAAGGTTTTCTCAAACATTTGCTGTACCTTTTGTGCTCATACAGTATATGGAGATCTCTGTATATGTCTCTCCGTTTGTCGCCTTTTATGACCATATGGAGATCCCTGATGTTAACAGTAGCCTATAAGTGGCCAGCCACATCAACTGTTCTGGAAAGTCCTTGTGCAGTGGCAAACGTCTGCGGAGAATGTGTGGAGAATGTCTGAAGAGTACAAACTGACTGTGGAAAGTAAATTGATAATGATAAGTAAATTGCATGTGTGGAGAATCCGACAGGTGTGGGGAATTCGACAGGTGTGGGGAATTTGCCAAATCAAGCTAAGGCTGGGGTTGGCATGGAATAAACTGGCTCAAACGTATTTGTGTATACAATTGCAGCTGTTTGTACTTTGACATACAGACATACACAGTCACGCGGCCAGTCATTGGAGCGGTTTGGCACCGCTCAATAATAACCGCAGTTCCATGACAGACCACTCGGTGTCAGTGTTACCTCTCTTCTCGGTGGTGACCACCAGGGCCTCGGCCGCCTCCCCCCAGCCCTTGCGCGTCTGCGCGGTGATGCGGAACACGTAGACAGACTCCTGCTTCAGGCCCGTCACCGTGTACTGCCGGGCGCTGGGATTCAGCACGTCCACTGTGGCCGTGTTGCTATTGGTGGAGTTCAGCCGGTACGTGATCTGATAGGCTGGGATGGGGCAGAACACAAACACAGGTGTCATTTCAGGCAAAAAATATGGGGTGGCAAAAGTACTTAAAGATGGAGTGCGTTGGCTTTTTGGTCGTTTTATTTAGAATTTTCAGTCTAAAACGGAAGGCTGTGTGCTTCTGAACCAATCAGAGTGTCGCATCCCTTCAGGCTATGGGACGTAGCTCCGCGACATATGGAGTTGTTTGTTTCCCAAACTTCACAAGTCAGATACAGTCCTGCACATCAAGTTGAACTATGGAGATACAAGGTTTCTGCATGCTGGACGGACAGTGATGTCTGAGTTCCTCCAGTCTACAGGGGTTGTGGTGTGGTAGTACTGACCCAGGATGATGCCGTTAGGCTGGGCAGGAGACTGCCAGATGAGCCTGACCGAGATGGTCCGCACTTCAGGGAACAGGATGCCCACCGGAGGGCCCGGCACTGCAACACAACAGCACGCTTATTATAGCATAAAAATAAACAAAATAACAAAAAGTCAAATTGTAAAACAGTTAGTAAACTGAAGAAAAATAATATTAATTGCACGCGCGCGCACGCGCACGCACGCACACGCACACGCACACGCACACGCACACACACACACACACACACACACACACACACACACACACACACACACAAGCCTCATTACTGCAGAAAACCCGCTTTAAAAACCGATATTAACTGATATTGAAAACAAAAAGTTTAAAAAGAAACAAACAAGAAATGCAATAACCTTGAAACGCTACACTGAATCTAAAACACCTTTTAAACAAACAACACAGAGATATCTATTCTGTGCATCCAAAATGAGCCTCTGGTCCAGACACATTATAAAGGTGATATTTTATCAAGCTTAATGGAGAGAAATACACTGTGCTCTATAATGGCTCAGCCCAGCATGGATTTATTTATCCACAACAAATTAAATCATGAGTCAATGAATGCATGCGGTGCCGAGAAACGGCACAATATTGATTTTTATATTTTCTCTCCCCCCTACCTCATTGAGTTAAATATGCAAAAGGAAACAGGATTTACTGTATACTGCAATGGCAAAATGAATGCTGCAGTCGCCCCTAGCCTTCTGTGTGGCTCCTAGCCTCCTGTGTGGCCCCTAGCCTCCTGTGTGGCTCCTAGCCTCCTGACGGAGAAGCAATCTAGGCCAGTGGTTCTCGAGGTGGGGCCCGGGGACCCCCAGGGGGTCCTTGCCAGGGGGTCCCACTCCCCAGCAAGATTATGGAAAATAAGGTTACCATTACCTTGAAAATAGACGATCTACAAGCTCACAGCAGTTGTGAGAAATGCGTTGTTCACAACACATTTTGAATTCAGTTTGATTCAGTTGTTCAAAAGAATCTTGAAAGAATTATGACAACATTTTTAATATTGTAAAACAAGACCAATATTGTGGGGTCCCTGAAACAAATTTTCAGATGGGGGTCAACGGTCAAAAACAACATATTAATTTGGCACTCCTTGACATGAAAACAATCCCAACCTTTTTCATGTCAAGGACCCCCAAATTGACACTAATTAGCCCGCGGACCCCCATTTGAAAAGATATGCCAGGGACCCCCATAAGAGAAGATTTTTACGGCTCTAGCAGAGATTCTTAACTCGTTTCATTTCAGTCTACGGACCCCCATTTAATGGCATTTCTATCTCTGGGACCCCCAATTTATATTGTAAAATCAATGTTAATTTAACTCTGAGAGTGTGATGAAATGGAACCAAGTTAGGGTCCATTTGGTTCCATTTGTACACTCAGAGTTACACACCCATAAGGGTCCATTTGGTTCCATTTGTACACTCTCAGAGTTACAGACCCATAAGGGTCCATTTGGTTCCAAACTATCATTTAGCTGGGGACCCCCTGGAACTCCCTCAAGGACCCCTGGGGGTCCCCGGACCCCACTTTGGGAACCACTGGCGTAAGAGACACATTTCCAAAAAAGCTCAATAAATCGCCAACCAACCAATCAATCAATCAATCAATCAATCAATCAATCAATCAATGGATCTGATAGATGCGGACTAGGCTGTGGTGCGTACCGTCATCCAGCGTCCTCTCCAGGATGGCGGGGGCGCTGGGGCGCCCGTCGCCCACCCGGGTGAAGGCCAGGACCTGGATCTCATAGAGGACGTACTTCCCCAGACCCGTCAGCTGCACACTGTGGCTGGCGTTGCCCTCCACCGTCCACAGCTGGACCGCACTGTCACTGTCCTTCTCCTTGTACACCACCTGGTAGAGACCATGCATATGATGTCATTATCAGCTGTTGAACGCATAGAATCTGTCGTTTATCGTGATTAAAAAACACTCACAATAATCATGGTTAGGAGATTTTAACTTATCGTGATGTTGTAGGCTACATCATCATGGCTCTATAGTTGGACTGCTTTTTTTCCTCGTCTACTCTACACCAGGGGTTCTCAACCCGTGGGTCGCGACCCCTCGGGGGGTCGCCAAATTATTTTAGGGGGTCCCCAAATAATTTTTTTAATTTTTTTTTTCACGATTTTTCAAAAATAGCAGACCTACAAGCTCGTAGCGCGCCACTCGGTGGCGCGCTATGAGCTTGTAGATCTGCTATTTTTAAATAGCTAAATTATAACAATGCTTAAAACACCAAAAGGGGTTCCCGCCCAAAATGGTTTAAGGTTATTGTAGCAGTCAATTTATATTGGGGGTCGGGAGGGGGCGGGGCGGGGGTCCCGAGACGTTGCCAAAGCATTTTCGGGGGTCCCCGGCCAAAAACGTTGAGAACCCCTGCTCTACACCAACTCTCTTCACCAAAAATATCAAATTTGCAAGGTCACAATCCGTTGCAATGTCCTGCTGTTTTGGCTAATGCTAACCTCAGAATATGGATGCTGGGCTGGTTAACAAATGTTAGCAAATATTATTTTGATTATCACGAAATTATTTTGGCCACAATATTCATGACATGACATTTTCATGTCGTCCCATGTAACACCCCCTGATACCAGGACCAAAAAAGGACTATTTGTTTTTCCAAACATTTTGTGTTTTGTTGTCGTGTATTAGCACCCTACTACTTGATCATACTACAGTGTCACACAAAATCATCAAAAGTAGCAGATCAATAAGCTCGAAACATGACACGAAGGGCCGTGTTTCGAGCTTGTATAGGACTGCTACTTTTGCCATTTTTGAATTTGAATCCTGAAAAGTACCAGGTTTGGACATTATGCGGTTTCCACCCTGGCAGAGACAGTGTACACATGTACCTTGTAGCCCAGGATGAGGCCGTTCCGGTCTGGCTCAGGGACCTCGAACCAGCGCACCAGGATGCTGCTGGAGGTGGTGGCGAAGGCAGAGACATTGGTGGGACCACAGGACGACACTGTTGAGGAGAGGAGAGGAGAGGAGAGGAGAGGAGAGGAGAGGAGAGGAGAGGAGAGGAGAGGAGAGGAGAGGAGAGGAGAGAAATATAATGTACTTTGTATATCACTTTTATAACTTTCTTTAATCGCCTTAGGGCTTGCCCAGAAGTGGTTAAGCGTGTCTGTGGGTTTTATAAATATTTATTGGACCAGTGAAAATATTAAAGAAATAAATGAGAAATATTACATTTCCTAAAAACAGTGGTTTTGGACATCCACCCAACAGCAACGAAATGGGTTTCCCTTGTGTGTGCATGTCTGCGTGTCGTGTGTGCGTGTGTGCGGGTGCGTGTGCACGCATGTGTGCACCGTGCACATGGTATCTCCAGAGAACCTGGTGAACCATTGAGGCCTAAATAGAATATCGTTGCTGTCGGGCAAAAATCTCTTATCTCCATATTTAAACTTTTTTGTAAATTAATTACAGCATCACACACACAACTAAGTAGCACAACTATATGATCTACAATGTTAAAACGCTGTCATGGTTGTGACAGCTTGCAAATCTGATATTTTTCAATATATTGAATTATATTGAATCCTGAAGAACCCTCGTTTCATACGAGGGTTCCACGCGACAGAGACACTAGGCAGACAGAGAACAGAGCAGCTCTCTTCCTTGGCACTCATCCCTGGACATAATGCCCTGATTCCCAAGAATTTGCTGCAGTGAGGGGAAACCAAAGAAAAAAGGAAAAGGGATGGAATTCGCCATTCAGGCCCCATATGTTCCCAATTTCCTACGACTCCTTTCCCTCAAATTGCTCCGTTCCTCCGAAGGTCTGGTAACCAAAGTGAGAGCACAAGAGAAGACGAGAGAGGAGAAGAGAAGAGCACACAGACGAGAGAGAACTACGGGGGGGGGGGGGGGGAGAGAGAGAGAGAGAGAGAGAGAGAGAGAGAGAGAGAGAGAGAGAGGGAGGGAGAGAAAAGGTTTTCTGTACAAGCACTATTTATTCATGTTCCCATTCTGACAGCAAACACTCAGAGAGAATAGCCAAGCTTGCCATTTTAAATGGTGCATTTATATAGTGGCGCTTTACAATGTGCATTACATTCACCCATTGACACAGATGGCCGAGGAAACCAAGGCACCAACCTACTCATCAGGATCAGTTAGGGGTTCAGTGTCTTGCTCAAGGACACTTTGACGCCACTAAGGGGAGCCCTGGGAACCTTCCGTTTTCCCAAGCGGCCGTTCTATACGCTCCTGAGCCACTGCCGCCAAAGAGATTTGTCAACGGGCGGACCTAGTATAGAGCCCAGGGGGACCCCTGAGGGACCAAAGTATGTAGGATGTTTAAGCATCTAAAACACAGCCCTGGCCTTGATCACAGGCTTCACATTATATGGGGCTTTCACATGACGTTGCTGTCGGGCAGAAACCTCTTATCTCCATGTTCTAGGTTTTTGAGTTTTTTTCCGTAAATGAACGCCCTCCGCGATCATACTACAGTGTCACACAAAAGCATCAAAAGTTGCAGATCCGCAAGCTCGAAACTCGGTGCGAAACACGGTGCGAAGCAACGCGTTTTGAGCTTGCAGATCTGCTATACTTTTGATGCTTTCGAATTTTAATCCTGAAAAGTAAACAGTTTTGGACGTATGAGGTTTCATATGAGAGAGGCGATGACAGGGATAGAGTGGTGTGGAGTGTGGGATAGTGATGACGGAGCGCTGCCAGCTGTTGAACGCATGGAATCTGGGCACTGCTTGTTGCAGCCCGGTGTGCCATCAGAGCAGCTGCAGGCCAGCGGAATCTAGGGTAGAGTTCAAATGATTGTTAAATGGGCGCTCTGCACCATTGAATAACCTGGCACTAACCTCACTACCCTAGCATAACACACACCCATGTGTTATGCCAGGTGTACCCACTATATGCCAGCTGTAGCTGCTATGCCAGCATTTAACTATAATGGCTCAGGAGGTAGCTGCTCTAGAATAACGGAGGGTTACGGTTTACGCGTCACCCTAACTGCTCCTGATCAGCATGTTAGTGCCTTGTATTTTGTATGGTTTTACCATTTTGCTCTGCACTGCATGTACAGGGGGATAAACGTAGCCTCGGTCCCAGGCTTACTCATCTGCGAAGAGAAAAGCCTGGTCACAACCTAAGGCAGAGATGCTATAGGTCGCAGTTAACTATGGAATCGAGCATTTCCCGTCAGTTAGTGTGTCGGGCACCACATGGTGGCCCAGGTCTCGTGACATCATTTGACATCATCAGGGATGGATATGTGGAGACCCTGATGTCATAGTCATAGCTCAGTGGCCTTGTGGTTAGAGTGTCCGCCCTGAAACTGGGAGGTTGGGGTTCGATCCCCGGCCGGGTCATACCAAAGACTGTAAAAATGGGACCCAATGCCTCCCTGCTTGACACTCAGCATCAATGGGTTGGATTGGGGGGTCAAATCTACTAATCAAATGGTTCCCGAGCGCGGCACGGCTGCAGCTCACCGCTCCTTGGCCGCGGCTCACTGCTCCAAGAGATGGGTCAAATGCGGAGAACAAATTTCACTGCGGTAACGTGTGTGACAAATCGTACGACTTTGACTTTGATAGTAAATGCGACCTGCTGTCGCAGTTAACCCCGTATACAGTATGGAGATCCCTGATGTCATCACTATTGGCCAGCAACTCTACATCTGACCTCAAACCCTTAGATCTCCATATATGGATATATTTCAGAACCTTTTCTGACATTCCATATGTTGATCCTTCCCCATCCATCCTTCCTCTTCGATGTCTCCCTTTTGACTTATACCTGTCCATTCAAATTTCAAACTCTAGACGGGCCTGCCCCAAAGTTATTAGTGCAGCTAATAATAACTTAGTTTTCGCCCGGCAGCCGGCGAAAACTAGAGTTCTCAACAGGCCCGAAAATTATACCATTTTGGGCGGGAACCCCTTTTATAGCAGATCTACAAGCTCATAGCGCGCCACCGAGTGGCGCGCTACGAGCTTGTAGGTCTGCTATTTTGGAAAAATCGAAGAACGACTGACATAGAAACATAGCTTTTTCAGAAAACTGTCAGGATGTAGAAGACATTTTTAGAATCTGATCTCAGGTCAAAATGGGTTAAGGGCCGGCCCTACCTGGGCCCGCGACCTCGCCCTTTAGGGTGAGGTCTCTTCTCGCCCTCAGGCGTCTTACTGGTTTTCATGTAGTGGTGTCTGTCACGTCACCAGTCAAAGCTCCCACCATGACCGGTTTGACCCGGCCAGCATTGAGCATGTTGATGCTATTCATGTGTGACGTGCTTTTCTGCGTGTCTGGGTGTTGGTTGGAGTGAGGTGAGGCCAGGTGGATTTGTGTTTGAGTGGATTAGGGAAATGCAGGAATTTAATCGTGCAGCCCTTTGAGCAGTTCAGACAGATTACTGTCCCAAAAAATATAACATAGGATTTACCCCCCGAATTGGATTCAGTTTGTGCGAGAAGTGAACGGAGTTGGATGGCGTGTGTGTGTTTGTGTGTTTGTGTGTGTGCGCGTGTGTGTGTGTGTGTGTGTGTGTGTGTGTGTGTCCGTGCATGCCTGCGTGTACAGTAACGGTGTCTTTATACTTTTAGCTCAGTGGTGCATGGAAATTAAATGATTTACATGTACTCGAGTACTGTTGTTGTCCATTTTTCGGGTGCTTTTACTTTAGTGGAGTATTTACGATTTTCAATACGTTTACTTCTACTCCACTACATCTCAGAGGCAAATATTGTAGTTTTACTCCACTACAATTATTTGAAAACTAACACCACAGGTGTCTCTCTAAAAACTATCGACCAGACAATTCAGAACACTGCTGCTCAGGACAAAGTGGATCTATATCACTGCACTTGTTACATCTTTACACTGCATGGCTCCCTTGTGTGTCAAAAGAATTGATTTCAAAATATTTGTTTATGAAGCGTTGAAGGATTTAGGGCCAAAACAGTACACCATTTCTCATCTTGGTTCTGATATCATGAACCACAAAGTCTCAAGTCATCTGGGAGAGTTCTGCTTTCAAACTCCCAGAAAACTGCAGGTCTGTCAAAACTCTCTGTTCTCTTATGTTTCTGTGTGTTAAATACTAGGTGTTTCCTATTAACGTTTTCCTTTTCTTACTGAATTGAATTCAGACGTCCCCTTTTAGAGCACCGAAGTCTGACATTACTGCCGCTAGAGGGTGCTATCCCCCTCAGGGCATTATTTTTTTGTATATGAAGCATCAACTGATAGTAAAAAAAAAAGTAATAATTTAATCAAAGAGCAAGAAAATATGTTGTTTTCTCTCGGAAAAGACAGACGTTATCAACTGTAACTCAATAGATGATAAACGACACAGAGTCACATCACAGTTTATTTTTGGACCACAGTTCTTATATGACGATGATCTAAGATTCCTCTATGAGAAATCCAATACAAAAAATAACGCCCTGACCCATGGGCTAGTGGGAGTGATGTCAGGACTCAATTTATTTTTCTCAGTGTAAATGCCTTGTTGTTAAAATGTGCTATAATAACTTGTCTTGCCTTGCATGTGTGTGTGTGTGTGTGTGTGTGTGTGTGTGTGTGTGTGTGTGTGTGTGTGTGTGTGTGTGTGTGTGTGTGTGTGTGTGTGCATGCGTGCGTGTCAGTGTTGATTTTGACAGCACATTTTGATTTAGTTTTAGTCACATTTTTGGCATCTGAAATGTCTTAGTTTTAGTGTAGTATTTTGGTGGGCCTTGACGGCGTTGTATGGCTGATGTTACACTTGGTTGCACACTGAAAATATGTTCAGAGTGCAACATCCGAATCCATCCAAACATAAAATGACTTATCTTTTAGTTCTACTGGATCTATTTTCCACTAGTCTTATTTGTTGACAACATTATCAACATAGGCTATTTAGTCTATATATTTAGTCTAATATTCCAATATTATAACGCAAAAATCAAATTATGGGTTCAGATCTGAGCCAAGTCTCCTGAGGAGGTGAGTCTGGAGTCTATCCTGGACAGGGTATCCGGACGTAAAAACAAATCCAATTCTAATATTCTAATATTTATCATATTTAGTCATAATTGTCAACATATTTAGTCAGTTTTAGTCATGATAGCTTAGTTTTTATTTAGTCTTCGTCAGTGTAAAAAGGTAGTCGACGAACATTTTTCGTCATAGTTTAAAGTCGACGGAAATCAAAGTTTCTCTCACCAGACTCCCGGGTCCATCCTCGGACCGGCTGGCTCCAGGGCCCCGTGCCGATGCCGTTGATGGCCTGCACCTTGACCTCGTACTCGGTCCACTCCTCCAGGTCCTCGATGGTGAACTCCCTCTCCAGGCGGTCGGCGATCACGTGGGTCAGCGCCCCGCGGCCCTGGGCGCTGCTGCGCGAGTACTGGACCCGGTAGCCCACCAGCTCCGGGTTCCCGTTGTACTCCCAATCCGGTAGAGGCTGGAGCGGGACACAGGCACACAGAGAGGAGAATAGATCAGGGGTTCTCAGAGCCGCCGTGCGCTTCCAGAGCAGGTTTATTTCAATGGTCAATCGATCGATTGTGTTCCGGCTTGGATCAATGGAACTAATGTAGGATACTTCCTATCTTATCAGTACCGCAATGAAAATTCATTCTTCAAGGTCTTTAATATTATATATATATATATATATATATTTTATATTCATGTTATATTAAAATCTTACTGTTACATAATTGTGCCAATTATGTGGGCTACCTCGAGGGGTCCCCAGACCACACTTTGAGAACCACTGCCTCAGGACAAGGAAGCTTTTCTGTATGCTAATAGCCACTGGTGATAATTAACATTTAAGCTCCAAGGCCATTAAAACTCTGGTGTATATTTATACGTGTGTGTGTGTGTACAGTATGTGTGCGTGCGTGCGTGCGTGCGTGCGTGCGTGCGTGCGTGCGTGCGTGCGCTTGCCTGTGCGTGTGTGTGAGAGAGACCAGGACTTGGCGGGCTGGTCTCATTAGCGATACGCAGGGCGAGGCTAATGGGAGGTACTTTACCACCCATCGTAGCCAGAGACTGCATGGTCTCACTGGCAGTACGCAGGGTGACTTTAGCACCGCAGGGTTTACTTACTGACCCATCGTAGCCAGATGCTGGTCTCACTAGTGGTGGGTACTTACCACCCATCGTAGCCAGAGGTTAGTCTCACTAGCGGTGGGTACTTACCACCCATCGTAGCCAGAGGCTGGTCTCACTAGCGGTGGGTACTTACCACCCATCGTATAGCCAGAGGCTGGTCTCACTAGCGGTGGGTACTTACCACCCATCGTAGCCAGATGCTGGTCTCACTAGCGGTGGGTACTTACCACCCATCGTATAGCCAGAGGCTGGTCTCACTAGCGGTGGGTACTTACCACCCATCGTAGCCAGAGGCTGGTCTCACTAGCGGTGGGTACTTACCACCCATCGTAGCCAGAGGCTGGTCTCACTAGCGGTGGGTACTTACCACCCATCGTAGCCAGAGGCTGGTCTCACTAGCGGTGGGTACTTACCACCCATCGTAGCCAGAGGCTGGTCTCACTAGCGGTGGGTACTTACCACCCATCGTAGCCAGAGGCTGGTCTCACTAGCGGTGGGTACTTACCACCCATCGTAGCCAGAGGCTAGTCTCACTAGCGGTGGGTACTTACCACCCATCGTATAGCCAGAGGCTGGTCTCACTAGCGGTGGGTACTTACCACCCATCGTAGCCAGAGGCTGGTCACACTAGCGGTGGGTACTTACCACCCATCGTAGCCAGAGGCTGGTCTCACTAGCGGTGGGTACTTACCACCCATCGTAGCCAGAGGCTGGTCTCGCTAGCGGTGGGTACTTACCACCCATCGTAGCCAGAGGCTGGTCTCGCTGGCGGTACGCAGGGTGACGTTAGCGGGGGCCATGTCTGGAGGAGCCTGCAGGGTCTGGATCTTCCTGGAGGGCTGGCTGGGAGGACTGGTGCCCACGATGTTCACCTGACGCATGCGGAGCCTGATGGGCAGGTGTTTACATTAGTGTTCTTTTCACTCACTCACTCACTCACTCACTCACTCACTCACTCACTAGTCACTCACTCACTCACTCACTCACTCATTCATTTTTAGCAGACAGCGACAAAATATGATACTATGGGGTTCTTTGCCAAAAGTAGCGTAGTAATGTCCACCTGTTTTTGCAGAATGTTCACCTATTATGAATAATGACGCTCAACTGTTATTGACAGAGAGGCAGAAAGCCATGCATTTGTATGCGGACACAGAAGAAACTAATGCGTTGAGAGAGGTCGAGTGACAGACATTGGTTACTTTCCAGAGACAGATGAGAATAACTGATTATGTGGTTCGTTGGTTGGGATATAATATACAAGTAAGACGCGCAAACGCGGGAAGCGAACGCAGCTCGTAAATTGCAATAACAACAATTGGAATAAATGACGTACTTTTTAAGGTTTTTTTTAAGTTAAGTTTTTTTAAATTAAATGTTTTTTCAAGTTATGTTTTTAGTGTGTGTATGTGTGCGTGCGTGCGTGTTTATTTTTTAGGTTTTTTTTTTTAAAGTTTTTTCTGTAAGTTTTTTTTTAAGTTAAGTTTTTTGTGTGTGTGCGTTTTTCCTTTTTAAGTTTTTTTTTTAAGTTAAGTTTTTTTTTAAGTTAAGTTTTTTTTTGTGTGTGCGTTTTTCCTTTTTAAGGTTTTCTTTTAAGTTAAGTTTTTTTTAAGTTAAGTTTTTTTTTAAGTTAAGTTTTTTGTGTGCGTTTTTCCTTTTTTATGTTTTTTTTTAAGTTAAGTTTTTTTTTAAGTTAAGTTTTTTTTTAAGTTAAGTGTTTTGTGTGTGTGCGTTTTTCCTTTTTAATTTTGTTTTTTAAGTTAAGTTTTTTTTTAAGTTAAGTTTTTTTTTAAGTTAAGTTTTTTGTGTGTGTGTGTGTGCGTGCGTGCGTGCGTGCGTGCGTGCGTGCGTGTGTGTGTGTGTGTGTGTGCGTGCGTGCATGTGTGTGTGTGTGTTTTTGTGTGTGATACAGCTGCGCCCTCTGGTGGTGGGCGGGTGGTGTTACAGCGTGACACACAGACACACACACACACAGACACACGGACGTGATCTGCTGGGTCTCATAGTAAATGCTCACTGCGTTCGCAATAATAGTGATGAAATCCTAATCATAATAGTCTGTGTATTATTTTCCCAGACAGTGGTGCTGCTCGCCAAAAAGCGATAATGAAATGTATCCCGTGACATGTAATGATGACAGCCACTCCCTAGAACTCACTGCAGGTGAGCTAATCCTACCTGTTGTCTGTTGCTATGCCTGTTATTATGATATACAACAGTCTTAATCACTTACTGTAGACCCTATCGCTGTTGTTGGGCAGAAAACTTAATTGTTTCTCTTTTAAGCGTCTGTTCTTCCTGCATGTGTTCACCATCCGTCTGTGTGCTGCCCTGCCTACAGTATTTTCACATGTGCGTGTTAGTGTGTGAGACTCTCTAACTCTCTAGTACTGTACTGTAGTATCAAAGTCCCACTAGCCCTGGGTCACATCGTTATTTTTTGTATTGGAATCCCCATACAGTATATAGATCGTGTTTATTTGGAACTGTGTAACAAAAACAATTGTTAACAGTTTGAGTTACATTTTAGTCTGTGTTTGGAGATTGTATTTAAAAAAAAATTACCATCAGTTGATGCTTTATATCAATATGAGTAAAATTGCCAGGGTGATTTTTTGTATTTATTCATGGAACACAGTTCGTACATGATGCGATCTAAGATTCCCCGTAGATCTAATAAAATTGGATCCAATACAAAAAAAAATTGGCCCTCTAGTGGCAGTGAGGTCAGACGCTGGTGTAAGTGGTGTGTGATGTCATCACCTGTAGAAGGTGTATGGGTTGAGTCCTGGGACCTCCATGGACCGCGCCTCAGGCTCATTGGACAACTGGTGGACGGTCACCCAGTCTTCACTGTCTCCGATAGTCCCCACCTGGGAACGATAAGTAAAAAACATCAGCTTAAAGGTACTGTAGGGTAAGTGATTTTCTTTGGTTGAGATAAGAGTTAACCCATTTTGGGTGGGAACCCCTTTTGGTGTTAGCATTATGTTATGCTTTAGCTATTGAAAAATAGCAGATCTACAAGCTCATAGCGCACCACCGAGTGGCGCGCTACGAGCTTGTAGGTCTGCTATTTTTGAAAAATCGAAGAACGACTGACATAGAAACATAGCTTTTTCAGAAAACTGTCAGGATGTAGAAGACATTTTTAGAATCTGATCTCAGGTCAAAATGGGTGCTCTATATAGTACTTGATATAGAGTGATATAGAGTGTTTGTTCAGTAACAGGCATATATCCATGTCTCTCCAGCTCTTTAGAAAAAGCATTTTCAGGTCAGGATAGTAGGCTCAAACAAGTATATTCAAGTCATGCCGTTTCAGTTTGAGATGAGATTCCCTAATACTAGACTGTGAGGCTGCCTAGCACTCGCATGACTGAAGTAAAGTGTGACAGAAGTAGCATGTGCTTAAATTCATATTTAGAGAAAGTGTTTCAGATGTCAAAATAATTCTGAGATGATGGAATGATGATGGATGATGATGGCCATGGAAGGGGAACCTTCTGAAAGCTTCATGGGCAAAGATAATCAACTTCAAAATGACCTGTCAGTCATGCGAGTGCTCGAGGGCGGCCAAAGACACAAAAGTATCAAAAGTAGCAGACGCACAAAGCTCAAAACGCATAGCTTCTGCTGCTTTTGAATTTGAATGCTGAAAAGTAACGGTTTTGGACATATGAGGCTTCCCCCACACGACACAGATGATTTGTTTTACAAAGCAGACTTAGCCCATTTAAACCTGGTGTAACCTATTAGCCTGATTGTCAGACTCTGAGAGCCTCCAGCTCTTTGCGCTCAGTCGAGTGGGCGGGGTCTATGGGCTGGAAACCAGGCTAGTAACCTATAGGTTGTTTTACCTTTCATGCAGGGAGCTACCTCTGTGTCTCATACACCTCTGTGTCTCATATAGCAACATCCTTTATTTTATATATTTTTAATAAGAATTTGAAGGTTTTCAGAAAACGTTAGGTTAGGTTTTAGAAGGTGTTTTTAGAATCGGCCTCAGCACATGACTGATCAAATCAGAGCTAAAATGTTGTCCTTCTCTGGGGTAAAAAAAAGTGTCTCCTTACCTGAGCTTCCACCTGCCAGCGGGAGATGGAGGTCTTGCCATCGTAGCCGGGTTTGAACTGCAGGGTGACGGAGCGGGGGCCGATGTTGGAGATGGCTATGTTGGTGGGGGGTCCGGGAAGCTCTGCCAATACACAGCACAGAGAAAAGACTGTTAGTGGGGGGGCCGGGAAGCTCTGTCAATACACAGCACAGAGAAAAGACTATGTTGGACTATGTTGGTGGGGGGTCCGGGAAGCTCTGTCAATACATACACAGCACAGAGAAGAGTACCAGTGCAAGGGTTATTAAAAAAGAAAATCGAAGATGATTTTATAAAGTAATTGATTCGTAATCAAGCCCGATTTTGGGGAATGTTATAGTCAAAACGGGGAAAAAACAAGAAAAACTATAACCAAAATGGAAAGAGCTGATCTACAAGCGTACGTCGCAATGACCGAATGATGAATTAAGTGGTTATTATATCCGTTGACATACACAGTATCTAAAGAAACAACACGTTTTTAAAGTGCTTCTGGATTACTCGATTAATCGAAAAAGCGACCTATAGAATAATCACCAAGAGAATGAATAATTGATCGAGAACAGCCCGAGAAACGAGTAAAAACGAAGATATGAAAGTATAACAAATAGTGTTGTGCTCAGTTCAATGCACACTGCCTCTGAAGCACTTGACAGCCTACTAGCACTGTACTGTATGTGTGCCACGGATATGAAATATGTAGACATACACACATCGACATCTGAGAGAATCTTGTACTGATTTGTGTCTTCTCAATGCCACAGGGAACGAGACGGTAACAAAAAGCCTTGTAACTTTCTGCTGCAGTACAAACTTTTTACATCTGCCCTCACATCACACCAGTGGTGGGGGAGGGGAGGGAGGGGAGGGGGGTATTCAAAGGTTTTACTCGAGTAGAAGTAGCAATACTACAATGAAATGTTCTGCTCCAAGTACAAGTCCCATATTCAAAATGTTACTTGAGTAGAAAGTACAAAAGTATTGGCATCAAAATATTCTTAATGTAGGCTACCAAAGCAGTACATTTTTTATATTTTGTAATAATGATGAAAAACTGCAAACTAGTAACTAGTATAATAAGAAGTATTATAAAATTGAGAAATACTTGAGAAAAAGTACTTTGTTAGTTTTCCACCACCGAGTACAACTTTTTTGCATTTCTCCCCACACACACTTTGATTGATTTGTGTGTTAGAGGCTGCCCACAGCGCTCTCTTGTGGCCACACAGATTCTGCGCGTGCAAGGAGCCAACCAGTGAACCTGAATTCCCTCTCCTCTCTCTCCCTCGTGCTCTGTCTGAAACTCCAGCTATAAGACTGCGGAGGCAGATTAGATTGTGGGTGGGAGGGAGAGAGAGAGAGAGAGAGAGAGAGAGAGAGAGAGAGAGAGAGAGAGAGAGAGAGAGAGAGAGAGAGAGAGAGAGAGAGAGAGAGAGAGAGAGAGAGAGAGAGAGAGAGAGATACTTTACACACAATACCCAGGCAGCACCAGACAACACTATGAATGTCAATTACATTGCAGTTATCTAGAGATATGATTCCACCTGATATCCCCTACTGTTTATATTTTTAGCTGAGCCAACAATGAGAATGGATTATTATTATTCCTCCGTCAACACTATTGAGGGAAGCAGATCGGCGCTGCCGGGTGGAAACCTTGAATGCCCAACAACTTTCTTTTTGTTATTATTATAAACAAATACATAGTGAAAATAGCTGTTCTGCAGAGCTTGCAGATCCACTCTTTGCACCACTTTGACACTCTTGTATGATAAAGTATACATTATGTAAATAAAAACAACATCAAAAGTTGACATTTGGAGATACAAGGTTTGCGTCCGAAGAGATAAGAAAGCAATTACAGAAGGCAGGGTAGGCAATAGGCATGCATGTGTGCACTTGTTTGCAGGTATACCTGTGAATTGTACAAAGTATGTAGAGAGAAAAATGAATCTTCATGTTCTGTTCATTTTCTACAGAGCAGGCATTCCATTCACCTCTGTGTATACTGTATACCCATAGCAGTGCAGAGGATATAGTGCCTCTCCTGTTTATGTAGCATGAGATGTATAGTTAAGTACATCGCCTGGACATGACGCTAGTATGTCACAGGGACTTACGACAATTTTGTATAGTCTTTGGTATGACCTGGCCGGGGATCGACAGTGGGCCGGGGTGCACACTCTAACCACAAGGCCACTGAGATTGTGTTATGTCACAAGATTAGGGGTTAAGTGTCTCGTTCAGGGACACATCAACACGTTGACATGGGCCGACTGGGAGGCGAACGGGTGACCTTCTGATAACCAGACTCTATGCCTCTCAATGCATTAGCCAAGCTACGGCCGATGCTCTTTGACAGGGAACCCCACATTTTGACAAAAGAGGAAAACATCCACGGCACTCTTCTGGACTTGAGGGTTATTCAGTGGGCTCAATATTGCAAACATAATTATTCACATGGATACAACCCACACATAGCAGTACAACAGCTTTCACCAGGGCTTGGTTTACGGTCGCATTCACACCAGTATGTTTTACTGCGAAAAAAAAAAAGAATCCTCCTGCGTATTGTCGGAAAGTGCACTTAGTTTTGGCAGGTGTGATAGGCTCATTTGAATTCTGGAGCGGAGCAAACAAACGCATTCTAGATTGCCAAAAAACGGTGGTCTCGCTTTGCTTCCAAGCACACCAGAGGGCAAATCACTGCATAGGTGTGAATGCAATCGCATCAAATATAGGGGATGAAGCAAAGAATGTGCCATTGTGAGCTGAAGAAGTTGGTATTTGGCACACGAGGAGAAAGGAGAAGGCATTATTAGTACGCAGCGTAAAGATGTCCTGTGGACAGACGTGGTCTAGTGAAGAGATAGAAGCCCTTATCACAATATGGCCAGACGATCACATTTTTAAAATGCTGAAGGTTGCACACAAAAACACTGCAGTGAGTGTATAGGATATTTAGCGAGAGAATGGAGGCGATTTGGTTCAAATGCACATTTGCACAAAATGTTGCATTGTAGAGTTTGCGCTCGCAGTGGCCTACAGACCTGCATGGACCGGGGATTCTGACGGCTCCGCTGATCTGGAGTCAGATAAAAGTGCTTTGTGTAGACACTAGGCTACTCATATTAACCTACCAGGTTTATTTATGTATGTAGGCTAGCCGCTACTTTACAAAACAAGTTGGTACAGTTGTAGCGATCTGCTATTGCGCACGCACGCACGCACGCACGCACGCACGCACGCACGCACGCACGCACGCACGCACGCACGCACGCACGCACAAAGTAACGTCCAGTCTCCAACACACATCCTGCATCCACGTTACCCTCACTTTACGTCCTAACTATTACTCAATGTATACTTTTAACACCATAGATTGTGTAGTTTATGCATTGAACACATTGCTAAAGTTCCCTGCTGCGGTTGACAAAACACAGTGTGAACGCAAACGCAGGTAATTAAAACTGCAAGAATTATGCAACTTCACCCCCCAATCGCACCGAGTATATCAACTACAGGTGTGAATGCGAACAGGATATACTTTGTCCCACATGGGTGTCACACAGACACACGCTGAAAATAGCCGATCAACAAGCTGTAGATCACAGCTTGTCAATGTGCCACACTGTCAGCTTATAGATTGTCGGCGCACGCCACTCGAGTACAAATAAGTATAAATCTGGCAGAACAGAACAGATTGTGACTTTGTCCCCCAGTTTTAGCCTAAAACGCGGCTCCTCGCCCATACTAATGAAATCCATAGATTACGTGCCTCCGTCGTAAAAATAATACGTGCCTCTGTCGTAAAAATAAAACCCCCAGCACAATCTAAATAATTTGCGTGCTCACCCGCCCGGCGACACATTTAGCTATCGTCTCTCTGTCGGGTGGAAACCTCCACCCAAAACTCTTCCTTTTCAGGATTCAAATTCAAAAACATTAAAAGAAACAGATCCACAAGCTCAAAACGCGCCGCTTTGCGTCTTTGCGCCGGAGTAAAAAATATGGACATACGAGGTTTCTGTCCGACAGCAACGATATGGTTAAGTAGTTCTCCAGGGGGGGTTTAGAGTTACGGGCGCACCAGGTGCTATCTTTACACGTACAGTAAAGTGCAAAGTAATCACCATTCGGGGGCCTATAACGGCTGCTCCATGGTCCCCAGCGCTCCAATATAACAGTCATTACATTTGACAGCTCTCTCAGACGTATCGGGGAGTCGGGGAGCGCCATATAGCACCCAGCGCCAACGTAATTGATTGCGGCTATTGTAATTCTATTATGAAATTTAGTGGTCTTTTAATGGGCGACCGTAAAAAAATGGAAATTATCCAGCGGATAACGGGGAATGGGGGGGATGGGAGACTTTATTCATTTTTTTTTGTCTGAAATGTTATGTCGGGTCCAATTCGCAGTGTTCCAATTTTACAAGTGTAACGTAATGTAAAGTAAAGTAAAATTCTGGTATTCAAATTGTTAATTTAAAATCTACCGGAGTAGTTCACCCATAGTACAATATGCTACAGCAAAGTCCCATTTCACAAGTTTTCAAATGTATATAGGGCTGAAGTGGTTAATGTAAGAGTGTGTGTGTGTGTGTGTGTGTGTGTGTGTGTGTGCGCCTGCGTGCGTGCGTGCGTGCGTGCGTGCGTGCGTGCGTGCGTGCGTGCGTGCGTGCCTGCCTGCGTGAGTGCGTGCGTGCCTGCCTGCCTGCCTGCCTGCGTGCCTGCGTGCGTGCGTGCGTGCGTGCGTGCGTGCGTGCGTGCGTGCGTGCGTGCGTGCGTGCGTGCGTGCCTGCGTGCGTGCCTGCCTGCCTGCCTGCCTGCCTGCCTGCCTGCCTGCGTGCGTGCCTGCCTGCCTGCCTGCCTGCCTGCGTGCGTGCGTGCCTGCGTGCGTGCGTGCGTGCGTGCGTGCGTGCGTGCGTGCGTGCGTGCGTGCGTGCGTGCGTGCGTGCGTGCGTGCGTGCGTGCGTGCGTGCGTGCGTGCGTGCGTGCCTGCGTGCGTGCGTGCGTGCGTTCATTAGCTGGTGGAGTGGCGTGTGCTTTATGATGCTGATGCAGGTGGTGGCGTGCTGGGGATTGGGTTTCATTGCGTCTGGCGCCAGATGACACAAGGCGTGCTCAGACGGCCTGCTAAGACGTTTAAACAGTGAATCTGAATATGGTTCGCTGTGAGAGAGCTATACGCCATTACTGGTGCTCCATAATATCTACCTCCCCACCCAGAAGACAACCAGTCATCAATATGTCCGTATACATGGACAAAAATGTGTCCGTGGCAAAGACCTGGCCTTGTCTGGGGCATTTTATTTTTTATTTCATTTTTATTTTCATTATGTTCTAATGAAAATATAAAGACACTGGAATACAGGGCGGAATGGGTCACAGGTTCGATTCCTGGCCGCGCCAATGTGCCGAGGTGTCTCTGAGCAGACAGTGAAGTCCCTAACTGCTCCCCCACTAGTCTCCACGTTCAATTGAGAAGCTCTCTGCTGAGTGATGGCTGAAAACTGAAATTGCCCGGTGGGATGAAATAGGCATGATTATTGTAATTTACGTCCATTTCATGCTCAACGACAGGCAAAATAACTTACAGCAATGTCGAGAAAACACATTCTGTCCAATTGGGGGCGGATTGCTGTCAGGAATGCTCAGTGAAGGACAGTAGCTTATTTTATTTATTTTTTATCCCTTTTTTCACCCAGTGTCAATAATGTAATCCTGGGCGCTACACTCCCTCTGCCAACCTGGGGAGAGCAACGGACTGACCTCATGCTTCCTTCAATGCATGAGGAGTCCAATAAAAGCCACTTCTTTTCACCTTACAGGGATTAGTCGTAGCGTGTGGAAGGAACACATTATTCCAACCAGTTCCTTTCCCCTCCATCAGGCGCCCCAGCTGGCCAGGGGGAGGCAGTTTAGAGACCAGGATTACTGCATGTTTATCAGTTCCTTTCCCCTCCATCAGGCGCCCCAGCTGGGCAGGGGGAGGCAGTTTAGAGACCAGGATTACTGCATGTTTTTTGTGAGGTATACCTACCCTAGATGACATGGGGACTGGGGAGAACATGCAAACTCCACAGAGAAAGGCCCTTTTGCCAACCCCACCTAGGGATATGGGCACTGATGACGCAGAGGAGAGAACACACCCCAGTGCCCACATCGTCCCCAGTGGGAATCAAACCCAGGACCTTCTATCTGTGAGGCGACAGCCTGACAGTCGTACTTCACCTAAGTAAAAACATTTTACTTAAGTAAAAAAAGTACTTTAATTGAGTATTCGTGTTTGTTGATTGTAAGTAATATTTGAAGAGTTGGTTCAGTACTTTGTCACCCACTGCTCTATCACTGCAGGGTTTAGATTAGCCAGCGATTAGCTGGTCCCATGCAGATCTAAATGGATTGAGTGGCTGAAACCGCCACGTCTCTAATGAGGCGACGGTGGGAGCCTTTCTGCTGAGCACCTGATGCTGAAAAATGACCCGCTGCCACAAACTTTTCTGCCTAATTAGTTCAAAATATGTATTTTTTTAACATTTTAGCCTGTGGGGAGGGATAATTCGTTCTGTGATTTGCATTTGCTGGCATTTTCTTTCTTTCTTTCTTCTTTGAGCGATTGTTCAATAACATTTGCCTGTGGGGTGCAGTGGGGCATAGCAGTGTTGATTCCAGCAGCAAGTTTTGATTTAGTTTAGTCATAGTATTTTGAATAAAACTTTGGTTTTAGTCATAATTTAGTCATCTGAAAGGATTTACTTTTAGTCGACTAAATGTACAGTTTCAATGAAATCAATAGATTTTGTAATCATGACAGCTATAGTGACAACACACACATGTGTGTGGGGAGGAATCAATTGGTAAATTGGGGATAAAACGGAACAACTAAAAGCAAAACAGGATACAAGGTAGACCTGTGCCAAAACACATACCTGGTGGGACGCCAGAAGAGATGGTGGAGGAGGACAGCTGCCCCTGACCCTTGGAGGTCATGCCCGCCACCTCGATGGTGTAGGTGGTCAGGGCGGTCAGGCCGGTCACACGGTACTCCAACGTCACGTTGGGAAGGTAGTGGGTCACCCTGGTGTTGGTCCGGTTGTATTCCTCCCACGAGATACGATACCCTGGAGGGGAGAGGAGAGGAGAGGAGAGGAGAGGAGAGGAGAGGAGAGGAGAGGAGAGGAGAGGAGGTAGAATACACTATGAGAATATGACTGTCATACTGATTAGCCATTACCCACTTAAGCCCTATATATTTTGGTGTACGCTAAATAGGGAAAATGTATTATTAAATAATTAAGAATCACAAGGGCATGTAAAGACATAGATTAAATTGTATTAGTATGTACATTTAGTTGCTGTTTTCATGCGCCCTACTTTTAAATATTATAATACATAACAGTGAGAGCTGATCTGCGTGGTCCCGGAGTGCCGAGGGCCAAGCTAACAAAAAAAGATTAAATTAACGCCATTACGAAAATCAAATAAAACGCATTAAATCTGGGTTATGATTACATTCCCTCAACCCACTCTCACCACTCAACCACTGTTCTCTCACCCTCTCAAAGTTGATGCAATTAACAGCTCTATATTGTTCCATCTCCACATGATGTGATTCCATTATGTTTCAGGTACCATTCCTCGTCACCTGATAAGTGATAATTATGAATGTTCCACACACACTCGCTGCTGTTACATTCCACCTTTTTAAGGATGTGAACATTTCTATTTTATTTTGATGTCGTGCGAGTGTTCCCAGAAAGATTGCACGGCCTTCAGCTGAGCAGTGCAGTACATAATCTCATGGACCCATTTAACCACCACAAATTACAATTTTGCAATTTCATGCTTGAGAAAGCATTAAAAAGGAGAAAAAAGAAAGAAAAAGAAACTGTTAACATCACACCGCGTGTTGCGATAGTGTTAAGTTTCAAGGGTTTGTCCTTAGATGTCACGCCAATTGTTAACCCTCCCCCACATTTCTGTGTTGCCAGCCCCTGCATGTCGTTGTACCGTACTGGCTCGGCTGCCTGTGAGGAGCCCCTACCGGGAGGACCTCTGTCCTACTCCTCCCGTTCAACATTCCCCACTGGCAGTTAGGCATCTGACCCTGCAACCTAGTGTGACGCAAAGGCGGTCCTCCTGACCCAAGTATGTATCAGTAGGCTATGTGACGTGTTGGGAGTAGTTGAATGTCACGGTGGGGCGAGGAGCACGTCCCACTGGAAGGAGACCCCGGGGCAGACCAAGGACCAGAAGGGGGGATTATATCTCCAAACTGGCCTTGGAACGCCTCGGGATCCCCCAGGATGAAGTTACTAATGTTGCTCTGGAGAGGGAAGTCTGGAGCTCTCTGCTGGAACTGTTGCCCCCGCGACCCGACTCCGGATAAGCGGTTGAAGATGGATGGATGGATGGATGGATGGATGGCTGGATGGATGGAGGATGGATGGATGGATTGATGGTGGGGCGAGGTTAGGTTACCTGTCAGAATGCCGTTCTTCTCGTTGGGCTCCCTCCAGCTGACCTTCAGCGAGGTGTCCAGGATGTCCGTGAAGCTCAGGTGACCCACAGCTCCGGGGGCTAAACGCAGGGACACACATACAACAACAAACGGTCAAACAAACATTGCTACACTCATACTGTGTTCAATGCCGCTACACTTGCTACTAAAGCCAGGGGGTTGGTTTGTAAAAAATATATATATATATATATATATATATATATATATATATATATATATATATATATAAATTAAATCACAGCAGGGAGAGGTTCTTAACCACTTAAACTCCAGTATACGTTTTGTGGGGAAAGCTTTCGCTGAAAATAGCTGATCGATAAAACTACACAATACAAATACGCTATAGAGAGCCCTGAGGGACTCTGGTCAACCATTTAGGGTTCATGTGGTTAACACAATGAGTTCCGCCTGCTGGACGAAAGTGGTATGGCGCTTGGATGCCGGTGAGTTCAGGCTATTCCACTATGACACACGTCCAGGATTTTTCCTTTTTTTAAAACCAATGCATGGCATCGCAAAGTGTCCTTGAGTGGGTTCCAAATGGCACCGTACGGGTCTGTAACTCTGAGAGAGAGTGTACAAAAGAAACCAAATGGACCCATATACGGTCCATTTGGTTCCATTTGTACACTCTGGGAGTTATGGGGATCGTTGAAATTAAAAAAGTTTGAAAACCACTGTACACAAAATGGAACAGAGCCTTAATTAGTATCATCGGTAACACCTGAAGGAAGGAAGTAAGTAGGGATGCGGCCCGGAAGTAGGACGAGTTATTCTGTGTGCATATGAGCCCATTAGTCACCATACAAGCCATTCAGCGGCAGAGATGGAAGATTGGTAATAGTGTAGCGACGCCAGGTCGTAACTCGCTTTGCCAAAGTGAGCTACAGCTTTCTTGACGTGGCGGCATGTGGTGCGCCAGCCTGGCATATAGACACGGTGGGGCCGTGGGTTCGATCCCGAGGCGCTGCACTCGTTCGCTCCAATAATATCTTAGGATTTTGGGTCTTATATTGTTCCTGTCAGAGCCTACAACGAACTCCTAATAAGAGGCTGGTAACAAGCGCTGTAAGAGTTTCTAGGTGTCTCAGAGAGAACTTGTCCCAATTATGGGTGCTGCTGGTTGCTACTAGATCATTAGCAGCACATCTGTAGCAGCTAGGCTGCCTATGAATTATACATGATGTGGTGCCCTGTGTGGACCTCATACTGTGGGACACACAGCTCCTCTGTGCACCAAGGGAGTGACAGGGCTGTGTGTGTGAGACAATGAGACAGAGAGAGATACAGTAGACCAGGGTCCCCCAATTAATTTTCCTCAAGGGCCATATTTTGAATAGGGTACCAGGCTGGGTTGTTTTTTTATTTTTTTCATTAATTAATTAAGCTTAGAATAGATGTAGAACAGTGACACTCAACCAGTGGTCCTTGAGGGGGTTTCAGGGCAAGACCCCATTTGAAGTGCTCTAGCAGTGATTCTCATCATTTTAATTTGAAGGATGCCCAGTTTGACATGCATATAGGCTACTGACCTGAGTGTGAGAACTACTGATTTAGAAGGGTAATTTTTGTCGAATGGTCCCTCAGGTGTGGTGACCGAGTGGAGGGGGGGGGGCTGTTTAAACTCACTGTCCTCGTGCGTGCGCAGGCCCCTGGCGGGGCTGCGGGGCCCGTCCCCCGGTGTGGTGAAGCACAGCACGGAGGTCTGGTACTCGGTGAACTTCTTCAGTCCCGTCACGTAGCCCACGTGCACGCTGTCCTGGAAGTTGGGCCGCACCGTCACCACGCTCACGTCGTCCTCGTGGCCCGGCGCCCAGGCCAGCAGCTGACAGACAGACAGACAGACAGACAGACAGACAGACAGACAGACAGACAGACAGACAGACAGACAGACAGACAGACAGACAGACAGACAGACAGACAGACAGACAGACAGACAGACAGACAGACAGACAGACAGACAGACAGACAGACAGACAGACAGACAGACAGACAGAGCACAGATGGAATTTTCATCAGACTAGTGAAATATGAACCGTGGATAATCATTCCCCTCTAATCACACTTTATAGTCTCTCTCCTCGTCGTGGTGAGAAGTCACTGCCGAGACATTTTGGCAGCGGAAGGCTGTCACGCCTTCGACTGACAGACTGTCACTCAATGGAGGGGTGGAGGGGGGGTGAGAGAGAGAGAGAGAGAGAGAGAGAGAGAGTGAGTTTGGGTTCAGCTGAAATCATCCCATAATGGCTGGTGAATGCAGACATTACAGCATGTTGCTGGCAGGTATAGTCGGTGTTAATTCTTCCCCAGAGAGCAGCTCTATCAGTTAGTTTGACTAACTTAACTACTATACATGCCAGAGAAACATATAGGACAATGAATGTACATTCAAGCACGCAACCACTGTGGTGGCATGGAATGGGGACCTTAAGAGTAACAGTTCCTATGATTCTTCCTGACATGGATGGATGAATACTTTCCTCACCTCATACCCCCTCTCTCTCTCTCTCCTCCAGAGTTCCTTGTCTGCCCTAACATCCCCAGCATCTCTCTCTCTCTTTCTCTCTCTCTCCCATAGTTCCCTGTCAGCCCTAACCCCCGCTAGCATCTCTCCGGTCCAGTGCTCTTTCCCTGGGGAACAGCTCTGTATTTAACATTCACAGCCAGTATACAGTGTAGTGACCCTGGCTGCCTGTGCAGAGCTAGTACCCCTCATTCATACTGTGTTGCTGCACCGAAAAACAGCAGATCTACAAGCTTGTAGATCTGCTATTGTCTGGTGCATTGCAAACGGCATAGAACTAAGTATAGCTCACCCTCTGAGGCATGCAGAGAGATATTTCATACACACAGGAGCACACGCACGCACACACACACACACTCGCGCACACACACGCACAGCCACACACACACACACACGAGTGCACGCACGCACACACGCACACGCGCACACACACACATGCACACGCACACACACACACACACACACACACACACACACACACACACACACACACACACACACACACACACACACACACACACACACACACACACACACACACACACACCTGTGAGGTGTGGGGAATAAAAGTCCCAAATCAACATCCAAACTCTCTCCCTCCCTCCCTCCCCAAAACAAAACAAACAAAACAGCGGTGGCGGCATCAGTCATTCTAAACATGCTTTCCCCAAGAAGGAAAACGGCATCCCATTACGGCCCGGGGGTCTCTTAAGATCCCCCCGCGGACCGCTGTGTTCATTTCAATGAAGTACACGCCTGAGACAAGAGAGAGAGAGAGAGACGGCGACATTCAAACGTCCATGACAAGATAATGAAGACATTCATCACAGCATGGTGGAAAAGAAAATATACATATATATGTAGTAGCTATGGTATAAGAGAATAATTATACATATTTATATGTACTAGCTATGGTATAACAGTGTGTTTTAACAGTGGGCGAGCATCGGCCGACACATCGCCACATAATGCATTTCCGGAAAATTCGTCTGGTTGTCGCCCGCTGTTAAAACGTACTGTAAGAGAATACATTTACATTTTTATATGTACAGTAGTAGCTATGGTACAGTATAAGAGAAAAAAGGCAACGGCGCACAGACTGACAGTGAAGAGCTTTCAAAAACAAACCAATAATAGACCACTTGTTGAGGAAATTCCGGATAATCAATCAAAAACATGAAAGAATTCAACATTTCCCTCCCCAAAAATATATCTCCCAGGGGTCTAGCGCTTTGTAAAGGGCATAGACATGCACTGTTGTTCTATTGGGAGGGGACTGGCGACAACGATGATGATGACGACGATGATGATGATGATGATGATGATGACGATGACGATGACCTCACCTTGTATCCCTGGTTGATGCCGTTGATGAACTGTGGGTTGGGGGCGGACCAGGTGAAACGAATGGTTGTGGAGTTCACCGGCTCCGCCTGCACGTTGCCGGGGGCGATTGTCGGTACTGGGGAGGAGGAGGGAGGACGGGGAATTACAAATTACAATTTTCTATTTGCATATCTAGCAGATGTTCTCATCCAGAGCGAATTGCAATAAGTACATAGAAGTGCAGAGAGATGGTGTAATGCCTCAGTGAAACTAGGATCCCAGGTAAACCATGAAGCTAGTAGGCGTTTCCTGGGGTACCTGCAACGTCGCATGCTGACTGCTCGGACATGATTGACGATTCGGTCCCTATCCGTAACTCGAACGCCGCTGAGTGGGCTGAAGCAGACTTTGCAACGTTCGGCACGGCAAATCGTTTAAGCTCAAGTCCACTCCAGATGGTGCACCTCACATTTTTGTCAAAATTCTATTTTTGCCATGGACATACAAAATGACTAGACAAACACATGAAGTGCTAGCCCAAAATGACCATTACAGCCAGGTCTCTAACTCTGAGAGTGCATAAATGGAACCAAATGGACCTGTGTTGGTTCCATTTCGTGCACTCTCAAAGTTATGGGGGCCCTTGAAAATAAACCCCCTGGTCTGCCCCCTCTGTATACATCTTGCGTTTGAGAACGGCAGTTCCGCAGTCCAGTGTGGCGTGTGGATTATTATCGGTACGTTATAAAATGACACCTCCCATCACATCAAATGTTAGCCGTTTGCTCTCATGTCGGCTCGAGAGGCGAGAATCCGTTGGAAAACTGCCACGGCTTTTAGGTTGGTCCTCCCACAGCCGAATCAATAGAAATGAACTCGAGCAGCCTTGGGAGGTTGCAGGGATACCTTCCCACGCACGTTATTATTATTATTATTACAGCCCCGTACGGCAGAATGAGCTCCTTGTGTTGCACGGGGCAGTAATGGACACTGGAACGGAGGATCGATGCCGCGCGGCTGCCATGTGATGCCATCCGGGAGGAATATGCACAGTCAGTGTGCCACGTGGCAGGGAGACGGGCAGCGATCAATAGCAGAGCAGCTCTGTTTTTGTCCTTGCCGAAGGGGTCTTGTCTTGTGCCATCTCAATGTGGAAATATCCCAATGTAGAAAAATACTGTTTTGAAATTTGAGTTCTACTTGAGTTCTACTTGAGTAAACAAATAAACTACTGGCATCGGAATACACATACAGTAAACAGTACAGACAAACAATAAAAGAGGGCTTAATTTGTTAATGCTTTAGAATAATAATTAAGTAACTGAAGATAATTTTGTGGTGCAAAAAAAAGTACAATATTTACCTCTGAGATGTGGTGAAGTAGAATAGTATTGAAAAATGGACATACTCAAGTAAAGTAAAGCATCTCAAATGTTACTCAAGTACAGTACTTGGAGACTCATTTAGTAGGCTACTCATTTAGGTCATGCTTTATAGTGTTCCGGCGATGGGGCAGTATAAAGGTCTCTGTTCGTTGTCAGTTCTTAAGCAGTGGGACGGGAACTGGAGTGAGAGTGCTGCGTGCGTGGGGGCTTGGAGTTTGAGGGCATCCATCATGGCACATTTTAAACAACCGTGATAAAGCAGCGGTCTGCCCTGACAACCTGAAATGAATCAGATTGGAACTAAGACGGATGGTCTCTAATGTTCCAAGTTTCTCTCTCTCTCTGTCTCTGTCTCTCTCTCTCTCTCTCACACACACACTCTCTTTCACAGACTCTCTGTCTCTCTCTCTCAAACCAAAACTTCTTTGGTAAGGTTTTGTTCAATGTTATCCCAAAGTTTATGCATATAGCGGCTGTCGGCTGGAAGCTTGTAGGTCAAAAACAGTTTATTTTTCTTCAGGAAATGGAAGGGGAAAACAAAGATCAACTCACCCATAGACCCAATGTAGTTATTATTTAATACTTTTCATTGGTCATCATCAATATTTATGACACCCACAGACACAATTAACGATTTTTTAACCTGGCCACTATATTTCCGGAATGTCATTTTTTTCCTAAAAACTTTACATAAAAATCTTAAAAATCTTAAAACTGTGAAAATAGCTGACCAACAAGCTCACAAAGTGTCGCATCGAGCCACGATGTGAGATTATAGATCGGCTATTGTCAATTTGTCACTACGTCCATACGATGAAAACCTACAACAATGAAATGAGCGTCGGGCCTGTCACAGACATGCGCAAAGCAAGTTCAGTCAGGAAACTGCCGGCCATTCATTGGGCATCACATTCTCATTCACATGATTCACTTCATCCAATCACACACTCATTCCATCTTCATACCGGCTATTTAAACTGGAAATTTGCACTGCTCATCTGCTTGCTTGCTGCTGCACACACTGATACTACTGCGCTGCTGTCTGCTTAAACTTTTGCTGCTCATCCTCCTCCACCCAGCTTTCCCAGGATTCAGAGTCCCTATGGACTGATGCGTTTGATCAGAGTACCGAAAAAGCAGGTCCAATTCATCGCCAAACCATGATAAATATATTGCTCATTTTATATTCAATAAATATATATTTCATCCATTCATGAGTTGTCCTGACTGAACTATGGAGAATTGGAGATTTCAGCGGTGCTATGCGAGATGTAAAGGTGGTGGATGTGTGTTGTTCTCCTCACCTCCCTGCAGGGTCCACTCGGTGACCTTGTGGCTGAAGGCGCCCAGGCCGGCTCCGTTGTACGCCGCCACCTCGATCTCGTAGTTGGTCCAGATGATGAGCTCCTCCAGCAGCAGGTTGGTCACGTCCGGTTTGGACAGGTTCTTGCTCTGGTAGTCCACGGGAAGCCCCGTCAGACGGTACCTGGTGAGGGATAATAATTAGACATTTCAGTCATGCGCAGCTCCTGGTCAAATTCACTTCTCAGCTCCTGGTCAAATTCACTTCTCAGCTTCACTCAGCTGAGTGCTACACCCACAGAGGAGCATGAGCAGCTACTGTGTATAAGTTTAAGTGCCCTGCTCAGTGGTACCCTGTACCCTGTGCCCTGCTCAGTGGTACCCTGTGCCCTGTGCCCTGCCGGTACCCCGACATATTGCAGGGGCCGGGATATATAACCTGGTATTCTCTACCCTTAATATGATCAATAGGGTGCTTTTTTTTAGTCCTGTGGTATAAGTAGTTTTTTGGGGGAGGTTAGTGGGGGAAATAAATAAAAAATATACATAGACTAACAGATTAAATTGTACAGACGTACAGACGTACAGACGTACAGACGTACAGACAGACAGACAGACAGACAGACAGATAGATAGATAGATAGATAGTCCAATTCAGATAATGACCTGCAGTACCCCTGCCTCAAAGCAAGGGGGAGACAATGCACCAGCCAACAGCCTTAGTTCCTACAGCATTGACATGTTTGCAGCATTGTGATAGTGTTGAAATGGCCCTTGTTAAGTCGATTTATGTCCGGTCCATCACGATCCACGGTACGTGATTTCAAGATGTGGCGTGGTAATTAACTGATAACTGTTCATTAACTGAATGCATTGGCTTTTGCATACAGAACTTTGTTTCAAACTTGTATATTTTATGTGTGAGTACTGAGTAATAAGGAATCCAAAAATAGTACGCAATGCACACAGAAAAACATTTAAGGTACCAACTGGAACAGAAACTGGTTCTTCAGAGTGATGCCATAGATGATAGAAGAACCATTTTGAATGCTAGTTTCCATCCGCAGTCCCAAAACAGAAAACAGGCAACAAATACAAAAAGAGCATACATATAAACAGTAGTAGGGGGATGGCTCTTTGTGGAACTATATCGTTTCTTTAAAGATCAATTTAAGAACCATAATTGTGTGGCGAAGATGAAGCGATATACAAAAGAATAACAGTAAAAAAGGAATGTTGGAAAGTAAAAAGCAAAGCATAATGATGCATCTTATTGACCGGCCAAAAAATGGAGCTGCACGGCCATCTATCTTTACTTCCTTCCACCACCTGGACAGTTTCCTTCGGCTTTCAGGACGTGTAGTTCCAGACTCTGTATAGCATTCGGAGATTGTGGAATAGTTGTCTGGCTACGCAAGAAATAAAATAAAAACGAGCTCTGCTGTTTTCACTACTCTCGTGCGACTTTCTTGTATGATGTGAAGTAGGACATTGATTTGAAACATACAAAAGTTGACATATTATGGAAGACGCAAGGTGTCCGCCCGACAGCGACGACGATATCTCTATGCTTATGATGAGACGTCTTGCAAAAGACGTGTTATTATAGAAGCATTGGTGTTCTTGCCACATTCTTGCTATTTTCTTAATAGTTATTTTTATTTCTATTCTTTTCTTCCCTTGCACCTCCATGTGCAGCAGCTTGTTTCTTTGACTTCACACTGTGGGGGAGAGAAGCTGGCAGTACACCGGCAGTGTGACTGCCTGTAGCGATGCTGCTGGCTGTATTGTTGGCATGTGACAAAATACAACATCTTAAAACTCACTGCTGGGAAGTTACACGAACATTTACTCCTCAAGTAGTGTTTCCAATGTTCAGTACTTTATACTTCTACTCCATTACATCTCAGAGGTTGTAACATCGCTACAATGTAAAGTGCATTATAAATAAAATCCATTATTAGTAGTATATTTTGATGCAAATACATTTGTACTTTCACCACTTAAGTACATTTTGCATACCTGTCTTTTACTTGCCTTTTAGAGTATTTCTGCATTGCAGTATTGATATACAGTACTTGTACTCAAGTATAACATGTGAGTACTTCTTCCACCATTGACAAATATACACCTTAGGGGCGACTCACACCTTCGCATCTAGCATACAACATTGATGCATGCTAGATGTATGAAAGGGTTTGTTTACATCTTGCCCCAATGCATTTCCAATGGAAGTCACATGGTTTGACACAACATTTGTGTTGTACGGCTTTCGGCTGTGTTTCGACTGCCCCCCACCCCCTCATACAACACAAATGTTGTGTCAAACCATGTGACTCCCATTGGAAATGAATTGAGAGCTTGCATCAGTCAATAAGTCTCATACAACAAGCATACATCAATCTGTTGCGAAGGTGTGAGTCAGGCCTTAGACTCAAGCTCCTCCATCTCAGCTGTCTCTTAGAACGGCACACAGCTCACTGTGTTTGTTCACAGATCCATGGAACAGAGGGGTGTCTTACTCAGTCGTGTGTCACAGGTCAGGTCACCCTATCTCCCGTTTCTGTAGTGTGAGGCAAATTGATGCACTGTACAAGTAACTACACCCCCCCCCCTGGACATGGCACTAGTATATCCCATAATCGCAATACAACCTGGAGGGTTGAGTCAGTAGGACACAACGGCAGTGACAACACAAAGCAATGTGTGTGTGGAGGAGGTGGTCTTACCGGACGCTGTAGCCCCTGAGCACTCCGTTCTGGTGGCTCTCCGGCGGAGGCTGCCACTGGATCATGATGGACTGGTTGGTGCGACCGCTGGCGATGACGTTCTGAGGGGGCGCGCTGGGAGGCTCCTCTGGCAGGGACACACTGCCACGCGCACGCACACGCACACGCACACACACACACACACACACACACACACACACACACACACACACACACACACACACACACACACACACGTAATTAGTGTGGATAAGAGACAGTTGTTAGACACAAACGGGGGAACGACAATCTGAACATGTATTTGTCATCGGGCGTGACAAATGTCAAGCTGGATGACAAATGTCACGCTGACAAAATGTCATCCGGCACACAGACTCCTTACGGGACACTGTGTGTGTCACATGAACACTGTGGTGTTTTAGAGTGTGTCGAGGACAGGGAGGAACACCTCGAAACTGTGATTCAACACAGCAGGTCTCTGATGAGGCCAGTGTTGCCAGATGGGAAATGTTGAATTATTGTACCGGAGGCTTAAAATTATACATCGTATACAGCTAAAAAAGAGACATCACAGGTTGTAAATGTATATATGTATGACCCTTAAGGGACCACTTGGTTCCATCAGTACACTCTAAACTAAACACTAAATTAACACTGATACTTTACAGTTCACCGAGGTCTAGTTTTAGCTGCTATCCATATCTCTCTATTTATCTGTCTGTCTCTCTCGTTGTCTGTGTCCAGGCACGTGCACACATAGACATCAACGGGGGCTCAGCCCCTGCCCTTTTAACGGTATGTAAAACAACTGCCCTCTCCAGACCATGAATGCAGCATTTACTATGGTGAAACAAATGCAAATGCCCCTCCTCTCCTTTCCATGTCATACCCATAGAGTATATATATAATAGAGACTGAACTGGCGCGAAGCTCCGCCCCCCCAGCTATTCATGTCAGTGGAAGTTGCTCAGTGGCGTTTTGAAGCACCCGGAAGACTGCCGGAAGTCCCTCCCCGGACCTCAACTTTGAGGTCCTGAGTGACGTAGGGCAACCGAGCGCTCAACGTTAAAGCCCAGCTGCACAGGGTTTCCCGGTCATGAATCCACGGGTCCGCCTGTAGTCCCTCCTCCTACCACTAGGACCCAGAGCTTCAACGTTGAATAGCCTCGCTGGCCCCTTGGTCATACCCGACACATATTTTTTCCGGAACTCTCCTAATCTTGAACGCAGCATTTTGCATTGGAAGAATTTGTTTAGAAATCCATGTCACATCGCCGCATCTCCAGTAGCCAACGAGTGCGGGGTCATCTTAACCGATTCCGTACATAGGACGTCGCCACACGTCCTAGGGGTCCCAATCGACGCGTACATCCGACGTGTGACGACGTCTTAGCGCATCCTCAATGATACGGGACGAGATAAGAATATTCAGATTTTTTTCCTTTTTTTTTTTGTCAGTTCGCCTTTCGGCTACCGTATGCTACACTCTAGGCAATTGTTAGCTTACCATTGACTTGGCCGTTAGCGCGGCGGAAAGATTGACTCGTCTCTCCTAATCCAGGGCGCTCTCCGTGGTGTTGAACGGATCGATATACTGGCGCTTCATTTCTGCTCCTCATCCGTCTCTCCCGCAAAATACGCTTTTTGGATCATATATCGTATAAATTAAAACGATCGCAATGTAAGCTAGCTATGTAAAGTAAACTTTTTTTAGTGGATTGTTTCCGGGTCATGGGTTTCCGAGTAAAAGCGGCCATGTTGTTCCGGCACCCCAGAGCTCCTATTTTGAAGGACTTCCGGCACTGATTGTGTTAAGGGATTTCAGCCTCTGCCTCTGTAAAACTCTCTGCACGTCCTGTTCTTTTCTCGGTCTCTCTCCCATGTCCATAAAAGGTTCTCAAAATCCCACTTTTTAAAATGCTATTATTTTCCAATATTGCTCCATTTCACCGCAGTCCGTCCTCGGGGACTAAAGCTAATACCGTGACTGGAAAAAAGCAGCAGACACCAAAATCAATCCAGACACATAAACTCCCTATTGTTATCTGCGCGCGCACACGCACACGCACACACACACACACACACACACACACACACACACACACACACACACACACACACACACACACACACACACACACACACACACACAACCCAGAGTCAGGGATGGCCCCAAGATCGATGGTTGAGATTCTTGGTTTGAGAGGCGGCATAAAAGCGCTCTGTGCCGGGGCCCCCTGTACACGTGGGTGAGAAGCCCCTGTGCCTGCCTCTATAACAAGCAGTCATCCTTATCACACTGCAAACAATGCTTTTTAATTTGATTTACTAATGCCAAATAAAAGGTTTTACCACTTAAGGCCAATTTCAGATTTACTACCACCACCACCACTACTACTATTAACCTACATTTTACCTCTGTATTGGGAAATTAGTGACAATATTCACTATTACAAACTATTCACAATTAAAATTGTCTCACTATTACAGACTACTGTACTAGTTAACGGATTACTCTAAGAGCAAACTAACTCGTTAGGTTACTCCTTTAGCCAAAAAAGTATACCCGTTATATAATGCTGTTACTTATAACGCTGTTAACCCCACCACTGTTGTGGACACAGTGAGCTGAAACTGACATAGAGTACCATCTGCCTGTTCTGTGCTGTCAGAGAGAGAATGGACGCTCCCTTGGAGCCTCCGCTCAGTGACATTTCAAGCTCAATTAGAGGAGAGTCTTATTGTGTTTTCCGAGGATAAAAACAGGCTTTATTTTATTATACCTCCCAGTTTTGGGGGGGAAATGGAAGAGTAAAATCTGCCCATCTGCTTGGCAGGCTAGCGGCTTTATTCTGAAGAACTCTGGCAGCATCGTATACGTGTTAAAATCCCCCTGGAATATAAACAATGATCTTTTTTTAAATGGCTTTGGTAAAGTGTGGACTGGATAAGCCTGGTGTTAATGTTAATACAGAGTGATATGTCATAGGATGATAGCATAATTTATTATTAGGAACATTGGAGCAGTGGCGTGCACAGATAGACACTAGGGGGTGCTAGAGCACCCCCTGCCCTTTTGGCAATGTGCCCTTTTGAAAAAAAAGAAAAAAAAAACTCTTTTTTTTTTTTCAAAAATAGCAGACCTACAAGTTCATAGCGCGCCACTCGGTGGCGCGCTATGAGCTTGTAGATCTGCTATTTTTCAATAGCTAAAGCATAACATAATGCTAACACCAAAAGGGGTTCCCGCCCAAAATAGATTAAGGCAACCGGCCGGTTCCACGCGCTGCACAAGGTGCCCTTTTTTAACTTGAGCACCTGCCCCTCTAAATGTCTGTGCACGCCACTGCATTGGAGTCAGGTCAGCGGTTCCCAACCTGTGGGCTGCGGGTCCAACTGGAGGGCTGTGAGGATATTGCAATTGTGGGGCCATAGTCCTCCCACCTCTCCTGGGTCACGGTTTAAAAAAATAAACAAATCACCCCAGTGGTTTTATCGTGTGACTCTATGTCGTTTATGATATTGAGTTAGGCTACATTTTGAACCCTTTACCTGTACTTTTTGTGGTAAAAGTGCTCAAACTTTCTTTTTTCCCTGCCTTGACATCTTTACCTGCTGCTATATACTGTATATATATGCCTGCTATATAGCCTATCTGCTGCTCAGTGTTCTCATACACATTTCTATTTCCATGTTGCATCTAATGTACATCTGACAATCTGTCTTCATGTTTGACCATTTTTGGAAACTGCAAACTGGTACAGAAAGCATAATTTCTTTTGCACAGGTAACCTTGAGATGTGAAAATAAAGAAACTGAAATGAACACTCATGTGAACCCTGTGTGCGTGTGAGTGTGTACGTGTGCGTGCGTGCGTCTCTCTCTCTCTCACCGGTCAGTCTCCTTGCTGAACTGTCCCTTGCCCACGTCGTTGACGGCACACAGGCGGAACTGGTAGGAGCGGGCGGGGATCAAACCGCTGACCGTCACCGCCATGGAGTCCGGCTCTATGTTGGCCAACAGGATGGCCCAGGGTGCATCTGCAGTAAACACACACGCGCGCGCGCGCACGCGCACACGCACACACGCACACACACACACACACACACACACACACACACACACACACACACACACACACACACACACACACACACACACACAAAACATTACTCTAAAACTCATTGTGTTGATATAGCCTTTGGCTCAGTGGTTCACAAACGATTTAGCTCAAGACCAAGAAGAGAAATGATGGGATGAGAAAATAATGTTTTCCCGGGACCCAAACTGTGAGCCCAGCATGTACAGTATGTTATTGAAAAATAGCAGATCTACAAGGTCATAGATCTGCTATTTTGAAAATGGTGAAAATGGTGAAAATGTGGCCCAAATCTGAAATGTATATTCTTTCACAGTGAACATTTTTACTCAAACATTTGCTTCTGGGAGGTCCCTGGAACTACATATTTCCAGATGGAGGTCCGCAGCCAAATACAGATAATTCTGGGGGTTCTTGACATGAAAAAGGTTGAGCACCACTGACATAGAAACATAGGTTTTTCAGAAGGCATTTTTGTAGAATCTAATGTCAGGTCTAAGTGGGTTAAACATGCTGTGATGAGCATTCATGATGCCATCATTTTATAAATTACTGACAAATATTCATAGTGTCTTTATGACATAAACTAATTGCTTAGAAGAATGAACTGAAACGTGTAGTGTGTTTGATCAGTCAATTTGACTGAATCCGTAGTGTGTTTGTGTTGCTGTCTGCCGAAAGAAAAGTCAGTTTTTCAAGTGAAGCGTTTCATGCCATCTGGGAAGATTAAGACAAAGCCAGTCCAACTTGACATTCAACATGCTGGTGGTTTGTTCAAACAATCTCAAAGGTCACGCTGCCAATTTTCTTCTCTCCAGCCCTTCAAATATACTTTCACATGTATTTGTATGAGCTCCTCCGGGGATAAAAAACAAAACAAAAACAAAACAACAACAGCAGATACAAAAAACCTCAAAAGAACCTAAAAAATAACACGTTTTTTTTTTAGTTAACAACTAGCTTTTGAATTCTAGTTTTCTCTCATTGCGGCGGTATTGATCCTGACAGCCATGGCTTGAGCCTCAGACAGACTCACAGCTTTTCCCTTTAATTCCAAACTCGACTGAGTATAAATAATGCATCCAATCTGTATACGCAGAGCAGACATAGACAGACACATGCATCGTATCTGAGAACTATCTGCAAACACGGCTTAGCAGCGCAAGGCACAGCCCAGAACACAAGGATTACAGCGAGCTGGCCACCCAAAGAAATAGTGCTTCTTCAAGAAGCAAGACGGCATTATTATGTGTCACTGACTTATACACGTATACAAGCAGCACAATGTTGCTGGGACTTGTTCTGCTAAAGATTGCACAACATCCTAGATAGTATATTAAAGCGGCACTACAGTTGGGTGCCACCGATATTGTCCCTTATCATTTGACCCATTTAGGCCTGACCTCAAAATTAAAAAAAATCCTTCTAAATCCTCCAGTTTTCTGAAATAAATATTTTCACGATTTTTCAAAAATAGCAGACCTACAAGCTCGTAGCGCGCCACTCGGTGGCGCGCTACGAGCTTGTAGATCTGCTATTTTTCAATAGCTAAATTATAACAATGTTTAAAACACCAAAAGGGGTTCCCGCCCAAAATGTGTTAACTGTCCTTTTGCGCAGATCACACAAACCTCAGCAAAAAGAAAAGGACAATATCGATGGCCTCCAACTGTATGTAACCTTTTTTAATGGATACAATTAAATGTTAATCCAATCTGTATGGTAGAGAATGTTATTACAATATAACTTATACCATTTTTCTCCCTGCTCTTCTATTTTAAACATTTAGATCGTGTCAAAGGTGATGTCTCACCTAGACACAGGATCTGACACGAACTTTGACCTGATGGTCAAGATTAAATGTATCCCCTGAGCAAGCAGGCAGGCAGGTTCAATGGTAAAAATGTCAGCAGTTTACTTTAGTTGGGGAAATAATACAAAAGAAGCTACATTTGCTGAGGATAAGCAGTGGTTCTCAACCCCCCCCCCCCACACACACACACACACACACTGCACACAATAGTGCACAGTTTTTGTCGTTTTCATGCCCATGTGTGTAAGTAGGACATGGATTGTGTGCCCATCTGTGCGCCCATGGTTATGTCTTAAATTGACATGTCTCATGGCTTATTGTTGGCACATCACTATCCTGTGGGAACAGACAGCAATAATGTGTTTTAGACCAGCTAAACCTGGTCTAAATCTTCTCGGCGCAGGGGAGAGAAGAGAGAGAGAGAGAGAGAGAGAGAGAGAGAGAGAGAGAGAGAGAGAGAGAGAGAGAGAGCACAATCTTTATAGTTTCGTAAGATAGTCCAGTAGTCCCTCTAAGTTTCAATGCAACACAGCTCTGTTTTCACTTATATTTGTAATTAAAATATATACATTTATTTAATTGTACATACGTTGTTTTGTTTGTTTTTCGCTCCACTTTTGCTTTGGCAATATCAACTTGTTTTCTCATGCCAATAAAGCTCAATTGAATTGAAGAGAGAGAGAGAGAGAGAGAGAGAGAGAGAGAGAGAGAGAGAGAGAGAGAGAGAGAGAGAGAGAGAGAGAGAGAGAGAGATGTTTACTTCATTGCCGAGTCAGAAAATGAGTTCAAGGACCAATACACTGTTATACACCAATACACCTATAAACATGTTCAAGGATGATCTCTCTTGTCTTTGAAAAAGTTTGTGAACCCAATACTTTCTGGTTGTCTTCATCTGTTTCTGCGCAGCATAGCTGCTGGAAGCCGTGACGCAGTTTCAGGTCATTGATATCCAAGTTGGTTTATACTGTTTATTCAAGGTTCAATCATCAGCGTGGATGATGATCACATCGTTACTGTTCAATTTCAAGGTTCCCTAATAACTCTGAGAGGGTACAAATGGAATGGACTTGTAACCCCAGGCGTTACAGGGTCCATTTGGAACCCCCTCAAGGAACCCTGGGGGTCCCTGCATCCATGCAAACATGGACTACATGTTTAGAACCACCGTTGCAATCAGTCACAGCAACGAAATATAGTCGCAATAAGGTGAGTGGTGACTTACTGTTCTCAGACACCTCCAGGATGTAACGGATCAGCGGGCTGTTGCCGTCGAACGGCTTGGCCCAGGTCAGGTTGATGGCTCTCTTCTCTGACACACTCAGCACCGCCATGGGGTTCTCTGGGGCGTGGGGCAGCTGTCTGCAATGGAGAGGGAGTCACAGTCACATTAACATGGGGTTCTCTGGGGTGTGGGGCAGCTGTCTGCAATGGAGAGGGAGTCACAGTCACATTAACATGGGGTTCTCTGTGGCGTGGGGCAGCTGTCTGCAATGGAGAGGGAGTCACAGTCACATTAACATGGGGTTCTCTGGGGAGTGGGGAAGCTGTCTGCAATGGCGAGGGAGTCACAGTCACATTAACATGGGGTTCTCTGGGGCGTGGGGAAGCTGTCTGCAATGGAGAGGGAGTCACAGCCACATTAACATGGGGTTCTCTGGGGCGTGGGGCAGCTGTCTGCAATGGCGAGGGAGTCACAGTCACATTAACATGGGGTTCTCTGGGGCGTGGGGCAGCTGTCTGCAATGGAGAGGGAGTCACATTCACATTAACATGGGGTTGTCTGGGGCGTGGGGAAGCTGTCTGCAATGGAGAGGGAGTCACAGTCACATTAACATGGGGTTCTCTGGGGCGTGGGGAAGCTGTCTGCAATGGAGAGGGAGTCACAGTCACATAAGCATGGGGTTCTGGGGAAGCTGCCTGAAGAAGACGATTCGAAACGTTGCATTTTTGTTGCTGTTTGCCTTGATGCCTGACATCCAGCACCTGGCCTGAATATAGGCATTGAGATGTGCACACAATCTTCTCTGTGCAATGGAGAGGGAATCACAGTTACATTAAACATGGGGTTCTATGGGGCATGGGGCAGCTGTCTGCAATGGAGTCACAGTATAAACAGCCAAACTCCATGACTCTGCTTTTATGAATAAAAAGGACGGTACGTTTGTCCAATCTGTATGGTAGAGCATGTTGATACAATATAGAACTTGGGGTGGTTGCATTTGGTCTCCCTGCTCTTCTATTGAGACTGCATCGTGTCAAAGGCCATGTCTCACCTATAGACACATGATCTGACACAAAGTTTGATAATGGTCAAGACCATAGATATTAAAACAAATATAGATGCCTCATTGGCCGCTGCAGTTCATTGGAGCGACCTGTCTCCAACGGGAGGAGGAAGTCAAGCGGAATCTTGAAGGCAGGCGCCTCTCTGATTTGCTCCCGCTATGCTTCGCAAGGAATCTCTGGAAAGCTTGCCAATGCATCACGCATCGCCATCGCCTCCCGTTGCCTCCATGTTGCCTTTTTCCAGTTTTTCATGTGTCTATGAGGTGACAGTAGTTCATTAGACACCCTGGAGTCGTTGTTATGTGCAATGGTGTATTAACTTTGTATTTAGGGTTTCTTCCTGGAGGCTGAACCCTTGACAGTCAAACGGGCCAATGAAATAAACAGTAATATAGTGACACACACTATCAGCCCCTCCCCTAACCCCTCCCCCTTTATCATACAACTACAGCTGTGGGTGTGGCTTCAGTTCAGGTGGATCACCACCCATCACCACCCACCAGGCAAACCAGGCATACTTAATGCACTGGTGGGCGTGTCCATATAAAAGCATGGTTTTAACAAATACTGTACACTTTTTGGAAAAAAGCTCTTCCTTATATTATAATAATACCTGATGATCATGTTTTAGGGTGGAAAGAAATCGTGGCACTCCATCTTTAAGACTTTTTTTTTTTTTAATCCATTGAGACCTGGAACGCATCCATGTCACGTTAGCGTTTAACCATTAACCCATTTTGGGCGGGAACCCCTTTTGGTGTTTTAAACATTATGTTATAATTTAGCTATTGAAAAATAGCAGATCTACAAGCTCATAGCGCGCCACCAAGTGGCGCGCTATGAACTTGTAGGTCTGCTATTTTTGAAAAATCGTTAAAATGTGCCTCAAAACTTTCCGAAAATGATTTTTTCGACGTCAGGCCTGAATGGGTTAAGCAAAGCATCCATGGTAGGGAGGGCTGCAGAAGACGTAACGTAGCATTTGGTTTCTGTGAGCTGCATGTCACCTCACGGTGAAGCAAAGTGGAACCATTTCCCTGAAAAAAGTGAGATGGGGGGATGACAGCCGAGAGACATGACAGGAAGACGGTCGTCTTGTCAAGATGGACAGACAGGAAGTACAGGAAATAGAGACAAGTATCACCCCGACAGGGAAATGGATTGACAGCTGCTGCTGGTACAGTACGAGTATGTGTGCGCGTGTGTGTGTGCGTACAGTATGTGTGTGTGTGTGTGTGCACGTGTGTACTTGTATTGCTATACCTGAGGGCCAAATGTCCTCGCAAGTGTAGTAGAACTTGAGAGACCGCCAACATGGTTGTTTTATAGTTTAACAAAAGAAAACATTCAGGTTGGTTTTACGTTTAGCATTAGATATTTAGAGGTGATTTACGTGTGTGTGTGTGTGTGTGTGTGTGTGCGTGCGTGCGTGCGTGCGTGCGTGCGTGCGTGCGTGCGTGCGTGCGTGCGTGCGTGCGTGCGTGCGTGCGTGCGTGCGTGCGTGCGTGCGTGCGTGCGTGCGTGCGTGCGTGCGTGCGTGCGTGTCATTAATTCACTGGGCCATAAATTCAGATAAGCAGGTAGACAGACGGATCAATAGATGAACTGCATAGAGATGAACAGATAGACAGTAAACTCTCAGCCAATAGGGCAGGCTGCCAGACAGACAGACAGACAGACAGACATACAGACAGACAGACAGACAGACAGACAGACAGACAGACAGACAGACAGACAGACAGACAGACAGACAGACAGACAGGCAGGCAGGCAGGCAGGCAGGCAGGCAGGCAGACAGACTTCTATTCAGTCAATTGTGTCTACTGCCTACCAGTGACATCATCGATGGGGAACACAAATCTAATAAAAGCTATACAGTCTGTTTTCTTCCTGGAAAGTTAGCGTGCTGAAATAGAAGCCATTGCGTTCAACATGACACCATATGCTTATCCACTCTACTTAACCACAGTTTTAAACTGAGTGCGTTTCCCTTCCACTTGGCTGGCATCATCTATCATTGTCAATTCCAGTGCGTTATTATGAGCTTGTAGATCGGCATTTTCTTGCTATTTTCTGTGCTCCACGCACGCACGCACGCACACACGCACGAGCGTGCGCGAGGAGGGGAGTCAGCGCCGCGGGGGGTAGCACTGTGAGGGAGAGGTGAGAAGCCATGCGCCTTTTCATGCGAAAAGCCACTGGGAGAGAGAGGTGTCGATGAAAAACACAGCAGGAAGCGGATGAGTGAGGCAGGTGTATGAGAGGTGATGGGTTACGCTACAGTACAGAGGGAATGAAGTGTGTGTGTGGGTCACACAGCGTGTGTGCGTGTGTGTGTGTGTGTATCGTTGCTGTATCTCCATTTTCCATCTTTTTATGTTTATTTTATTTTATTTAATGCCCTGTTCCAGTGGTTCTCAAGCCTTTTTGTCTCAGGTCAACCCTGAAATAACTTTTTCATCCACAGCACCTTAGAATAATTGTGTTACTTTAGTTCATAGCATCTTACATTTATGCCCTACGTAAATATGTCTTATCTTTCCCCCTTATATTATACAGTACTAGAAGGGTGCCCGTTGGGCACTGGCCTACTTGGAACGATGCAAGTTGGAAATGCTTCCCCCACCCAGTTATTATGTCCGTGGCCCTTTTATGCCCATATATGAAGTTCTTTGTCAGGCATGCCCAAATAATGGAGTCTATGCAGATGTCAGAACAGGCCAGCTCCATATATGGAGCCTGGGCAGGGGCCTTTTGTGCAAGTTCTGGATAACGGTGGGTCCGACGGACTCAACGCCGGGCACTGCACTCCCTGTGGTGTAGAACGCATGTGTCGAATTTGAAGTCAGTGTGGCGAACGGTTCTCGAGTTACGTGGATTACAGTTTACAGACATACAGAGACGCATTTATAGATAGATAATGTTACGAGGTGAACGTCAGAGATTAGGATATTTCACTTTCAAAAAAAGTTTTGTTTTTTAAGTTCAGTATGCAACGTCAAACTCCATTACCGATTGGTATTATTTAAGTGGAGAAATAATGGACCAAAGTTAAGTTTCCAAACTTTTGTTGCTGAGTTTATATTAAATATGATATTCATTTTAGCTGACCTGTCCCCTTCCTATACAAACCCATTGTAACTTCAAACTCCTTTTTAACCATGTTGGATTCATCAAAAACACCCGTCCTTGGTTCTCTGATGACTGATATTGTTCTCCTGATACGTGAGGGGTCTGTGATTTTTAATTACTTATTGTCATTTATTTCTTTATTTGTAAAATGATTTTTTTTCAATATAATTACAAATAAATGAAGAAAAAAAAGTAATTTAAAAATCACGGCCCCCTCATGTATATATCAGGATGACAATATCAGTCATCAGAACCAAGGACAGCTGTTTTCGATGAATCTATCATGGTTACAATGGAATTTGAAGTTACAATAGAGCGTCGCAGTCCCGCCCCCTACCATGGACCAGGAAATGATTCTCCGTTCATTTTCCTCATAGACATTTCAGAAAGTATTTATTTAAAGACGTTTACGCCGCGGACAAAGCCAACTCGAGTCGTGACAAATCATGACAACAAACACAATTTTTGGGGCCCAAAAAATAATTAGAAAGAAGAAAAAAACGGCAGGTTACAACAGTTTTTTTGTTGTTTTTCTTCTTTGTAATTATTTGTTTGGTCCAAAATATTGTTTGTGTTGTCATGAGTTGTCACGACTCGAGTTGGCTTTGTCCGTGGCGTAACCGTCTTTAAATAAATACTTTTTGAAATGTCTATGGGAAAAATGCATTGGGATTCATTTCCTGGTCCATGGTAGGGGGAGGGACTGCGACGCTCTATAGGAATAGGTTTGTATCGGAAGGGGGCAGGGCAGCTAAAATTAATTTTAAATATCTAAATACTGAATCAAGCAACTTAAAAACTGTCTGAGGTGTTCACATAAGCCTGAGTAGATGAAACTACCAAAAGTGTTTTTGAAAGTGAAATATCCCTTTTATTTAACTTTGTTTAAGCAATTGAACCCTGCAGTATTCTGGGTGCAACATTCACCAAAAATAGCCGATCTACAAGCTCACAACACGTAGAACGGCTATTTTTCGGTGAGGAGATTTGATTACAGTACAGTATAAAGTATTAAACTGAAGTGATGAATTCTAAATATTATAAAGTGTTGACTTGCATCACGGCACCCTGCACTTTGAGAAACCCTGCCCTATATTTTATACTTGTGCCACACAAAAGAGGCAAAAATAGTCGATCAACAAGCTGCTCTTGTATCGGTTTTCACCTATACTGAAATGCAGAGGGAGTGTTGGGCGGGTGGAGTGGGACGGAGGCTCTATGTCCTCCCGATGGGGGCTCCTCATTCGCAGGTGAGTTAGTAGGATACAACAGCAGTGACAACACGGAAAGTTAAAATATGGAGATAAGAGGTTTCTGCCTGACAGCAACAATATAGGAAATGAGTGTGCACAAGGGGGAGAGAAAGAGTTTGATCACTAGAGAGAGAGAGAGAGAGAGAGAGAGAGAGAGAGGGACATATATACCTGACGCGCAGGTGTGCGCTGCGGGAGTCGTTCCCCCCCACGGAGGTGACACGGCAGGTGTAGGTTCCTATGTCGCCCGACCAGGTCTGGGAGATGTGCAGGGTTCCGTCAGGATCCAGGCGCATGCGGGGGATGGACTGGGCGTTGATGACAGAGCCCTCCTTCTCCCACACGTGCCTGCATGAGTGGGAAGGAACAAAATATAGTATCACTGCATTAATGATTAATAACCATGAATGATTAGCTAATTTCCCTAACCTTGTCTTCATTTGACACCCCTCATTGGAAACTGTTCATGGCATATGAACAGTATAAATATTGGTTATTTTAAATGTTTTCTTGTGAAATAGTATACCAACTTTAAATTAACTTTGAGCCTAATTATTCAGAAAAACAGAACAGAAAATCCACTGAATGTTAAAAGTTCAGGTTTTTTGGGTGCAATTGAGGTCAGAAAACCGTTAAAAAAAAAGAACATATTATGTCACAGTCACTGTATACTATAAAGACAAAGTCTACTTCACAAGCAGAACTTGGAAGCTGTGTTGGAATTATTGCACCTCTGTCTTTTCATGTCAGCCATCATCGTAACGGAACAGGCTCTGGCAGACAGTGAGATATGAGAACAAACCGCTGACACCTGCATTTCAAACAGCCTACAGTATGTGTACGTTCACATGCCTCGCAACCTGCCAGTCTCAGACGCATCACTCACACCCCGCTCTGGAAAGACACGCTACCGGAAGAAGTACTGACAGGTTTTGCTTAAGTAAAAGTATCGTATGTGGAAATATTCTGGAAATGTCAGTAAGTAAGTAAGTAAGTAAGTACTCATTATGCACAATGTCCCATTTCACAAGTTCAATATGTATAAAGAATCCTTTGAAAATAGCAGATCTACAAGCTCACGACGTGCTGCGCTGTGAGCTTGTGGATCTGCTATTTTCAAATTGCCAAAGTGCAGTATTATACAGGGTTGAATATGTCAATTAACACTTTGTAATAATATGAGGCCGCTCGCTCAGCATCAAATGTAACTATTAATAAACAAGAATTGATCAATTAATTACCAGCTGTATTATTATTATCTGCGGGGGTCCGCTATAACTGTCTCTGTGTCAGTTTTTTTTTAAATCAAAGTTTCTTTATTAATTTTTCAAGTCACATGAGTCAAAAATAGCATACAAATTTTTCTTGAACTTTGTTTTTACCCCTCCCTCCCCCCAGAGTATCTTGTACCATTAACAATGAAATAAAAGGCACATACAAATATACATATACATATTCAAAAATAAAATAAATTAATCAAATATTAGACACCTCTGTGTCAGTTTTAGTGCAGTAGTTTAGGTGTAGGAACCAAAATTGGAACTATTGTGTTCCGAGTCGTTCGTTTCCAGCGAACGACGTTTTGCGGTGCGCACATACATAAAAATGTCTGCTGGTTTCATAGTATCATAACAAGAAATATAAAAAGTTCACAACGAGGTTCCCAATTTCCTCTTGTACTGTATGCAGCCACTAAGTTCTCATGGCTTTGGGCACACGCACACACGCACGCACGCACGCACACACGCACACACGCACACACAAACAACGCATCACGGTTTAACCAATGAGAAAGCCAACTGGACTAGCACAGCGACGTCAGCCAAAGAGAAAACCAGCTGGACTAGAGGACTAGCTTGCTATTGCAGCTGATAAAAATATAACGTCAGCCAGAATATTTGTTCTCTTTCTCTCTTTAAGTTTTATATTATGAAGTTAATTATTTAGGTAAAGTACAGCTTTCACAAGCCATTTGTCTCAATTGGAGAGAGAGCCTTTTCTTTTTAAATGCTGAAACTTCATTCAGCCGTGCCAGACAAAGAGGTCGATATGAATCTTCCTTTCGCTGCAATAAATTCACACATACGTCTGCCTCTGATATCGTCTCTGGCGGGCGGGAACCTCATATGTCCAAAACTTTCAGGATTAAAAATTCTACAGCATGGGTTCCCAACCACTGGTACTAGTACCAGTAGTGGTACTTGAGCCCCCCTCTGGTGGTACTCATAGGAGTCGCCCAAAAAAGGAGAAAAAAGACAATAGTGGAATGAAATACATTTACAGATAGTTGTTCTGACCAAGCAATTGGTTGAAATAGGCCGTGCTGAAATTAGCATGACAGCACACCTAGCCGTACGATTTTAGGAAGGATCACATTAGAAATGTATCAGTTGTGCGTCAGAGCAGCAGCAAAATTGTCTTAGGAAAGGAACAAAAACAAAACAATTTAAAGAATAAATTACATTTTCCTCCTGGGTTAATAATAGCTGAATAGGATGGGGCAGGTCTACTCTACGCTCCTGTATTTTAACATCAGTTATTGTGGTGGTACTTGGAGAGCCAGATATTTTCTGTGGTGGTACTTCAGTATAAAAAGGTTGAAAACCCCTGTTCTACAGCATCAATAGTAGCAGATCTACAAGATCTACAAGCAAACACAATTTTGGATTTGCTACTTTTGATGCTTTTGTGTGACACTGTAGTATGATCGAGTAGGGCAGTGGTTCTCAACCAGTGGTCCCCAACTAAACTAAATGATGGAGAGATGGTAAGAAAATGGACCATTATAGATCTTTAACCCATTTAGGCCTGACGTCGAAATTAAAAAATAAAGTCTTCTGAAAGAATATATGTTACATTTTCAAAGATTTGTGCCGCATTTTCACAATTTTTCAAAAATAGCAGAACTACAAGCTCGTAGCGCGCCACTTGGTGGCGCGCTATGAGCTTGTAGATCTGCTATTTTTCAATAGCTAAAGCATAACATAATGCTAACACCAAAAGGGCCGGTTCCCGCCCAAAATGGGTTAAATCTTGAGAGTGTAACATGAAACCAAATGGACCCTTACAGGTCCATTTGGTTTCATGTTACGCTCGCAAGAGGTCAATTATCGTTAGTCAACACAATTGGAGAATGTAGAAGAATTGTTATTTTGACCAACGTTTTCCTGTTATCTCTCCTATGGTACCAGTACCACATCAACACAGCATGGAATTGCGCACAAAATCTCATCCGACAGAAATATATACAAGATATTCTTAGTCTTGTGTCTGAGAGGCTAAATCTCATCAATGATGATTTCCTGTTTTTCCATAGAAGTATATATTTGTACGTCTTTAAATGTTCTGATGAATTGAAAATGGAGGACCCTGATGTAAACAAGTCATAGTGTTTTTCATGGTTTCGTCCTCGTAGCAGTTTTTGTATTGGCCTGTGCTTTAGTTTGAAATGTACCCATTCTACATACTGTGAATACAATCAATCAATCAATCAATCAATCAATCAATCAATCAAATGATGGTCCGTTGCTCAAATGCCAAATAACCCATTTTGGGCGGGAACCCCTTTTGGTGTTTTAAACATTGTTATAATTTAGCTATTGAAAAATAGCAGATCTACAAGCTCATAGCGCGCCACCGAGTGGCGCGCTACGAGCTTGTAGGTCTGCTATTTTCGAAAAATCGTGAAAATATTTATTTCAGAAAACTGGAGGATTTAGAAGATTTTTTTTAAATTTTGAGGTCAGGCCTAAATGGGATAAATAATGGAACTTGATATGAAAAGGGTTGATAAACCACTGAAGTAGGGCGTTCATTTGTTGATGAACAAGTATGGCGTATTGAGAGAGATATTGGAGATAAGAGGTTTCTGGCCAACATGGACGGTATCCCACTGAGAGGACCTGGCAGATGAGGACAGCTGCATCAGCTGCACGCTGCCATCTCTCCTCCTCGCTATCAGTTAACGTGCTGAGCGGGCTGGATCTGCTGGCAGCTAGCGCTAACACCGTGTCCACCATTACCTCCTCAAAGGAAACTCTTATTTCATTGGCTTAGATCAGACGGCAAACGTGACGATTTCTCGGAAGGGCCAGGGGGGGGGGGGGGGGGGATGTACTGGAGTAAAAAGTAAGTAGTAGTTGGAACGGAAGTAGTAAAAGTGAAAGTACAGACAAGACATCTGACCTATTCACACACGTATCACCTTTCCCGCTAAAGTATTTTTATTTTATTATATTTTTCACTTCATTTCATTTTTGGTGTGAAAAGAGGCCAATTCATACCTGGCATCATTTCACACATTTGTCCGTGCCAAATTGCCAATGCTTGAACAATTCACTGATGTTCCCCTGAAGTGCCAATGGCAGGTTCTCTGAAACTTTGGAATGTCACATCTGTAGATGCTAATCCCTGGTAGAACATGAAGTAACAGCGTGCAGATTTATTCACCACCAGTTTGGCGCGCACGTGCGTGTGTGTGTGTGTGTGTGTGTGTGTGTGTGTGTGTGTGTGTGTGTGTGTGCCTCTACCTGACAGTGACACTGGGGTCGTGGGTGACACCACAGGTCAGGACAGCCTTGGTTCCCTTGATGACGCTCTGGTCCTGAGGGGGCATGGTGATGCGTGTGCGAGCTGGAAAAAGGGGGGGAAAATCGTTTCAGCTTGATTTTTATAAAAGACAAAACAGGGATACAGAAGCATCAACTACAAATTCCACCCCACTCAATAATGGCTCTTCCCCAAACCCATGCAGCTCCCGCACACCAACCACCACAAAAAGGACAAAATACATATGACAAAACTATCATAATAATCACAATATAATAATTCAAATAAACTTAATCAAAAGTTCAGCAAAAAATTTATACATTTCATCAACAAGAATCAATAGAATTAACCCCTCCCTGCAAGTCACCCTCTCATAGGCTTATGGAAAAAACAGCAAAAGAACAAATCCTACTAATAATCAAAAGATGGACATTTCGTATGCAACATATGCTATTAATAATAATAAATACGTTTTTTAGGTATTCTAACTCTTTCAAAAATGTATATTTTCTTCCTGACTGCTGGGGTCAGAATGTCAACACCTAGCCTACATTACCCACGCTAAAGGCAACATGCCAGCCTCGGTTTCTAATGAAAGAGTTGAGCTTTCCAAAGCTTCGCTTTAAAACCAACCATGCTCTTCAGCCATTGCTGCACTAAACAAACTGCTTCGCTGATATGATGTTTCTGTGTATACTGGGAACTTCATGTGTAAGTAGTAAGTAAATTTTATTTATAAAGCACTTTTCCAAACAAAAGTTACAAACTGCTTTGTCTATTGCTCCCGATGTGCATTCACACATTCAGAAGTCACTAGGCATTTCAAGTTTGAGGATAGCCGACAGCCGTTTCTGAGTGGGAAGAGAGAGAGAGACCGCCTGGGAATTGAAAGGTTGCTGGTTCGACGCTCTAGTCTATATAGCTGGATGGATCCCAAGACTACTGCCTGAGGTCTCCTTCATACTCTCTATATCCTCACTCGAAGTTCAACTCAATCAAAGCAATAGGCAACCAGGTCTATGAAAACAAGTGAAGTGATAATAGGCCACACGAGCACTTCAAACATTATATGCAAATCTGTAACAGT
>NC_136805.1:15409152-15416652 GCF_951216825.1 Electrona antarctica
TGCACTCCTACATGCAGACACATCCACTATAAAAAGTAATCTTGCCTTTGGAGGAGTGAGAGAGGGTACTTCATTTCCTTAACAAGATATGTAATCAAATAACAGCGTGGGCTCCCTGTCCAGCCTTTTAGCCATCGATACTAAGTTAATGAAGGGCTATTCACACAAGGCTTAAAGGACCATTCACACTAAGCTTAAAGTACCATTCACATCATCACGCACGCGGTAGCTCTAACTATAACGATGATTATGTGAGCGTCGGCACTGATGAACGATAATGTTCTGTAAACAGCACCATGAAACACACACTGCACAGTCCAGCTGTGTCACACAGAGGGAGGGAGAGAGAGATCTCGGTGGTGCTGAAAGACTCATGCAAAGTGCTCGGGTGGTAAAGGCCCTGCCCACCACCCACGGCGGTTGCGGGTTCGAATCCACTGTGGTCCATCCGGCTTTGTGGGGCGTCTATGCAAACACAACTGGCTCGTGTTTGGGGGAGTGATGTCCGGGCGGGGCAGGGATGGTGATATTGCTTGGTCATTGCGTCTACTCCTATGGGCTGGGGACGGCACCTGTCAACAGGGACTGTTGCGTGTTGTGCCTCCAGGTATGGCTGTCGCCAGAGGCATAAAAACTTCTTTTTTTTTAGTAGAGGGAGAATGTATATACTGTATAGGTACTGTACAGCTTGTTTCAGACTTTTTACATTCCAGTACTAGCCTGCATTTTCCATAACACTTTCTAAACATACTGTACTGTATCTATAAAAATAAAATAAAAGCACTGCTTGTTCCTCGATCGATGTCTTCTATCTTGGCTAACTTCATTGCTGTACCGAGAAACGAGAAAGAAATTCACGATGATTTATGTTTTTTTCTGCCCCACATAGTTTGAGTCATTGTTATGCGCTGGGTTATTTGCTGTGCCAAAGTACAGTATTTAGGCAAAAAAAGTAAGTTATTTTTTACATTTTTCAATAGTTTTATTCTACCCCACTACGTCTCAGAGGGCAATATTGAACTTTTACTCCAGTACAATTACATGAAAACTAATAACTAGTTACTTTGTTTATTTTGATTATTATTACAAACCCATTTTGGCCATTTGAAAATAGCAGATCTACAAGCTCACAATGTGTCGCACGGCGACCCATTGTGAGCTTGAATATTTTCTATAGTCAAACAATTTTCGATTAATTTTGAACTTGTGAAATGGGACAATGAGTACTTTTGCCCCATGATGCTGATACTTTTAATCAAGTAATGTTGTCCTCACAGTGTCTCTCTATAATTCACAGTCTGTCTGTCTCTCTCTCTGGACAGACAGACAGACAGACAGACAGACAGAGTGAAGTGAAGTGGAAAATAATTGGGTATAGGAGGAGTGCTGAGCCAACGCTGCGAGTCAATGTCAATGTATTTGGCACACATTAGTATATATAAAAAAGGATATCATACGCTCCGATGAAGGCTGTTGTGTAGGCGAAACGGTGACCTGTTTCTTTTCCATACTGTATCTTTGTGTGTGCCAAATACAGTAAATACAGAAAGAATATCTATCGTCTCTGTCAGGTGGACACCTCATTATGTGCAAAAGTTACTTTTCAGGGTTCAGCTCCAGTCCAAACGTTCAAGCTTGTGGATCTGCTACTTTTGCTGCTTTTGTGTGACGCTGTACTATGATCAAGTAATGGCGTTAATTTACAAAAAAAACACTAAACGTTAGAATATGGAGATATGAGGTTTCTGCCCAACAGCAATAATATACTGCCCATATATGATAGCCTGGCTAATAAACCAGACTAATATCACACAACACTGTCGCGGTATATTAGTCTGGGCTGGCTCCACTTGGATTTAATTTCCCGGGGGGTGGGTTCAAACATTTTCTCTTTGACGCAATTGGTCAGAGCTACTGTCAGTCAAAGGTCTCAAGCATTGAACGTCACTGTACCAAAGCCCGCCCATATTGCATACCGTGTCCCGATTGGCCCGACCTGTTCTCGGTTGTAGGAAAGAGGCGTGCTACTGAGCCTCGCCAGACCCTAATCCGCTGGCAGGCAAATTATTTTTTGCCAACGGCTGATTCGGTCTGGTTTATTAACCAGGCTACATATATGATCCCCCCAAAATATTGATTGAACTGCAAATCCCCATATATGGAGTATGCCGATGTCATAAATATGATACCAGTGGGTCTCAAAGTAGGAAGAGTTATTCTGTGTGCATAGACCCCATTGGCACCGGGTGAAAAATGGGTTGTGGGATAACAATGTCGACAAAAGACAAAAAGACGAGACAAAAAAGAAAAAAGAAGACTTGACGACTTACTGGTGACGGCCAGGTAGGTGTTGGTCTGGACCTCTCCGGCAGGGTTCCTGGCAAAGCACTGGAACATGCCCGTGTCGTCAGGCAGGAGGCCGTTGACCTGCAGGCTGCCTCCCACCAGGACCCTGTACCTGGGGGTCTTCACCGGGCTGATGGCCACCGCGTCCTTGTACCACACGATGTCTGGCTGGGGCACACCTGCGGGAGGGAGGGAGGGAGAGAGCGAGAGAGGGAGAGAGAGAGAGAGAGAGAGAGAGAGAGAGAGAGAGAGAGAGAAGAGCAGTTACCACACCATAGCAGTGTTGATTTTGAAAGCAAATGTTGATGCCGTCTTTGATGTAGTCTTTATTTTCATCACATTTTCGTCATATTTTTTTAGCCATTTTAGCCCTCTGAAATGTTTTACTTTTAGTCTAGTGTTAGTCCACTGAATATCACAAGATTTTATTTGATTGAATCTAGTTGATTTTGTCGAGTAAAACTGCATTTGTGCCATACAGGGACCCCCAGAAGAGAAAGATTCTTCAACATTTTCTATATAAAACCCTTGCTCACCTCGCGCCTGACAGGGAATGTCTACCACCTTCTCCATCTCTGCTGTGATGTGCTTCTCTGGCTCCTTGATGAACTGGGGGGGCTCTGAGGAAGGGAGGGAGAGGGAGGGAGAGAGAGAGAGAGAGAGAGAGAGAGAGAGAGAGAGAGAGAGAGAGAGAGAGAGAGAGAGAGAGAGAGAGAGAGAGAGAGAGAGAGAGAGAGAGAGAGAGAGAGAGAGAGAGAGAGAAAGATAGATAAGTCAAGTGATCACACATACAGCATAATGGGATTGCACTCTGATTGCATTACATGTGAGCGGTTACACTTAACACTGCAGTAATCACATTTCAGATACGTGTGTAAAGAGATGGCTTGATGCACGTTTTCAATGAGGAATGGTTCTGTGAAGTGTCCATTATTACCACAATCCATCCATCTGAAATGAACTACTGTACCTCTACCTCATCGGCCTTGAGCAACCTTGTGGATTTTATTATATAACTTATTACAAATATATTTCCAGCAGGCTGTCACACAAAACGGTCACATGCTCTGTGCGTGCGTGCGTGTGTGCCCACGTGCGCGTGTGTGGGCGGTTACCGCACATCACGCTCTGTACTTTGAAACACATCAAAGTGCTTCAGTGGGGTATAGAAATGAAACATGGAGTAAATGCAATTAAACGGTTTCTCCAAGCAAGCCATTGGCTCCATCATCCACCCTTTTAAGTCAATGTCAACTAGGGGTGCATTAGTTAATCAAACTAATTGAATAAATAAAATAAACTAATTGAAAAATAACTGACAATCTATGATGTAATAAAATCATCTATTAATGATTGATCCCTATTTTGGGCATGTAGAAAATTAAAAACATGCTAATAAAAAAAAAGATTAGTGAAAATAGCTCAGAAGCTTGTATCGGCTATTTTCACAATTTTTGCACAACAAAACGAAACACATACTGTACATACAGACTTAGCCCAAATGTGCCATAGTACCAACGTGCTGCTTATTACAACATGATAGTGTTTCTGCATTAATTAACTCAGTGTCCAAGCTATCCTGAAGAAAACCTGGAGACTGGCAGTTCAATAATTGGGTCTTTATCAGTGTGGTCAGTGCTTTCAACAGCACACATTAGGCTACATGAACCACATAAGACCATTATAATGATACCCTACTCCTAAGAACATGATAAGGTTTTTATACGGTTAGTATTTTTAACCACTATATCGTCGCTGTCGGGGAGAAACCCTGTATCTCCATATATCAACTTTTTTATGATTGGTTTTTGGCATAAAATAATTACATATTTCGGTTTCGAAAAAGTAGTGAAAATTGTTTATCTACAAGCTCAGCTATTTCAAGTACCACTAGTGGTACTTGAGCCCCTCTGGTGGTACGCAGAGGAGTCGCCCCAAAACAGAAGAAAAATACAAAAGTGGAATAAAATATTGATAATAATACAGGTAGTTCTTCTGACCAAGCAATTGAAATAGGCTCTGCAGCCGTGCTGAAATTAGCATGACAGCACACCTAGCCTACTTAATAGAATATTTGAGAACAGATTAATCACGTTAGAAATATTATAGACAGAGTTTCGTCGTCAGCTGCTAGATTGGCTTAGGAATGGAACAAAAACAATACAATTCAAAGAATAAATTAAATTTTCCTCCTGTGAAAATAGCTTAATAGGATGGGGCAGGTATACGCTCCTGTATTTTAATCCATTGAGACCTGGAACGCATCCATGTCACGTTAGCGTTAGCGTTTTAAACATTATGTTATAATTTAGCTATTGAAAAATAGCAGATCTACAAGCTCATAGCGCGCCACCGAGTGGCGCGCTATGAACTTGTAGGTCTGCTATTTTTAAAAAATCGTTAAAATGTGCCTCAAATCTTTCCGAAAATTGTCATGATTTAGAAAACTTTTTTTTTTAAATTTCGACATCAGGCCTCAATGGGTTAACATCAGTTATTATGACTCAAGAGTCAGATATTTTCTGTGGTGGTACTTGGTAAAAGATAGTTGAGAACCCCTGACCTAATATGCAAATATGGGGCAGGTTTATCACCAGAGGCATTTCTTTATCCTCTCCTTGAAAATGCAGGTTCCACACAGAGATTCCAGACTGATATCTGATATTATTCTGACCATGCCAGGCCTTATCCAGTATTCTTACCTTATCAGTGTGACATTGTCTGCTATAAATGGTAAATGGTGCATTTTTATATTGTACCTATATCCAAGGCGCAATACGATAACCCATTCGCACATCGATGGCAGAGGACACCATGCAAGGCACCGACCTGCTCATCTGGAGCAGTTAGTGGTGCATCGTCTTGCTCAGGGACACTTTGACAATAACTAACCCGGGTTTGATCTGGGAACCTTTAGTGTCCTAAACGGCCGCTCTACCTCCTGAGTCACTGCTGCCGCCCCACATATAGGGATCTCTTCTTACCTAGCACGTGCAGGAATGCCCCGGCGCTGACCGACGGCACGCTGCTGCTGCGCAGCACGGCCTCACACTCGTAGTATCCGGCGTCGCTGACCACGGGGCTGAGGACGGTCAGCCGGCGGTTGAAGTCGCTCAGACCGCTGGACACCAGCACGCCGTTCTTACGCCACGAGATGCTCAGCTTGATCAGAGGTCTGAGGAGAAAGAGAGCATAGATTTAGAGGGGGCATCCGGGCACGGTGGCGCAGTTGGTAGTGCTGTCGCGTCGCAGCTAGAAGGTCCCGGGTTCGATTCCCGCCGGGGACGCTGTGGGTTCATTCAACCTGGCATCCTATAGTTTCATTATGTTGTGCACAGACCAGTGTTGAGTCTAGAGAGCAACTGCAGTTACTGCACGTAGGGTAGGCTAGCCAGAACAATGGGAACGTACTAGAGAGAGACCGGGAAAAATAAATAGATAAATAGACCAATATCATTCCCAATAGTGTGGGGACATTCAGAGTCAGACCCAAATGACCCCCTCTCCGGCGCCTATGACACAGACGCTGATAGATGGTAGTATAGTGCAATCTCTAACTTTATCAACATAAGACGAGTATACTAGATTCTGTGTCTGAGAACTGGATTCAAATCTTGGCTAGAACAGGAATGTTACATAGTACAGCTTTAAGCAAAAGTACTGGACTGTACACCAGTGTTATGGGAAAAGGCCGAATTTTGTGATTCGTGTGGTATAACAAATCTATGCACTTGACTCTTTCTTTATTTTGCTTCTTTCTGCCTGGGAACTAAATAATACATGCTCTCCCCTCAGGTATATTTTACTTGGCAGGAGGTAAGATGCCTCGAAACACCATTTAAACTCTGATAGTAAAAAAAAACTTTTCCAAGCGGAAAAACAACTGAATTCCATTTAGGTTTGGGGTGACAGCCCCTCCAGGCTGTTCAGGCTGACACTGAATGACATTCGGCCGTCTACGCTCCCCCTGCCAGCGGGTGGAAAACCTTGTATGTCCAAAAAAGTTACAAAATATATATATTTTAAAATAGTGAAAATAGTTGCCGATCAACAGACGCGTTGTGAGATCGGCTATTTTCTCTACTTTTGTGTGACACTCTAGTATGATGAAGTACTAGGGCATTCATTTGCAAAAATAAAAAACAAAAAGGTCGGACGTACAAGGTTTCTGTCCAAAAATTGTGTGCCTTTAGTCAATAATTATCAATAATTATCCACAGTGAATTATAACATGGCACAACTGCTCGACCACCTTCTTCTATTCATGCGTCAAATTATATTAATTTAATTTGTTTCCTAAACAATGGGTCTGGAGTGGACACATCACATAATTTCTGTGGTTCACGAGTAAATTCCTACAATTTAATTATTATTACTAGACAAACAAGTTATGTGCACCCCATACACATACCTACGTTTCAGCACCATGGACAGCACTCACCTTATGATAACTAAAGGACGCGCTGTGTAAGCCATTATTTTTCAAAAGAATGTAAGAACCCTGCCCCCCCGCAACAAAACATTCAAAATAGTTCCACAAAATAAAATGAAAAAATGCCAAACTACAAGGTCACAACGTGTTGTATATCGCAACGTGTCGTGAGCTTGTAGAAAATGCCAGGCTGTAGATGGTGAGCTTGTAGAGCTTGTAAATTAACTGTTGTTACAAGGACAGCACGCAATTAAAAATAACTGCACCAGAGTTAGCTGCAGGCAGCTCATTTAGCCGTTGTCCCTGGGCAGGTAGAGGAAAACAACCACAATGCACAACAGTCCATTAGCGAAAAGAATCAATTGAACAAGTACAACAAAAACAACTATATATATAAAAAAGAGGCAATCGTTGTTGTACAACTGGGCATACTACTACATACTGTAGACGTGGTTTGAATTTCTGATGTTTGTGGGTGCGGAATTCCCCATTACCCATTATGCTACATTAACCCATTTTGACCCGAGATCGGATTCTAAAAATGTCTTCTACATCCTCACAGTTTTATGAAAAAGCTATGTTTCTATGTCAGTGGTTCTTCGATTTTTCAAAAATAGCAGACCTACAAGCTCGTAGCGCGCCACTCGGTGGCGCGCTATGAGCTTGTAATAACAGCTAATAGCTAAAGCATAACATAATGCTAACACCAAAAGGGGTTCCCG
>NC_136805.1:15421652-15469152 GCF_951216825.1 Electrona antarctica
ACTGTGACTCACAGCACTGAGAGTGTTCAGGTTCCTTCCTAGAACCTCACACTGCGACTCACAGCACTGAGAGTGTTCAGGTTCCTTCCTAGAACCTCACACTGTGTCCAACATAAAAGCACTGAGCGGCCTTGATTTGTGAAGCGAATCAAGTCGGTGTCTGTGTCCAGTGGTGGTAATAAGTACATTTACTCAAGTACTGTACTAAAGTACATAACATTATGAGGTACTTTTACTTGACTGGAGTATTACCAATTTCCAATACTTACTTCTACTATCTCAGATCTAAATATTGTACCTTTACTCCACTACATTTATTTGAGTTAATTGTGGTTACTTTATGCAGATTTTGATTGTTATTACAAAACACACATTGACCACTTCATTGCGGCCATTTGAAAATAGACAATCTACAAGCTCACAATGCTTGTGAGCTTGTAGATCTGCTATTTTCAAAAGTTTTTGTATTTGTGGTACTTTTTTAAGTCCATTTTGATGCCAATACCATTGTACTTTTACTCAAGTAGATTTTGAGATCCGGATTGCAGTATTGATGCTTTTACTTAAGTAAAAAATGTGAGTACTTAAAGTACTCACATTTTGACTGCGTCCGCTCCGTCGTGCAAAGCTATAAGGACTGCAGTCGATACTGAAAAGTGCTTGATGAAGTTAAGCTGGACTCGCACACCGGAAAGCCTTTTTGAAATGTGGTAGCATCAATCACAACAGGCCTTCAGAAGACAGAAGTGCTGTGCAGAGTGCCCCCAGGGCACCTGGAGGCAGGTTATTGTAGTTTTAGACAACAGATAAACAGTACCATTCAAAACAGCACGACAGAAGGTCCAGCAGTCAGTGGGGATTTGAGAATGGATAAGTGTCTGTGTGCATTGTGGAAAATCCTGAATTGCCTACTAGCAGAAGAGTGCACAAAGAAATAATATGCTTTGAAATACAACAATTTTCCATTGCATTTTACAGAAAAAGTGAGAGCTTTATCTTTAGTATTTAAAAATGTGTTCTTTTTGTGTTAGTAGCCTACTGTTTTTTCTTTCCATGTACTTTTCTGTCCTTTGAAAGCTTGTGAAAAAATAAAATAAATTAAAATAATAATAATACAAAATAATAATAAAAAAGGTTAAACTAAAACTACATAATGGTCTGTCGGGTGGAAACCTCATACTGTATGTCCAAAGCTGTTAGGATTAAAATTCAAACGTAGCAGATCTACAAGCTTACAAATTTGCAGATGTGCTTTTTATACTTGTGTGTGACGATGTAGTACGATCAAGTAGAGCATTCATTTACATAACTAAAAGGCTATGCCCGACAGCAACAATATATTTTGGGGATACATGATGGGAGGCTTGTTTGTATTATATGGTTGTGTCCGTGTGTGCGAACGTGTGCGTGTGCGTGTGCGTGTGTGCGTGCGCGCGCGCGCGTGCGTGCGTGCGTGCGTGCGTGCGTGCGTGCGTGCGTGCATGCACTCACTCTCCACAGACAGGGTGATGGGCTGGCTGGTCTTGTTCTCTCCGTTCTTGTCGTTGACCGCCTGGACGTAGTAGCGTCCGGCGTCCGGGGCCACGGTGGACAGGATGACCAGGGTGTTGTCCAGGGTGATGGATCTGAGGGGACATAATTAACCCGTTAAGACCTCACGCCAGATTCTACAAAATGCCTTCCAAATCCTGACAGTTTTCTGTGGTCAGAATCAGCATCAGTGGTGCTCAAACGTTTTCATGCCAAGGACCCACAGAATGATATGGATTTGGCCGCGGACCCCCTGCATCTGAAAATATGTTGGTCCAGGGAACCCCCCAGAAGCAAAGACTTGAGTTAAAAACGTTTGCTGTGAAAAAAATTATATTCAAAGATTTGCACACATTTTCACGATTATTCAAAAATAACAGATCTACAAGCTTGTAGATTTGCTATTTTTCAACAGATAAAGTTGAAAATAATGGTTAAAGTGGTTTAAAGCTAATGTGACACAGATGTGTCCTCAGGTCTAAATGGGTTAACCAATGGACACACTATGTGAGACCAGTGCGGCGGTGGCTCAGGGGTAGAGTGGCTGGATGGTAACCGCAAGGTTGCCTGTTCGAACCCGGGCTCCCCCAGAGTCAGTGTCGAAGTGTCCTTGAGCAAGACACTGAACCCCAAATTGCTCCTGATGTGCTGGTGTGTTTCTGCCACCATCGGTGTATGAATGTGTGTGTGAATGGGTGAATATTGATGCACGATCTATGTAAAGCGCCTTGGATAAAGGCGCTATATAAATGCACCATTTACCATTTACCATTTTTTCAACCATTTTCATATCAAAGACCATCCGTTTTTTTCCAGCATTCGAGCCACGGGCCACCATTTATTTTGATGAGATTTAACCTCCCAAAACTAAAGAATGTTGTCATGGATAAGATTGTGTCCACAATTCTATTGATGTATTGATGTGGTAACATAGGAGAGACCATTGCTTTTAGAGCAGTGATTTTAAGGTCCGAGCCCACTAGTGGGCTGTGAAGATATTGCACGTGAGCCCCCAAGTAATTGGCAAAACATTGAGATTTGAACGATAACTGATAACTACTAACTACAAACTGTAGCTTTGTATCTTCATGTCACTGGCTTCCATTGACAATGAATGGTATAGCTTGTAGCTTTGTATGATCATGTTGCTGGCTTCCATTGACAATGAATGGTAGCTTGCAGCTTTGTATTATCATGTCGCTGTCTTCCATTGACAATGAACGGTAGCATGTACAGTAGCTTTGTATCTTCATGTCATTAGCTTCCATTGACAATGAACGGTAGCCTGTAGCTTTGTATCTTCATGTCGCTGGCTTCCATTGACAATGCATGGTAGCTTGTAGCTTTGTATCTTCATGTCACTGGCTTCCATTGACAATGCATGGTAGCATGTAGCTTTGCATCTTCATGTCGCTGGCTTCCACCGCAGTAGGCAACACAAGACAGATACATTTTGGAGCAAAGAGATACAGCTGAAACTTCAAAAGTAAAAAATAAATAAAAAGGAGTAAGATAAAGGAAGCTGATTTAAGTCACAGAGGAGACTTAGAGTCTACCCTGGCTGACTGCACTTGGGCCAACCGGGATTTAAAATACTTTGTTTTGTTTCCAAAGATTTCTGCAAAGCCATCTCAGGCTCTGGTGACCTGAAAAAAGTATAGCAGCACTGGTTACAAACGACAAACCCTGTGCTTTTTTATCATAAAAAACGTTACAATATGGAGATAAAAGGTTTCTGCCTGACATAATCAAATTGCTCAACTTTGTACTCAAGGACAGTACCTGAGTAAATGTACTTAGCTACTTGTAGGAAAATTGCAATTGGCAAAGGGGGAGGGAGGCAAGGCTGGAGTTAACAGGATCCCCTGTCTCTCTTTGGCACGCACGCACGCACGCACACGCACACGCACACACACACACACACACACACACACACACACACACACACACACACACACACACACACACACACACACACACACACACACACACACAGGGACCCCCAAGTTGAGCGGTGCAGATCATTGTTTACTCGTGCACGGCTCATTTGAGCAGGCAACCTGGAATACATTAGGCGTTTATGGACAAAACTCACTTTCTGCCAAATAGCCATTAGTTAGTCACGGGCCACGGGCAGGACAGGGCCACAAAATAGCCAATTAAAAGTTGTTGTTTTTGTCGTTTTTTTTTTTTTTGGCGGCGAGCTATTATTGCTAAAGGTCACACAGCAAGAGCAAAAGCTCCAGAAGGACGGAAGAGAAGACTGTCAATATATGTGCACATCGTAAATCTATAGACTAATGCTGCGTGAAGAGTGTAATTAAAATGTGGATTCAGGTGTGCTGACCGTGTGAGATCAAGTGGAGTGTGTACACATACAGTAGTATAATACATGAATGCATGCTGCGTCAGTACCAATTAAGCTAAGGTGAAGATTTTGGTTGAGTCAACGTCGTTGCGATGCAGGGGTCTTCAATGTGTCCCATGGACAAAAGGTGTCCGTGGGAAATTCTATATTTTGTTTGTATACTGTACATACTAATGTTAGGACCGAGCATACAAATGGTCCATTTGGTTCCATTTGTACACTCACTGTTACATACCCGTAATCATTCAGGACTAGCTATTTATGTGTTTCTGGTAATATTGTCTGCTCATGTGCATGTCTGTGGCAATAATAAAAAAATTACCATTACGTCCACTACAAGCCAGCATGGTGATTACCCCTGGTTCTGATGTTGATCAGACAAACTGCTTATGTTGACAGATACATTCTAGAGCAGAGAGATACAGCTAATATTCAAAAGTAAAAGAATAAATAGAAAGGAGTAAGCTGATTAAACTCACAGAGGAGACAAAGGGCAGTATTATGCGTGTCTTAACTTATACACTGCAAAGGATGACTTACACAACTGTTTTGGCTTTTTTTCATGTCAGCAAACAGCAGCATCTTGTGTACACAGGAGTTGCAGTCCCAAAGGAAAACGAACTAGAGGCGATCGCTAAATCACTTCCTGATCTTCTCCCTGTTTATTTTTTTTTTCAAGGAAATGGATTTACTGTATCTCCTGTGTTATTTTATTTATTTTTGCTGCAGTGTTTCTCAGCAAGGCGAAACTCAGGAAAGCAAGGCCCAAATGGAATATATAATTATTTTTCCAGGACACATGTCCATGTCGGCGATTGACCAGGGAGCACAGCATTTCTTGATGAGCTTGTAGGTCTGCTATTTTTGAAAAATCGAAGAACATAGAAACATAGCTTTTTCAGAAAACTGTCAGGATGTAGAAGACATTTTTAGAATCTGATCTCAGGTCAAAATGGGTTAAAAGACAATGTAGAATATTTCTACATTGCCGTACTGATACTTTTACTTAAGTAAAACATGCACAAGTACACTTTTTCCACCACTGCAAGGTTGTGACGATGATGCTCCAGAGAGCCGGAGCCTGTATATCAATCATACTCCCGTCACATTGTGACATTTTGATACGGGTGCCAGATGCGCAGCTGTTTGTCTCGGTCTGCCGCTGTGTGCTCTGACGAATCAATCTGAACGCGTTGCGGCTGTGAGTCTGCACCTGAGACGTACAGTAAAGCCTCTCAATATATGAGCACATCATTATTTATACCGGAAATATAGACGTCACTCCTCCCACTATACCCCCTGTGTCAGGGCGTTCTTTTGCTGTATTGGATTCCCCATAGGCAAATCTTTGAATGCGTCATATAAGAACTGTGTTCCAAAAAGTTATATAATGAAAGAAAAAAAATCACCCCAGTGGTATTATTCACATGGATATGAAGCATCAACTGAACTGACGGTAGAAAGATGTACGAGGCTACTTTATTTAAAGAGCAAGATTGATTTTTTTCTCCAAACAAATCAAATTTCAATCCCGAAAAGTAGGCTAACAGTTTTGGACATAGGCGGTTAGGTTTGTTTCCCTGCCATCTAACCGCCTCTCCCTATAATCCACAGAAGAACCCCCCCCCACCAGTTACCCCAAGCTGCTTATAAAGTCAGCAGGGGGTCCTATAGCTGAGTGGCCGCGGGGCCCAGCAGGGGGCTGGAACAGAGGATAGAAAAGCATGAAAAAACACATTCACCGGGCACATACAAATGTGCACTCTCATGCAGAGAGGAGGTGAATATGGATGCGCTTAAAATTGCGCACACACGCATGCGACCCCATATGTGGATGTTAAACAAGGTTGTCTGGGGACCCCCAGGGGTCCTTCAGGAGGTTCCAGTAGGGGTCCCCAGCAAAATTCATTAATACAATCAGTTAAACTACATTAACCGATCATTTTATACTTTCGCTTTGCAAAAATTGCCGCTCACAATCTACAGTGCATTCTACAAGCTAACTTGTGACAGTGACAGTGCAGGTTAAAAGTGTGTCTGTGAACTTTTTACAAAAGTTGAACCAATGAAAAGTATTAACTAAAATCATAAAATTGGAACTGGTTTTGGACTTACAAGACATACCGGCCGCACGGCCAGGCGGCAGCGGGCCGGGCTCACACCGGGCTCATTTGGGATTCCCGGCACACGGCGGGAACTGAAAACAGCACTGAACGAACGGGCACCCGGCAGACAGGGGGCCCTTGGCGGCGACAGCAGCGACTTATGATCCAGGGTAAATATTTAATGTTCCCGCTCGCTCGGTGACATCCTGGACGACCCGCTGCCATGAATTATGGATCCCCTCCGGGCCGCATGGCCGGGGACACCTGGGGACCTTTTCTAAAACGTAGTGGGGGAGACGCTACGAGATTAACTCGCTAGGCTAGGCTGTGGGGCAGATTGCAGAGCACCAGTGTGCGGAAAGGTACCCAACCCGTAGTACTTGGGTCAAAGTAGGCCTATTAGCGTTTCTGTCAGGCACAAACCTCTCCATAGCAGATCTACAAGCCCAAAACGCTGCGCGAATCTACTCGTTTTGAGCTCGTCGATCAGCTACTTTGTATGGTTTTCCATGTGAATCCTGAAAAGTAACAGTTTTGGACATATGAGGTTTCCACCCGCCTTGGATAAAGGCGCTATATAAATGCACCATTTTTAAATGCATCATTTACCACCCGACAGAGACAATCGATAGCCTACTCGGCTACTCCTGATCAAAGGTTACTCAAGATTTGTACTTGAGTACTAAACTTATTGGAGTAGGCCTACTTGCTTTTATAAATAGATGCATCAAAAGTGCATGCTTTAAAAAAAATTAACAATCTAAAAATACCTAATAAATGTATGTATGGCCTTACGCCAGGGCTCCACCGGACGCGTTGCGTCTCCGTCGCGTGCGTCAAAAAACGCACCGGTTAAATTTTAATGCACGCGTTAATGTCACGCAACGCGGGCAGTGGAGCCACCCTTCAGTGATTAAAAAGGGAACATTCCCTGACGGTGACGGAGACGCGACGCTGACGCGCCCGATGGAGCCCCGGTGTTACTGTGATCTTTGGTTTTCCCCAAGGGGGGCCCAGCCCCAGACCACAGATTGGGAAACACTGTTCCTATATACCCTCGTCCGTCTGTCCGTCCGTCCGTCCGTCCGTCCGCCCACCCACCCGTCCGCCTGCTCTCTCTCTCTCTCTCTCTCTCTCTCTCTCTCTCACAGCATCTGTCAATGTGCTTCCTGGGAACGGTGACTTAGCACGTAGCGGGTGTGGCGTTGGGATTTATCAAGCCACAGAGCTGAGAAATTAGGTATGTGTGAGCACTCTCTCTCTCTCCCCCCCTCTCCCTCTCCCTCTCCCTCTCCCTCTCCCTCTCCCTCTCTCTCTCTCTCTCTCTCTCTCTCTCTCTCTCTCTCTCTCTCTCTCTCTCTCTCTCTCTCTCTCTCTCTCCTCTGATGCCAGGCTCACTTCCTGACACTGATTCTAACCCAGGGTGGCATCAGGGCAGGCCGTGAGGTGGGCGGCACCCAGACATTAACAAAACTAAAAACTGAAACAAAAAGCTATATAATATTCATATAGTTAACACTGAAAGAACTTGGGTTACTCACTAATTATCAATGACTAATAAACTTTGATAAAAGGTGCAACTGTTTTGCTCCACGCACAAGAAAGTAACGTCAACTTCATGCAACTTTTACTCAAGTACATTTTCAATTCCATACTTTTACTTGTAACAAAGTAGTTCTAAATTGCAGTATTGGTACTTTTACTTAAGTAAAACAATTGAGTACTTTTTCCACCACTGCCTCTGAGAATAGACAGAAATGGTACGGTCTTGTGATGAGCATTAGTGTTACATACAACCCAATTATGAGGAGAAATTATCCTTTAATCAATATTCTTTGAAATGCCATCGCTTTGGAACAGTGCACTATAACTGCTTTTATCATTATTCCAACAAACAAACAAACAATAAAGAAAAGGGAGATAAAGCTGAAAAGGACTCTAATTATAAAAGATTTGTAACACTTCATGCTTTTCCTTAATGCATCTCTGCTTGAGGTCCCCCTCGGGTAAGGAGTTGCTGCAACTCAAGGGGCTTATCCTCTAGTCCAGGGGGAGGGGCTCTCAACGTTTTTGGCTGGGGACCCCCGAAAAAGTTTTGCGATCCTCACCCCAGCCCCCTCCCCACCACCAATACAAATTGACCGCTACAATAACCTTAATAATAGAGAAAATACATCATAAATAAATACTGGAACCAGATATAATCATTAAGGAAAGTTTATGCATGCACTACAGTATGTGTACTATGTAAACTCTTAATTTCCATTTTCCAGCCATTCAATTGCAACCTCCCCCCTTTTAAAAATAAATATATTTGGGGACCCTCCAGAATAATTCTGGGACCCCCTGAGGGATTGCGACCCCCAGGTTGAGAACCCCTGCTCTAGTAAAATAAATAAATTAGTAAATAAATAAACCAGTAAGATGCCCGGAGGGCGAGAAGCGACCAAGGCCGAGGTTGCATGCATGCATCCGCCTGGGTGACAGCAGACTGCTGGACGAGCGCTGGCGCTTTGGCAAGAGGGGTCAGATCAACATATGGAATGTCAGAACAGGTCAGCTCCATATATAAAGATCTAAGACACGGCAGCGGTGGCAGTGTCTTGGTATACAGCGTTTGATGAGGTCAGATCAACATATGGAATGAATTCTGTATTGGCCAATTTTGGCCATATGGAGCGTGTCACGAGGCGTGACGGACGGATTGACTGACTGGTTTTGCAGGATTTCATAGTAAACTGCAACCTACGCATGGATAGATATGAACGTCTATGTGAATTGTTAATTTCTATAATATATAATTTCTTAGTTATATTAATTATATAATATTTGTTCTTACCTTCTTTTCATTTATGACCGGTGCCCGGCTGTAGATCGAGCACAGAGTCTGTAACAATGGAAGTTGGAGATCCATGCCCCACCCGGCTAAGCAATACCCGTTGTACCCTTGTCAGAGTACCCGTTCCACCCATCTGTCTGTGTCCCTTTTATGCCCATATATAGAGATTTCACAGCTGGAAGAAACTGCCGTCACTCAATGTTAATAGTGATAATTAATAATAAGTGTTAATGTAGTAGATAACAGATAATTATACAATGACCATAATGCGTTGCTGCACTGCCTCTCTTTGTGGAGAGAGGGGAGGCTGTGTGTAGCCCAGGAAGGAAGTGAGACCACATTTTCATGACAAATTTTGGTCAAACACGTATTACACATAAAACCCCCAGAAAAGTGTGTCCTAAACATCATTAAAATAAGATCTGGTTGCAATAGGGCTGAAGTGGCCATTTAAAACCTTTCTTTCTTCCAATAATACACAATAGAGCACTCATGGCAACAAAGTCACAAAGTGCTTTACATAAAAAAAGAGTGAATCAAACAATAAAATGTCAACATCTAAACCACTTGGACAAAAACAAGCAATAAAAAAGATTACAACAACAACAGGAAATCAAATGACACCCGCTATCCTCATTGTGGAGCCTATACTATCGCTGTCAGACGGAAAACCTTGTATTTGAATTTCTTGTGTTTTTATATATTTTGAAGTGATTTTAAAGTGAGTGGTGATGCTTTACTTCGGCGTACAACAGTATCGCGGGTTAGGGTAGCCGAAAATAGCCGATACAAGCTCACAACGATGCGAAAGATTGAAGATTGGCAATTCTTTTTTGAGCTAGTGAAAGTGAAAGTGGTTAAGTGTGTCGGTGGATGTTGTAAACATTTAACCAAAAAGAGCTTGTGACTAAACAATAACACCTACAAAGCATCCATTTTAACACATTTTTTCCATTTACTACAGAGTTGTAGTTTTCGACATACAAGATTTCCACCCAAAAGTGACAATATACAGTACTATATGTTCAAAATGAACAAACGAACAAATCACTCCATGGTGCCCAGGCTCTAACTGTGTAAAGTGCTGGTGCCGCCAGACTGTTCCCTTCCCTTCGCTGGGGGTGAAGCTCCCAGTCTGCTAGCCAGACTGGAGAGCTGCATATGGCCCAGTGCATGCAAATAATAACAGCCAGCCGCTCACTGCTGCCTGGAAGTACTCACATTTCTGTCTTTAGTTAAGTAAAAAGTAGCAACACCACAGAAAGGCTCTGTTTCATGTACAGTAGTAAGGGTTGTGTATTTAGTATTTTACTGGAATAAAATTAGGCTACAAAAAGTGTTTAAGCCTCAAAATGTATACCTACTGTACAGTACCAAAGTGAAATGACTGTAGATCAGCTATTTTTGAATAGACAAAGTATAAATCAGGATTCCAGGGCTTAGGTTGTTAAGTTAAATAACTGAGAAGGACTAGTAGCATGCCAAAGTTTGTGCTATTGCCATTGAGAATGCATTGGGCGTTTAAGTTAAATACGGGGGGGACATATTTTGACAGCAGAAACTGCCTGTCATAATTTCTCCCCCCTCCCTATTCCAAAGCCCCCCCAGGTACATTATATATTTAAACTATTTTCAGCAATGGTACACTTATTTTTTCAGTGGGTAGATCTTGTTGAGCTGGTCATTTTGAAAGTAGATCTCACGTCATAAATTTGTGGGCACCCCTGATGTAGGACTAGTAGCATGCCAAAGTTTGTGCTATTGCCATTGAGAATGCATTGGGCGTTTAAGTTAAATAACTCAGAAACTACAAATCATTTCAAAGTAAAAAGTTCCAGCATTTGTCTCCACAGTAAGCTGAATTATAAAATGTGTGAATGGAGTTTCTAGGTGAAAGTGATTTTTTGACGTGCCATAGAGCTGCCATTGAGCCCCATTATAAATTTCTCAAATTTGAAAGAACTATATTTATAAAACTATGAAACATTTCAAAGATTTCTTTTCAGGCAAACATGTCCACTGTAAGATGAACCTAAATAGGTTTGAATGGGGTTTCTAGGTGTAAGTATGTAGGACTAGTAGCATGCCAAAGTTTGTGCTATTGCCATTGAGAATGCATTGGGCGTTTAAGTTAAATACGGGGGGGACATATTTTGACAGCAGAAACTGCCTGTCATAATTTCTCCCCCCTCCCTATTCCAAAGCCCCCCCAGGTACATTATATATTTAAACTATTTTCAGCAATGGTACACTTATTTTTTCAGTGGGTAGATCTTGTTGAGCTGGTCATTTTGAAAGTAGATCTCACGTCATAAATTTGTGGGCACCCCTGATGTACTGTAGGACTAGTAGCATGCCAAAGTTTGTGCTATTGCCATTGAGAATGCATTGGGCGTTTAAGTTAAATAACTCAGAAACTACAAATCATTTCAAAGTAAAAAGTTCCAGCATGTGTCTCCACAGTAAGCTGAATTATAAAATGTGTGAATAGAGTTTCTAGGTGAAAGTAATTTTTTGACGTGCCATAGAGCTGCCATTGAGCCCCATTATAAATTTCTCAAATTTGAAAGCACTATATTTCTAAAACTATGAAACATTTCAAAGATTTATTTTCAGGCAAACATGTCCACCGTAAGATGAACCTAAATAAGTTTGAATAGAGTTTCTAGGTGAAAGTAATTTTTTGACGTGCCATAGAGCTGCCATTGAGCCCCATTATAAATTTCTCAAATTTGAAAGCACTATATTTCTAAAACTATGAAACATTTCAAAGATTTATTTTCAGGCAAACATGTCCACCGTAAGATGAACCTAAATAAGTTTGAATGGGGTTTCTAGGTGTAAGTATGTAGGACTAGTAGCATGCCAAAGTTTGTGCTATTGCCATTGAGAATGCATTGGGTGTTTAAGTTAAATAACTCCGAAACTACAAATCATTTCAAAGTAAAAAGTTCCAGCATTTGTCTCCACAGTAAGCTGAATTATAAAATGTGTGAATGGAGTTTCTAGGTGAAAGTGATTTTTTGACGTGCCATAGAGCTGCCATTGAGCCCCATTATAAATTTCTCAAATTTGAAAGCACTATATTTCTAAAACTATTCAGGCAAACTTGTCCGCCATAAGATGAACCTAAATAGGTTTGAATGGGGTTTCTAGGTGTAAGTATGTAGGACTAGCAGCATGCCAAAGTTTGTGATATTGCCATTGAGAATGCATTGGGCGTTTAATGTACTGAATGTATGTGTATGTTTTGTATTAATAATCTAAATCTGCAAAGTAACTAAGGATTGAAAAAAAGAAAAGAAAAAAAGAAAAATGCAGTCGAGTAAAAAGCACAATATTTGCCTCTGTGGAATAGAAGTGTAGGATAAGTATAAAAAGAAAAACTTATAATATAATATAAAAGTTATATTTCACTCTACTAAAGTACATTAGTTGAGTAAATCTATCCGAGTGCACTTGAATAAAACTGGCCAGCTGTGCAGCTTTAAACACGGACCCCACCTCACATTTTGCTCATAGAGGGAAGCTACTTTCATGTGCAATTACTTCACAGATGCCACTATTTATTTATCCATGTAATACCCCGGAGGACGGGAAGAGCATATTATTGACCGCCGTTGTGACAATGACCGTGCGGCGTGGTCAATCAATAACAATGGTGCTGATGTAAGGTATGTTAACTTGGCAGGGATCGTCGCTGACTGCGCTGACATGCCGACGGCATAATATTTTCAAGTGGGCGTTTGCATTTTTAGGAGAGCGCCTTGCGTTTTCAGCTGAAAAAAGATAATTCAAACAATGTGCAAGTCTACCGCAAGCCTACCCAGGGCCTGCAAACTTTGGAGGGTACAGTCATAGCCACTTGGAATGGGAAACATTTAACTCATACATCTTCATCACATGACTTCAGAGATAATGTGTACCGATTTGTTAGAGTTTTGGACAAAGGTTGTAGCATAACGTGTGTTTTGAAGAAAATGCTAAATGAAATAAAAATGTATTTCACACAAAATGGTCTTGAACTGCTGTACGGTCAATGGTTCATACGTTATAGGCCAACAAGGCCCTGTTATGGAGACCATTATGTCAATTTGAGACGTTTGGGGTAGAGATTTTCAAGCCGATCGGTCCAACGGTGCCAGAGATTATCAGCTCGCATAATTAAAACATGGACGGATGGGACAGGCGGAAGCGACGCGTTGTGAGTTTGCAGATCGACAATTTTCAAATAGCCTAAGTTTATAGGGCTGAAGTGGTTAATGCATGTTTTGCAATAATATTCAAAATCTACAAAGTAACTATTAACTATAAAGTTAAACAGTAATTGTAGTTGAGTAAAAAGTACAATATCGTTACTCCATTTTTTAAGTTTTAGTTTTTCATAAATCGATGCCTTGATTTATTTCTGTGGTTTGGTTAAAAAAATGTTGAACCGATGGAAAGTATTAAAAAATGCTTTGGTGAAAACCTCCCAACTCCATTGGATCCTAAAACTATCTGCCAAACAAACTAAATCCCCCCGTTTAGCCATCTTTTTTCTTTTTTCCCCATGAATCAGTGCTATTGAACACCCTTTACGTGTTGGTTAAACAAATATTGAACCAATGAAAACTATGAAAAAACGCTTCGACAAACACCTCCTAACTCCACTTGAGCTGGCTAAATGTACTTAGTTACTTTACACAACTGCCGCTTGCGCGCAAGTATACAATGACATGTCTTTTTTTTCCCTTTATGTTTTATTTTTTTCCTTTTTTTTTGCAGTCCCCGGTGGCTTACTGTTTGTCATGTCTTGTACAGTACGTGTGTCCTCGTTGACGCTGGTATCAGTTCTGAACATACGTACACGCAGCAGTGTAATGGCCTCGGTTATGGCGGCGGTCCCTCTCCGCTGCAGGGGCGTGAGGATGTTGGGCGGGTGTGGGGGGGTGGGGGGGGTCTCCAACCTCAGCACCACTATAGCCTGCGGACCTCCATTACACCAAGACAAATGGCCCTGGTCGCACCGCACCACACCACCCAGCCTCCCCCAGCAGAGAGACAGAGAGAGAGCCAGGTCAACAGGATTAAGTGGCTTACCGTCGCTGACTGGGGCATGACTCAACATCGCATTGCACGCCCGAATCTACAGGCCAGAATACCAGTGGTTAAAGTAACTAGAAGTACATGTACTCAAGTGCTGTACTTGCCGTAAGTACAATTTTGAGGTATTTTTGCTTTCTTCGGTAAACATTTTTAAATACTTTTACTTCTCCACTACATCTCAGCGGTAAATATTGTACATACTTTTACTCCATTACAAGTATCTGAAAACTTTGTTACTTTGTAGATTTGGGACATTCTGCACAATTCTTCTTCCATCACTGAGCAATACCCATGGAAGGAGGGGGGTGGGAGATGGTGGCGGGAGGTGTGTGAGTGTGAGTGTGTGTGTGTGTGTGTGTGTGTGTGTGTGTGTGTGTGTGTGTGTGTGTGTGTGTGTGTGTGTGTGTGTGTGATGAGAGAGAGAGAGGGGGGAGGGTGAGAGAGAAGAAATGTAAAAGAGGTGAATATAAGTGGGAAAAAAGCAAGATAGAGTACGGTACGTGTACGTGAGTAAATTTACTTAGTTACTCTCTACTTCCTAGAGAGAAAGGGCGAGGGGGGGGGGGGGGGGGGGGGTGGGAGGAAAGTGGTCCAATCACGTGCAGCCGCCTGCCCCACACAACTGAGATGAAAATGCCACACAGCTCCTCCCTCCTGGGGGAAGGCAAGATGGAGTGAGCAAGGTAGAGGCGTGTGTGCATGTGCATGTGCATGTGCATGTGCATGTGCGTGTGCGTGTGCGTGTGCGTGTGCGTGTGCGTGTTTGTGTGCGCTAAAACACAGCCACTTGTTTTCTCACACCGGGGTCATGAACTAGATATATGTGTGTCTGGCCACACTGCTCGCTTTCAGTTCCCGCAGTAATGTAGAGAATAAACCAACCTCACACAACACATATGGGTACCATTATTTTTGGTTTCCTACATTTTGATCTTAATTATTATAATTTCAAAACATTTTCAAAAAACGTCCACCCAAAAAAGCTAACATTTTCATGAATTAAAAACAAAATTCAATGTTTTTTTTCCAGTGATTTCATGAAGAAATCAAAGAAAAATCTAAAAAAGTCCATAAATTAGAAAACAAATGTTTACAAATTAGTGAAAATAGACTGACAACGTACAACAATAATAGCTGACAACGTGGCGTGTTGTCAGCTTGTAGTCATAAGTAGTATTGAAATACTGTTTCTCTCCAAAGTTGAATTTTGCCACTACTGTTGGAGCAGCCATAAATTAAACAGGTTCGTCCCGATGTTCTGGGCATCTTTGTAAAGTTAGTGTTAGCAGGTAAAAGAGTAACGTGAGCAGATGGACACCAGTTACTTCCCCATTAACCATAGCAGCAGAGATTACTTTTTACACCGCAGCTATGGCGGCGCCATCTACAGGGAATACTCCCCATGGATTTGTGTATAGCTGCATGGTCTCCTCATAAGCAAATGAAGAGGAAGGAGCAGGCCCGTTCCTCTGCCCTGGTGAGTAATGAGGAATCCATAGCAGGGTGACACAGAGCAGCGGTCACATGTTCATTCATTGATCAGTTATCAGCTAGAGCTGATAACTGGGGACGGTCACTAGAACGCCTGTGTCACACGTCTTGTCTTGTCCAACCCCTCCCCCCCCCTCCCCGGTAAGACACTAGTGACTTCGGATCAATTTACAATTACAATCCAGGCATTCAGAGCGACTTACGATAAGCACGGTAATCATGTATACATAGAATGCAGCGAGACAGTGTAGTGTAGTAGTGCCTCAGGAAACTATAGGATCCCAGGTAAACCAAAGAACCTATAGGATCTGTCTAAACATCTGTCCAAACTATCTAAATAATAATTTGAAACTATATTGGATACCAGGTAACCAATGAAGCTTTTGCACATGTCTAATATACTACCGTTATGCAAATAATAATCTGCACATTGAAACTATACATGCGGGATACCAGATAAACAATGAACCTATGTCTAAAATGTTCAAAAATAGAAGCTCAACAACCTCCAATCGGCCAACTTGTAGATCTGATATTTACACTATGTGATGTACGCCGAAGTATAGGTCTTTAGTGGTCATTTAATATATTGAATATTGAGAGACAAAACAAAGAAAAAGAGAGCGCTCAACGGTTGTTTACACAGTTTTGTTGTTCTATATGTCTCAAGGTGGACCGTGATGGAAACAAGCATCGGCTTTTTTAGTGTATAATTAAAGTTGACATTTTCTAAATGGTGGCATTGTTGTGATTTGTTTTAAACTGCCAATAAAGTATTGTATTCTCTCTCTCTCTCTCTCTCTCTCTCTCTGTCATTCTCCATTACAGACGTCCCACTGCGTACGTACATCCCTTCCCACTAATACTTTTCGTCCTTGCCTCCCGCCATCGTGGTCACGAGCCCAGCTAATTCCGCGCACGTTGTCAAGGTCACTGTATGCAAATTAGTTTCCTTGATATAACAGCCCTCCCTCCCGCCCTCTTCTTTTCTTTTCCTTTCTTTTTTTTTAATCGAAAATCATTTAATTGAATTTGATTTGTGCCACCGGCATCGCTTCTTCTGCACAGACATCAAAGTCTGAGAGAGAGAGAGAGAGAGAGAGAGAGAGGGGGGGGGGGGGGGGGGGGGGGGAGGGGGGGAGAGAGAGAGCGACAGAGAGAGAGAGAGAGAGGGAGAGGGATAGAGGGAGAGAGAGAGGTATAACCTTGGAAAATGTCCTAGCTGTGACATGACAGAGGCGATATCTGCCTTGTAGTTCCTCCGAACTTTGATGTATACATATAGGACCACAATGGCAACAAGTGCACATCACTTTTAAGTGTTGTCCTTTCACCCTGAAAGTCTGACTGTATAGCCTACCACGTGCTGTTTACATTTCTGACTAACAAAGTATTCAAACAATCAAATAAATCCGTGTCACGTGACGTCGCATATGCTATCATATGGTCATTATGAGTGCAGCGAGGTATCTCTAGGTATAATGTTTTTTTCATAATAATTGTACACCCATCATACTACAGCGTCACACAAAGGCATCAAAACAAAATAACAGATCCACAAGTTCAAAACACATATCTTGAAGAAAAGAAAACAGTTTTGGACATAATATTGGTAGACCAAAAACGGCGAAAACACCAAAATACAGTGCGAGGGCAGTGCTTTTCTACAGGTAAACAAGCTGATGACTACTTGTATAGAGGGAAATGATAGGTCAAATTATGTATACTGTTTTGTGTTGTTAGGTAAACACAGGGTAAAGTTGCATACTTAACTGTACGATGCCTGCTGAGTAATTCACAAACCGTTGGCGCAATTCAGATGTGTTTGTTTATCCGTGCTCCTTTCCTGAGGTAGGCTACCGTAATTAAAATGTTCATTAATCAACAGCTTCAGAGCTCAGTTTAATCGTGTCATGTGCCGGTTACACACTCGACTAAAATTAAGCAGCTTGTGTGGGCTTCAAACCTGGAAATCGTTTCTGTCGGATGGAAACCTCGTCATAACAGTCCCAAAATGTTACTTTTCAGGATTCAAATTCCAAAATAGCAAAAAATCTACAAGGTGAAAACAGCTGGTAGATCGGATATGTTTTATTACTTTTGTGTGATACTGTGTAGGACGACAAAGTATTTATTTCCAAAAAAAAGAGATAAGCGGTTTCTGCCCGACAGCCACAAAATACTAATTCCTCACTCTATTGCGTGAACACAGCCAGTACATCTTCAGTTCGGAGGCTTCCAGTGCGCATGGCTTCACCCCGGCTACTAATCTCCCTCCATATGCACTATAACGTAGGCCCCGGGCCCCGGGGGGGCCGCGCAGCCGCGCACGGTGGTATAGCACACTTATTTAGCTCCTAATAGTTATTATTCTTCCCTTATTGAATGGGGGAATGCAATTGAAAGGACCCCGTCGTTGATTTGTTGTGTTATTTGGGAGACTTAATGTGCTGTATAATCAGAGAGCTGAATGCGCCGTAAACAACATTTGCAGATAAATTGCAGTTTGCACAGCGCTGCGGGCTGGAGAGGTGATCTGAGGGGGAGACGGAGGGAGGGAGGGGGGGCTTTTGCTCACACTATTTCACCCCTTAGACTAGCTGAAACATTCGCCCCAAACACACTTGTCACCAGCGGTCGTTTTTACTGAGGCTATAAGGAATACGTTTAGGGTTAGGCATGTAGTTTTACGGAGGTTAAGTTTAGGAATAAGGTTAGATTTGAGCATCGTTTTTTTTTTACTGAGGCGTTTAGGAATACCTGGTGGCGACCGTTCCGCGAGGTCGTAGGATTTGACCCAGGGGTGAAAGTGTACTTGTATACTACTACTACAGGTTTGTTTATTTGTTTACTTACTTATTTTTGTATTTATTAGTTTCTCTGTTTGTTTATTTACAGCGGTGGCCAACACATCACATTTACTTGAGTAGCGCACTACATTCATGTATTCCCAGCCTATGACAGCATCAGTTCCAACAAGCTGAGAACTCACTGTCAAACACCACAGAAAATAAATGAACAACTGGAGCATTCTCTTTCTTCTTCACGTCTTAATACTGTCACTGAGCAGTGAAGGACTACTAAGACAGTCACTGACAAATGCTGTCAAAAAATCTAAACAAATACTAATTAAACCGACTTCCTTTGCCTTTGTTTTCCAGACCTTTGGAGTTAAAGCTAGCAGAACTTAAAGACATCCAAATGAAACAAGTGTTCCAGTGTTTGCTCATCTGAAAGGCGGAATATGTCAGGGTTTTTCTGTTGAACGATTTCATGGAACAGTAACTTCTCTTAAGTCGTAATTTGAACAGTACAAAAGGAGAATGGGATTGGCTTTTTCACTTCACCCAGTTCTGTTTTCCTCAGGGATCGTCTTGAAAACGATCAACCCCAACGGCCAAAGGCACGATACGACAATACCCCAAAATGCAGTAGTAGTAAAAGTAAGGGTTTTCCAATGTAAACGTTTAAAACATGTATAGAAATCCTTTGAAAATAGCTCACAAAGCGACGCGTTGAGCTTGTAGATCAGCTGTATTGTATAGATGCTATTTTCAAATAGCCAGTGGTTAATGTATGTTTTAGAAGTGTACTAGTGTAGTAAAACGTACAATATTTGCCTCTGAGATGTAATTGAGTAGAAGTAAAGTATTGAAAACTAGTGGAAACAGAAAAACAGAAAAAGAAAAAAGAAAAACTCAAAGTACAGTGCTTGAGTACATGTAGGGATATGCTGTGAATTTTTAACTAGTGCACGTGCACGCGCTCGCGAGCAATCACCGATTTACATAGCCTAAATGTAGACCTATTTATTAACCCACAATATAGTATAATTATGCATTTACCTTGCAAACGTCACCTCTGAAATTGAATTAGTTCATGAATCCACCAGCCACTGTTAGCCTACTCTTTAGAGTGCTTCAGACAGAACACCTACAGTAGGCTACTTAGCAGGTCGACGCAATGGATGGACCGTCACCATTGATATGCATCCAAGGTCGGTCATTCCTATTGTTTCAAGCTGTGAGCCGCCTGTGACACGACTGTGAATGTCTGTGCGGGCTTGCGTGCATCTCCAAACTACCAGGGCGGAACCCCAGACAGCCCTATACCGTCAGCTCACCCCTGAGTACATGCATATGTACTTAGTTACATTCCACAACTGTGACTCATACCTGTAGTTCTGTTTTCCTCCGGGATGGTTTTAGAATTGATCAACCTGAACGGCCAAAGGAAGAAATACCCGCTCTGTGCAAACCAAAGAACTGTGACTTCTGGATGGGATAGGGCCAACATTTTGGTTGATATGGACATGTCCTTGTTTTACTGCTCCTGGCGGAACGTTCCGTCATAAGGAATCCAACCAGCAACTGCTTCTGGCGTAATGTTCCGTCTGATAAGCTTTATTATTGATATCAAACCGGATCGCTGATTTCTCTTTTTTTAATTATTATTTTGGCTTTGCCTTTCCTTCTTTAGCGACCGCGCTGCCATCCACCTCCCATTATAGAGCATCTCAGTCCCGCCCCCTAGCATGGCCCAGGAAATGATTCTCCGTTCATTTTCCTCATAGACATTTCAGAAAGTATTTATTTAAAGACGTTTACGCCGCGGACAAAGCCAACACAATTTTTTGGGCCGAACAAATAATTAGAAAGAAGAAAAAAACGGCAGGTTACAACACTTTTTTTGTTGTTTTTCTTCTTTGTAATTATTTGTTTGGTCCAAAATATTGTTTGTGTTGTCATGAGTTGTCACGACTCGAGTTGGCTTTGTCCGCGGCGTAACCGTCTTTAAATAAATACTTTTTGAAATGTCTATGGGAAAAATGCATTGGGATTAATTTCCTGGGCCATGGTAGGGGGCGGGACTGCAACGCTCTATACAGGCTGACGAAAAAGCTGAATAACTCAAAATCTACGGAGCTCTCCATGGTTTGGATAAAATGCGCGAGGTCTTTGCTGATTATCCGGTGGTTTAGATGGAAACATTGGCGCTTTCTAAGGCAAGGATGGCTTCATTTTAGCTTGCTAGCATTGACGCTATTTATTTAGCATTAAAGATGGACGCCCCAGACAGGATGTCAGTCCAGCGTGTGCTACATTGAAATCGGCTCAGCAGTCTGCGGTTGGCTCTGCGTCCAGCAGGAGGCAGTATATGGGTTAAATCTTGGCTTTTTACTTTCAAACCATTGATCTTCAAATATCAGTGAGAGATTTTTTTGTAATGGAGGAAACAGCATCACATCACAGATTAATCCTGCAGATATACAGCACATCATCGATGTCGGGTGGAAACCATGCTTGTATGTCCAAAACCATAACAATTGTGTCTATACGAACACAATTTGGCCCACGTTCGGGGGAGGGAAGCCAGGCGGGGAAGGTGACAAATCTGCACAGGAAAAAAAATCCCTGGGGAGATTATGTCCTCATATAGTGATACATAAGGCGCGTGCGCATCCGTGTGTGTGTGTGTGTTCGGTGTGTGCGGTGTAGGCCCGCAGCCTATCAGAGCACTATGACAGGAGCCAGGCTGTGTGTCATTGCGTGTCATTGTCAGTGTGTGTCCAGCAGTGATTACAGGTGATAAGTAGCTGATAAGGAAACAGCACTCTCTCAAACCTCTCAGGGCAAGGTCACCTCTCCCATGTGAGCAAAATGCTAACGCCATCAGATGGGCTTTCTAACGCATGTATTCGACACGCACGCGCACACGCACAGACACACAGAGAGCACACTCGAGGGCGTGCATGCATACATGCACTGAATATCGGCAGAAATCTAAATGTACTTAGTTAATTTACACCAGGGGTTCCCAAACCTTTTCATGTCAAGGACCCCCAAAATTATACCCGCATTTGAAAATATATGGCAAGGACCCCCATAAGAGAAGGTTTTCACGGCTCTAGCAGTGATTTTCAACCATTTTCATTTCAAGGCCTCCGGTTTGACCTGAATTAGGCTACGGTCCCTCATTTAATGGCATTTCTATCTCTGGGACCCCAATGTATATTGTAAAATAAAGTAAATTTAACTCTGGGAGTGTACAAATGGAACCAAATGCACCCGCGGTCCATTTCGTTCTTTTTGTATACACTCTCTGAGTTACAGACCCATAAGGGTCCATTTGGTTCCTATATTATCATTTAGCTGGGGTCACCCTGGAACTCTCTAAAGGACCCCTTGGGGTCCCCGGACCCCACTTTGGGAACCACTGCTTTACACCAATTGGTGACAGATAGTCCACTGCGTGTTGATGCATGACAATCCTACATTTCTCTCCCGGCATTTCGTCAAAATACCAATAAACAAGCGTCCGTCAGAAAGCCCATCTAATTTCCCACGGTGCCAGAAGTGCTTTGCGGTGAAGGCCAGGGAGAAGCGCCGAATGATTAGCACTCCATCAGATTAGACCAATTAGAATGAAAACAACAACAAACACGGTGAAACCGAAGCGCTGGGACGAACCTAAAGAAAACAGAGTTAAGTGTGTGAGCGTAAAGATTGACACGCATTTAAACAACAAAGTAAATCACCCGTATACAACCCACGGACGACTAAAACAAACCCAAGGGTGGACAGCAATTAGGATTGACAACTGAACGGAATATACCGGATATACCGAATATAACATTTCAACCATCCATATTCTGGTTAGAACATTAGCCAGAAAAAGCCCATGTTCAAGGTTCAAGGTTGTACTTTATTGTTACATCTTGTGTACACTAAGGTACAGTACACTGTAGCCTGGGTTCCAGCCTGATTCGCTGCGTTCCGTGATTTGTTTTGTCCCTCGCTACTCAGTCTGGCCAGCCGGCAGCAGACTTGTATCTCCTAACGTCACCGGTTACGTAGCCACGTTGTTGCTGATACGCCATCAGCCATGAGCGCCACTCACGCTTCTCAGATTCAATAGTACAAAAAAATCACACCCGTGTGAAGTGAGGGGCGCTAATATATTAAAGTCTAACTCATGTTGATTACTGTAGGTGATGTAATGGTGTGCCAACACAAACATTAAACGCCATTAACAATAAAGAGACAATATGACGTAATGAGGTAGATTATGACATCCATTTTCCCTTCATTGTCAATGGCGTTTACAAAACAAACATTGAACTAAAGACATAACACAAAGTCCAGATGTACTAGTGGCTAACACCGCTCATTAAACAGAAGGAAAACGTCAGACTTACATGCGGCTGCTGGGCGGGATCTTGCGTCGGTCTCTGTACCAGGTGACCTGGGGCTGGGGGAAGCTGCGGATCCGCGGGGCGGGCACCACAGCGCCCTCTCCCTGTGACACGGACTGGGAGCGCTCACCCTCCTCGAAACTACCCATGACTAGAAGGTAAAAGCATGGGGGGGGGGGGGGGGGGAGAGAGAGAGAGACTGAGATACATTTCTTTCTTTTGATTGTTTCACTTCACATTTGCTTTGGCAATGTAAATGTATTTTTTCCCCCTGCCAATGAAGCCTCTTTGAATGGAATTGAACTGCGAGAGAGAGAATGTTTCCTTTTCTGAGAGAAGGTGAAACGCAAGGCAAACGTTTATACCCAATTTATACTCCGTAGGCCAGTGTCACACGGCAAAACATAGCCAATCACAAGCTCGTTGTGGGGGGCGTGAGTGACTCGTTGTGAGGGGCATGACTCGTTGTGAGGGGCATGACTCGTTGTGAGGGGCGTGACTCGTTGTGAGCTTTATAATTCTGTTCAGTTTTAGCCACATATTTTTAACCCTGTTCTCAAAAGAATGGACACTTTTGTCCACAGCTCTCCCGCCTCCCCCGTCCCCCGTTGTCTTGGCGTTGGCCTTTGATAGGGCAGCTTCCGAGCGGTTGCCATGGTTTCGTGGTTTGCGGGCGGGCGGGCGGGCGGGCGGTCAAGGGATCGCGAGCATATGAGTGAGATGTAATAACTCACCTTGGGTGACACGCAGGCCATGCACGGTGAGAGAGAGAGAGAGAGAGAGAGGGTGGCGTCTTATACACGCCGTGCTGATTGCGCTCGCTCCATCACTCTCCCTCGAGACGAGTGAGGAGGTCAACGCTGCGAGATGACCGGACGGGGAGAGAATGGTCTCCGGTAACATGGTCACTAAGGGGTGGAAACCTCGTATGTATCATAAAAACAAAAAAAACATTTTTACTTCACTTTTACTTTTCATGAAATGGAACGGAAATGTTGCCAGAAATAGTGAAATTAGCCGATCTACGTTGACAACGTAATCGTAAATAGCCTATCTAAGTTCACAATGCGTCGCGTTTTGCGACGCATCGTGAGCTTGTAGATCGGCTATTTTCACTACTTTTGCTTGACACGTTGTGAAATAAGGCGTTAAATGACGAAAAAGAGAAAAAACATCCAAACTAAATTTGGAGATAGGAGGTTTTTTGGCTGACGATGACGACGGCGGTGGTATTCCATCAGCTCCTAACAGGGTCTGATCATTTCCATTTCCTCGCCCTCCCGTGTCTCATTATCGTGGCTCTCTCACACCAACACCCCGCCCCCGGCACTGGCCTCGGCTTGCCACTCTGCCCCCGTGCGCCAACGCCCATTATGCCACGCTGCCAGTCAACCGGGGGTCTCTGTGGCACGTTCCCGCACACACCTCTAAAAGTGGAAGTTAACTTTGTTATGAGGTGGGGTGAGGTGGGGTGAGGTGGGGTTGGGGGAGTGTGTGTGGGGGAGGGGGGGGCTATTCAGACGCCTCAGAGACGCCGCTCAGGAAGGAGACACGGCAGAAAATCACTGGAATATTACATCAAACGTCCAATTAAATCACAACACACACTCACTTTGGAAATAATCAGTGTATGTGGAACACGCTCCGAACCGAGGGGGGTGGGGGGCAAGGGTGTGTGTGTGTGTGTGTGTGTGTGTGTGTGTGTGTGTGTGTGTGTGTGTGTGTGGGGGGGGGGGCTTTGAAATGGGGATGTTGGAGCATCATCTAGATAGTGGTCGATGGCAATCTTTTTCTCTCTCTCTCTCTCTCCCCCTCCCTCCCTCCCTCCCTCCCTCCGTCTCTCTCTCTCTCTCCCTCCGTGTCTCTCTCTCCCTCTCCCTCTCCCTCTCTCTCTCTCCCCCCTCCTCTTTTCAAAGAGAATAAAAGGTAATCTGGCTTTGCGGCGGAGCTGTGCTTCTTATAGTCGGAACGAAAATCCTAGAAGTGTGCAAATCCCTCGACTTTGATCTGTGGTTTGGACGACCTGAAGGTACCCAACCCCCCCCCCCCCTCCCCCTCACACCCACACCCCCCAAAACCATCTCCTAATCTCTAATTCCTCGCCCTGTTTCCCCCCGTCTGCGTCTCCGAGAGAGCTGTGGCTCTGCCATCCTGCATGTGCTGTTGTCTATTCAATGACTGGCGAAAAAGACTCACTCTCTGTGTCTCTCTGTGTGTCTCTCTTGAAAATAGCCGACCCACGAGCCCCCAACACATCACAATACAATGCGTTGTAGAATAAAGCAATAAGCCACAAGAGTTCTCAGGTTGCCTTGCATTTTATAATGGCTGAGAGGCGTGGTGAGACACGGCGCGCAGCAGAGTGCCTCCAACCCTCTCAGACACAGTCATATGAGCACGGGCAGTACTTAGACGCCCGCACGGCCAGGGTTCGTAAGGAAATCAAGCGCTCCCCTTCCCGAGTTCAGCTAAAGAGACGCTGGATCACTGTAACGCACCTGGGATTGATATAAACTGATTTAAAGTGTAGATTATTCATTAAGTATTTCTACATTGCAGTATTGATACTTTTACTTTAGCAAAGAATTAGAGTATTTTTTTCCACCACTGTTCCTGACACGAAAAAAAGTGTGAGAAACTATAAGTAGCGCCTTCTGATCATCTCGTCCTTCCGTGTCACTCCTAATGACAATCGTATCATCCTCCATTAATTCAGCCTTTATTGCGCCCACCACCACACCGTCGCCTGGCAAAGTAAACAACGTGGCGTGCTGTGGGCGAGTGGATTGGTCGACGTTTGTGCGCCAAGCACCGACGAGGGAGCGAGCGCCAGATGCTGGCGGGGTGAAAGTTCCACCCGCGTCTCACTTGGGGGTGGGGGTGTGGGGGGTGGTTGGGAGGATAACGGGTGGCACGGGGGGGGCGCCATCCACCCCGACAGCTGTCGTCACTCAGCGCTCTCATTAGATTGATTGCGTCGCCGTGGCTGTTTGTATTTATTTATTTATTTATTTTAACGTTACCTCCATTCTGATGTGACTGCCCCGCTTATTTTCTTTCCCTCTCGCCTCTATTGTCAACAACATCTGCCATGTTTTGTTTTTTCTCCGGGGGCGGAGAGAGAGAGAGAGAGAGAGAGAGAGAGAGAGAGAGAGAGAGAGAGAGAGAGAGAGAGAGTCGGGAAGCATCGTGAGTTCGAACACATCCTGCCGCAGTGAAAGGGTACATACGTGGCCGCGGTGCAATGTTGAGCAGGCGATGGGTTTTGGAGCCGGAGGGGGGGGGGTCCTGACCTTTTTCTGGATACCGCTGGTGTTGTGGTGACACACAGGTCACCGAAGCGAGACGGCGTGACGGTGTGTGTGTGTGTGTGTGTGCGTGGGTGTGCGTGCGTGTTAACTCACAGGCCACTTGGACCTCGGTTCTCCTCTGCAGCAGAGCTCCCACTCTGTTCCTGACGATGCAGCGATAGAAGCCAGCATGAGAGCGGTCCAGTGAGGGGATCAGATACCTGCCAAACACACACACACACACACACACACACACACACACACACACACACACACACACACACACACACACACACACACACACACACACACACACACACACACACACACACACACACACACACACACACACACACACACACACACACACACACATTGGAATAATGTATTTATGTCCACATAAACAGAAGTAGTACAAGAGCCTTTTACAAAGGACATAAACACTACCAGTGCAGTGAGACAATATAGGAGAAGAGCAAGTTACAAGGTACATAGAAGGCAGAAAACTGTTACATCATGGTAATGTTTATAAACTAGCAGAGCACAGAAAGAACTGACTATAACGGGACACAGGTGAACACAAATGGTAATTAACAGCCGATTGGCTATGATACCAACAGGACACAGGTGAACACAAATGGTAATTAACAGCCAATTGGCTATGATACCAAACCAAAACATGTACCGGACACAGGTGAAGAAGGAGAACAATCAAATGATTGTTGAAACAAGACAGGCAACAGCTAGAAGGTGAACAGGAAACACTAGAAATATTACTACAAAATAAAACAATCACAACGTGTAATATTTACAATGTTGTTTATACAGTTTTTAACTCTTGAGTGGAACGTAGTGGATCTGTGAGCTTGTACCATTTATTTATCTTGTGAGGAGGACCAGGAAAATGGTTCGCACAATGTCTGTTTCACAAAAGGTTACTATACTTGTGGAGACATCAACCCTCACAACTTAAGTATAGTAATAGTACGCACGCACGCACGCACGCACGCACGCACGCACGCACGCACGCACGCACACACACACACACACACACACAAGCTATGACTGCATTGTCAGCTCAAGGAACTCCGACCATTAATTAAATATGCGGCTATACTGATTCATGCAGTCGGCAGCAAAATATCTTTAAATAAATTAGCACACGTGTACACCGTGGTATAGTTATATATACTGTCCACACAAGCATACCCTACATAAGTCAAACATGCACACATGTTGGTATACATTATGGTATGTAGATACATGCGCGCAGTGTGCAAATGCATGCACGGCTTTGCACGCACGTACGCACACAAGCACGCACATTCATTCATGCATGTACTCACAGATACATGATGCCGCACACACCAGATGAGCATCACATAGACATAGAAGACCAAGGACATAGAGGACTTCTGAGTTATTTTATTATATTTGGTTAACAGAAGGATATAGCCAGCACTGACTGGCGAGGACGCACGCACGCACGCACGCACGCACGCACGCACGCACGCACGCACGCACAAACACGCACGCACGCACACACACACAAACACACACGCACCTGCACGCACACACCCCATGCTTATGGATTAGTGTAGGCTATACTTTTTAAACCAAACACCAGAAACGACAGTACAAGCTCACAATGATAAATCAGGTATAATTCCAACTCCAGATGTCTAATCTTAACCCCAACCTGAATGTTTTTCTAATTCAAACAACACTCGTGTGACCTTGACTTGTGACACTCTGGCACTGAGACTGCAGCATCACCTCGTCGCCATGTGGAGGCAGCGATGCACACACTTTGCACTGGTGTGTGTGTGTGTGTGTGTGTGTGTGTGTGTGTGTGTGTGTGTGTGTGTGTGTGTGTGTGTGTGTGTGTGTGTGTGTGTGTGTGTGTGTGTGTGTGTGGGTGTGTCATATTTTTTTCATTATATGATTATACTACATTTAAAAAATACCCTTTGTTTAGGGGTTTTGATTAGATTTTTTTCCATAGAATCCAATGTGGGCATGATTCACCAGGATCCTGGATGGCTTGATTCTAGGCTTAAAATAATTCATACAAGTATTTTTGTATTTCTCTATGGGAAAAATTAATGGGCCATTTTTTCAGTGGAACCAGAAAACCACGCCCACTATACGGATATTTGAACATTGAACTTGCGATTTGTTCAACATTCCTTCTGTTTCTTTCTGTCTATAATGACACGCCCAACATGTTGACACCAGGTTTAACACAATCAGCGCCGGGATTCCAGTATCAATACTGCAATGTAGGAAGACATTGCCGCTTTTACTCTGTAAAAGCGGCAATGTTGCTCGGTTCCGGAAAAAAATCGGAGACATATTTTTGCTTGCTTACCTCGCTAAGAATCCCATAATAATCGCTGATGATCCCTCACGTTCATATTATTATTATTTTTTTTTTTAAGAATTTTTTTTGCGGCTTACGCCTTTTATTGGTTTTTTGAAGGGACAGACAGTAGGCTGACAGGAAACGGGAGAGAGATGGGGGAAGACATGCAGTAAAGGCCGTGTCGGGCTCGGGAGTCGAACCCGCGGCACACTGCGACTGGATTACCAGTCGGGTGCCCAGACGGTTACGCCACCGCCTGGGCCACGTTCATATTATTGAACGAGAGGCAGGTGAGAAGTCAGAAATGAAGAGCTTAGTATATCCATCAGATCAAAACCACGGAGAGCGCCCTAGATTAGGAGATACGAGGCATTCTTTCTGCAGTGGTAAACTAGGAAGTGACCGGGACCGCCCGGGGGTGAACGAAGATATCTCGTTTGATATCATTGAAGATGCGCTATAGGACGTATACACACGTCCTTTGAATCCGTCGGTTGGATTGCTTAGATATAGTCAATGAAAACCAATGAAATGTTCTCTCATAGTAGTAGTATTTAATGTGTGCGTGCACGTCTACAGAAGAAAACATCAGCCTGCCATCTATGCGCGGGGGGTACAGACTTCAATTGCACAGGACACACACACACACACACACACACACACACACACACACACACACACACACACACACACACACACACACACACACACACACACACACACACACAACACACACACACACACACACACACACACACAGCGTGTTGCTTTTGTCTACTCGAAGCCACAGAGTAATTCATTTCACCAGGGAACCAGCTGAGAAAATGAGTGCGGCGGTTTGATGCGTTTTAAATTGGAATCAAACCGGGCCACTCAGCGAGGGCCAGATATCCTCTCTCATCAGAGAAAAGAAGAGGAAAAAGAACAGAAATATAAACGCAGTTCACACCGCCACTGGGTTGCAGTGGTGGAAAAAGTAACTCACAATGTATTATACTTAAGTAAAGGTATCACAATACTGCAATGTAGAAATACTCAAAATGTAGGTGAGTAAAAGTATACGCATCAAAATGTACATAAAGTAACCAAGTTTTCAAATGTATAAACAAATCTTTTGAAAATTGCGCACCTACAAGCTGACAATGACGCTACTATGAGCTTGTAGATCGGCTATTTTCAAATGGCCGAAATGAACTGTTTAATGTAATACTAATCAAATTCTACAAAGTAACAACTAGTAAGTAACGTTTTCATATCAATTTAGTGGAGTAAAAGTAGGCTACAATATTTGGATCCGAGATGTAGTGGAGTAGAAGTAAAAGTAACTAAATGTATTTAATTAGTTACTTTCCACCAAAATGCTGCAGTGAGACGCTGGATGATGATGATGGCGGTGAGGTGGGTGTGTGTGTGTGCGTGTGCGTGTGCGTGCGTGTGCGTGTGCGTGTGTGCATACGTGCAAGTGTGTATCTTCTTCTTGTATACTTGAGAGGGCCAAATGTCTCCACGAGTACAGTGGACTTGGAGAAACTTTTCATGGTTGGTGTTATCGGTTAAATCTGGGGAGTTAGATTTACTATTAGGCTATAGGAAAAGATTCAGGTTTGGTTTAGAGGTTGGGGTTGCAGTTATTCAATGATTTATACAATAGTTGCTTTGCACTGAAAATAGCTGATCTACAGTATAAGCTCACAATGCGTCAACGCCATCTTCGGCGTCAGGGTTAGGGTCAAAATTGGCATTTCTAAAAATCACCATCCAAAAACGTTGAAGTCCTCACAAGTATAGTAATACATACATGCGTGTGTGTGTGTGCGTGCGCATGTGCACGCGTGTGCGTGCGTGTGTGTGCGTGTGCGTGTGCGTGTGTGTGTGTCTGTGTCTGTGTGTGTGTGTGCGCACGCGTGGAGCTCCTAATCAGAGCACAGCATGTGTTGTGGGAGTTGCAGCCAACAGTAATGTTCCCGTCATCTCAGCTGTCAGGTGTTGGCGGCTGAATCTCTGGAGAGTGCTTAATACAGCACCTGGTGGGACACCGGGGGAACGCGCGTTAAGTGCCACCAGTATCTATAGTAACTGCACGCTCTGTCGCTCGACCTTAAAGGAGTTCTAGATTGCGCCCGGCTTGGCTTGGTGGAAGTTTCTATTAGTATATATTTGTTTAGCACACTGGTTCTCAAAGTCATAAGAAGTAATAATTACGTAAGTAGAGTAAATGTACTTTGTTACCGTCCATCACTGATAATGCATAATGTCTTCCAACACTCTCTCTCTCGCTCCCCAAAATGCATAATGTGACTTCTTGGGACGTCAATGTGTTCAAACAGGCAAACATCCAACGTTTGACATGGAAGTGGTATGGAAGGGGTCCAGTCATCCGGTGCCTTCTCGGGCATTTCCGCACTCCAGGAATGCAGAGGTGGCGTTCTCAAACCCGAGGCGTAAAAGGCTCTGATAAAAAACTGTTAAAACGAGGGATGTGTGAGCCGTCTAAAGCGGACTTGAGCCACGAGAGGCATCGCCGTGCCAACGCCATCCATTTGGTTTACTTTTACGCTCTCAAGAGTTAAGTTATTGTTATACATCTGCATTCCTTAATTTGGAAGAAGTCTACACGAGAATGCAGAATAATTGTCATTTCTGTATTGATGGGCATGGTACCAACATCAATACAAAAGGAAGACATTTCCATTTGTCCAGCACCTGGGCCAGAGTGGATGCTCTATTACCTTTACCAACATCAATACAGCATGGAATTGTGGACAAAATCTTATCCGACGACAACAAAATATTCTAAGTCGTGTGTCTAAGAGGCTAAATCATTCTCATCAAATGGTGGTCTGTGGATCAATGATGAGCCTTGACATGAAAAGCGTTGAAAACCACTGCCCGGACGGTTAGCTCAACCGTCTGAGCACAGGCTGCTGAGCCAGCCTGACGGCGTGCCGTGGGTTCGACTCCCGATCCCGACGGCCTTTGCCGCACGTCTTCCCTCCCATCTCTCTCCCCATTTCCTGTCAAATAACTTTCAACCTATATCAATAAAAAAAAAGAAAAGAGAAAAAAAAGTAGCAGAAGGACTTCAGAATGTTGGCTATATGTCTTTTTTACAACGTTAACGCCAACCCGCATGCCTCGTTGAACACGATACTAAGGTACCAGCGAGGTGGAACAGAACAAGGGCAGATACAATGTGAGAGAGGGGGCGTAGGAGAAACGCCCGTCTCTACTCTATCCATTTGGATGCTTTGAAAAAAGAAAAAAGGTGCATCCATTGACCTGAGATGGGCAATCAATAGACACAATAGAGTGGTGAGAAAGGAAAGGGACACGGTGAGGATCAGGCGTGGACAACAAGGTGAATAACAGTGACCGTGTGCGTGTGCATGTGCATGTGTGTGTGTGCGTGCATGTGCATGTGCACGTGTGTGCATGTTAATGCACATAATTATATAATGTATCATGTGTGACAACCAGCACAAGCGGATGAAAATATAAAGTGCATTTGGCTGTAAAAACACTGGTGTTATACTATAATATAACATCTAATACTATCACACACTGTGTACTGTGTGTAAGTGTAGGTTCAGCAGGGCTGCTTTTTATGAGGACAAACCATTTCACTATGAAATGCCATTTTATACTGTCTGCTGCTGCGATATCCCACCATTACACATTCATCACACAATGGAGAGAGAGACACAGCATGTTCTCTGGTGTCGGTGTCTCTCTTTCAATGGAGAGGGAGACGGAGCACGAGAGAGAAGAAAGGAGAAACAGATAAAGTGGAGGAAGAGAGAGAGACATATACCTTTTTTTTAAGAAAGCATTTTGTTTTTTATAGCTACACGGTTGTACCTCTAGGCTCTATGCCCTTGTTTCTGTTTCTTAGATGTTTTTAGTGGTGTGATGATTCTATATTTTAAAGTGCTGTTATTTTTCTCCACCCTAAAACATGCACATCAAAACCGATCGCATCGCTCCACAGGCTGGGAGCGTCTGTTGCGCAACATTCGATGTCATTTCCGGTTGGGACGTCATCGAAAATGTCCCCCCCCCATTTTAGCGGATGAGACCGAAAATCTTAACGTGAATAACTCTTGATCTAAATCATTCCGTCCAATTCTAAGAAAAGATTATGTTTTAGACGGCCCATCGCGGTCCCGTCGCTAGTCGCTTTAGAATTAATCATACCTCCCGTTGTTGTCGATCGCCTCGGGAGTGTTTTGGCTACATCAAGCTACTTCAGCTACATCCGGGATAGCGCCTGGTGCGTCGCTAAATGTGCTCCGTTGCTGTAAATCGCTGTAAATCGCTGGGTGCTCTGGTCCTAAATACCCCCGGGCGTTCGTGGTGTTAAAATGACGTAAAATGACGCCCACCAGTTCATTAAGTATGCCTGGTGAGTGGTGAATGGTGATGGGTGGGATGGGATCCACTTGAACTGAAGCCGCACCCACAGCTGTTGTTGTATGATAAAGGGGGAGGGGTATGACATTGTGATATATCACTATGTCACTTTTTTTCATTGGCACGTTTGACTGTCAAGGTTTCAGCCTCCAGGAAGAAACCCTAAATACAAAGGGAAGACATCATTGCACATAACAATCACACCAAGGGATCTAATGAAGTACTGTCACCTCATAAACACATGAAAAACTGGAAAAAATACAAAAATCACTCTTATTGTAGGAAGTTTTTAGGAAGAGAGAGGAAGAGAGAGAGAGAGAGAGAGAGAGAGAGAGAGAGAGAGATAGCTGACAGGTGGTGCAGGAGTCGCAGGTTTAACCTTAGTCGCCTGTGGAGGATTCACTCCTCAGTACCAGAGCCAAAGATATTCAGGGTGACCTTAATTAGAGACGATGCCTTCTGTCTGTCTGTCTGTCTGTCTCTGTCTCTCTCTCTCTCTCTCTCTCTCTCTCTCTCTCTCTCTCTCTCTCTCTCTCTCTCTCTCTCTCTCTCTCGTTACATTTTTCTCCACTACAATATAATTTGAAAGCTTCAGTTATATAAAACATAACATCTATCCAGTCTATTCAGAAAAAAACAAACATTGATACACCGATATACAAGCTCATAACACGAGTGAGCTTGTGCTATAAAAAAAAAGGAGAGGTGAGTAAACCTTGGGTATTTCTAGTGTTTATGGTGTTTTCTGATGCAAATACTTGAGTATTGCCGTATAAGCAATCTGAGTAACTCTTCTTTCTTTCCTCTCTCTCTCTCTCTCTCTCTCTCTCTCTCTCTGTGTCTCTCACATCTGCGCCCCGTCCATCCAGCTATAATGAATACAATTAACCTTTAGCAGAGAAGAAGAGTGTGGCGGCTGGTGGACAGTCATCGGGGGGGGAGGGGGGGCGTAGGTGGTAGTGGTGGCGGAGGGTAGATACACTGATTGATGTTCCCGTGGACAGAAACGCCTGTCAACTGCTCTTCAATTAGTTAGAGAGAGAGAGAGAGAGAGAGAGAGAGAGAGAGAGAGAGAGAGAGAGAGAGAGAGAGAGAGAGAGAGAGAGGTATATGGATGGAAGGAGTGGAGGAGGTTTGGATGGAACTAAATAATAAAGAGGGAGGTGATAAGGGCAGGGGTCCAGGGAGCAGGAGAGCGGGAGAGAAGGAGGGGCTTGAAACGGAGGGGAGGAAGACAGGCTGGAGGGAGGGAGACAGGCTGGAGGGAGGGAGACAGGCTGGAGGGAGGGAGACAGGCTGGAGGGAGGGAGACAGGCTGGAGGGAGGGAGGGAGACAGGCTGGAGGGAGGGAGGGAGACAGGCTGGAGGGAGGGAGGGAGACATGCTGGAGGGAGGGAGACAGGCTGGAGGGAGAGAGACAGGCTGGAGGGAGGGAGACAGGCTGGAGGGAGAGAGACAGGCTGGAGGGAGGGAGACAGGCTGGAGGGAGGGAGACAGGCTGGAGGGAGGGAGACAGGCTGGAGGGAGGGAGACAGGCTGGAGGGAGGGAGGGAGACAGGCTGGAGGGAGAGAGACAGGCTGGAGGGAGGGAGACAGGCTGGAGGGAGGGAGACAGGCTGGAGGGAGAGAGACAGGCTGGAGGGAGGGAGACAGGCTGGAGGGAGGGAGACAGGCTGGAGGGAGGGAGACAGGCTGGAGGGAGGGAGACAGGCTGGAGGGAGGGAGGGAGACAGGCTGGAGGGAGGGAGACAGGCTGGAGGGAGGGAGACAGGCTGGAGGGAGGGAGACAGGCTGGAGACAGGCTGGAGGGAGGGAGACAGGCTGGAGGGAGGGAGACAGGCTGGAGGGAGGGAGACAGGCTGGAGGGAGACAGGCTGGAGGGAGGGAGACAGGCTGGAGGGAGGGAGACAGGCTGGAGGGAGGGAGACAGGCTGGAGGGAGACAGGCTGGAGGGAGGGAGACAGGCTGGAGGGAGACAGGCTGGAGGGAGGGAGACAGGCTGGAGGGAGACAGGCTGGAGGGAGGGAGACAGGCTGGAGGGAGGGAGCCAGAAAGACGCATGTCGGCTGCTTGGAAATCGGAAACGTCTCGATCCCGGGCCGGGTTCCACCGTGACTTAACGTTGAAGTGTCCTTGAGCAAGACACTGAAACCCCAACTGCTCCTAATGAGCGGGTTGGTCCTCCTACTATGTAGATACACTATATACTGTAGCGGTGTGACCGTGAGTGGAGACGTTCACCCACTTCCAATGTTATCAACCGATAATCACCAGTGTGTTCTTATCAGGACCTTAATGAAGGCATTATGGACATTTCCACATACTGCCTAGTAGGCGACTATAGGAAATGCAGAAGTGAAATTACTGCCGCCGAAGCTAAAACATTGTGAAACTGACTTACATGGCTTACAAGAATGATATGAGGTTAGTGAATTTATGTGGCTGGTTAAGAATGATATGAGGTTAGGGAACTCATGGCTGGTTAAGACTGAGGTTCGGATTAGAGTCAGGGTTACGGTTAGTAAATAGTTGGACAACGCCACATCGGACAATGGCTTGCAACAAACGTCAGTATGTGGAAATGTCCATACTGGCTGCATTGCATGCTGTTGATAAGGGCTGATATATCGGAGATTATAAATCATGTGATAACAGCCGAAGCCGCTGAGACGTTTCAGAGCTCAACACCCTGATGCTAGACAGGAGGAGTCCTGAGACGTTGCAGAGCTCAACACCCTGATGCTAGACAGGATGAGTCCTGAGTTGGTGTTGTCTGGTCCGCAGTCTCACATCGCTTAAATGCACCATCATTTATTTACCAGAGGGCCATATAGAGGGAGCAGCGGATGGGAGTGGATGGATGCACGGAACACACAAGAGATAATGGTTCTTAAAAAGTTATTTGAAAGGCAATATGGTTCCAAGAACCATAACCTATATACTAAAGCAGTATTTTTAAAGTTCTTTATAAGGTCCCAGAAATGTACTGGTGACTCAAAGAGCCATTGCATTGGATGTTTATGACGAAACAAATGTGTTGCAGAGGAGAAACACGGTTAGCACCATGCAGTTGATGAAGTATATTATGGTTGAAGTGGATGAGGGAGGCAAAAATAATCTGAGAGCGAGGGATGAAGGGAGACGGACAGAGGAGGTAGAGAAAGGGAGGTGATGGTGTGGGGGGAAGGAGGGAGGGAGGGAGACGGACAGAGAGGGAGAGACAAGGAGGTGATGGTGTGGGGGGAAGGAGGGAGGGAGGGAGACGGACAGAGGAGGGAGAGAAAAGGAGGTGATGGTGTGGGGGGAGGAGGGAGGGAGGGAGACGGACAGAGGAGGGAGAGAATAGGAGGTGATGGTGTGGGGGGAGGAGGGAGGGAGGGAGACGGACAGAGAGGGAGAGAAAAGGAGGTGATGGTGTGGGGGGAGGGGGGAGGGAGGGAGGGAGACGGACAGAGGAGGGAGAGACAAGGAGGTGATGGTGTGGGGGGAGGAGGGAGGGAGACAGACAGAGAGGGAGAGAATAGGAGGTGATGTGTGGGGGGAGGAGGGAGGGAGGGAGACAGAGAGGGAAAGAAAAGGAGGTGATGGTGTGGGGGGGAGGAGGGAGGGAGGGGAAGTGCAAAGGAATGGAGTGATGATGGCGGAGGTGCACTTTGTAGGTAGAGTAAGAGGAGTGGAGGTTGCCATGGAAACTCTGCAACAGCAGCCAGTCGAGCCCTCTTGCACGCATGCACGCACGCACGCACGCACGCACGGTCGGATGGAAACCTCATGTCCAAAACGGTTACTTTTCAGGTATTTCAATTCAAAAGCATAGTCGCAGATCTACCACCTCAACTGCAACTTCTCAACTTTTGATACTTTTGTGTGAGGCTGTTGTATGATCAAGTAGGGCATTAATTTACAAAAAAAAATGAAAACCCAAAAGGTTCGATAGAATTAGGGTTGTCCTAGCCTGAGCTAACGTGTTAGGTTTCTGGTCTAGAGGGGCGGGTCGCGGCAGAGATTTGCGCACGCCCTGATTGGATCTCACCGACCTGTCTGTCAGCCCCGGCCACTCCTCCCCCCCCTAGTGCAGCGCTGTGTCACATAATTTGGAGCGACGCCCACCCGGAAGGGTAGACTCCCACTTCTAGCCCAGAGTGGCCAATGCGTTCCTCCAAGCTTTCATTTTTTTGCACCGACGAAAATGAAAGCCTGGGTATCGAGGCTAGGGTTGTCCCGAACCGATCACATGATCGGAAATCGGGGGCGATCACGTCATTTTCAAATGATCGGAATCGGATCTGGAGCAAAGAAACGTGAGCGGAACAACCCTAGTATCAATATTATATCGATATCATGATATTAGACGGGATATTGTCTGTGATTTGGGATATTGTACTATTGCGATTGGCATAAGTGTAAAGTATAAATATCGCATCGGGAAAAATCGGTACTCACAATCAAATGATCGGAATCGGATCGGGAGCAAAAAAGAAAGGTGAGTTAGAATGTGGAGATAAGAGGTTTCTGCCCGACGACAGCGACGATATATTTCTTAGAAGTATAGCCAATTCAATCCAATTCCTTTCAGCTGTGACACACAGCTGCAGCTCTAAGGAGGTTGTATAGAATTAGGTTTAGCAGTGTGTACAGACTTAACCCATGTTGGGCGGGAACCCCTTTTGGTGTTAGCATCATGTTATGCTTTAGCTATTGAAAAATAGCAGATCTACAAGCTCATAGCGCGCCACCGAGTGGCGCGCTACGAGCTTGTAGGTCTGCTATTTTTGAAAAATCGAAGAACGAAACATAGCTTTTTCAGAAAACTGTCAGGATTTAGAAGACATTTTTAGAATCTGATCTCAGGTCAAAATGACTTAATACCCTGCTCACACAATGCCCTACATGACAGGTAGGAGGCTCTTTGTACCAGCTAGCTCTATGTAGCTGTGTGGATCAATAGTGTGCAGTGGTGTGTATAAAGCAGTGGTTGAGGGGGTTCCAGCTGGTCCTCAGCTAAATGATGGCGAGTTGGTAACCCGTAGCAATCTATAACTCTTGAGAGCTTTAATGAAACCCATTTTACACTCTCAAGAGTACAATTATTGTTAAACAACTGCATTACTTAATTTACAAGAAGTCTGCACAATTACAGAACATGGTATAATTGTTTTGATTTTGATCAACGGTCGTTTGCCTGTTATCTCTCCGAATGGTACCACATCAATACAGTGTGGAATTGTGTACAAAATCTTATCCAATGATGAAAATATATATATCAAGGTTCAAGGTTTCTTTATTTTAATTATTAATTATTTTGTCTTGGACCCCAAGGACCCGCCCTGCAAAAGTTGCTGCGGAGCCCTTGTGTCCGCGTCGCCGCAGAGCAGCGCCACGTCAGCTTCATCTTCGTACGAGGGAGGGAGAGAATTAAGAGACCCTTTTGGGTCTGAGAGGCTAAATCTCATGAAAATGCGGTCTGTCTGCCGCTAGCAGAATCTGTCTTGCGAGATTACCGCTGGGCTAATAAGAGCCTGCCTGGCTGCATGCTTGCTCTGGGGAGAAATTGAATGTTGACCTCAGGTCAACATTCATGTCGAACCAGAAATAGGATTCGGTCAAAGGTCATGTCCAACTATACTGTGTAATAGACTCTCCTGAGACAACATTTGGCACGATAATACAGTTTAATTGGGTTTCTTGTGCCTATTTTCACTTACTTGCACATTTATATTTCCGTAGCAAGAAAGAAGGTGGTAAGTGAACTCTGCTGGGTTAACCCATTTAGAACTGAGGATGGTTCTACAAATGTCTTGTGACAGTTGGGTTAAATAAGAACTATTATATGGTCTTTAGTGTGTACTGTGTAGGTCGAGGTGTGTGAGGTGTGTGAGACCATTGGCTGCCTGAATAGTTTTTCCTATTGTGAACCTATAACTGATCACATATTCTTCGACACTGGGAACATTTGGGCCTCACAACTATAGTTAAAAATGGTGAACACATGCACGCATGCATGCATGCACGCACACGCACACGCACACGCACACGCACACACACACACAGAACCGTACATGCATGCTAAAAAATAAATGCGTGGTCCCTGTCTGTCTGTCTCTCTTTCTCTGTCTCGCAGTCCCTCTCCACCCCCGACAGGAAGCAACAAGACGTAAGTGAGCACACAGGGGAGCCAGAAAGAAAGAAAGAAAGAAAGAAAGAAAGAAAGAAAGAAAGAAAGAGAGTGAGTGAGAAAGAGAGCGAGTGAAAATCTATTGTGTCTGGAGGCTGTTCCAGGGGAGTAGTAGAAAATGGAGCGGGGGATCCATTAGGGTCAGAGAGGAAGAGACCAATCTTACAGCATGCACAAAAACACTATACCTTCCACTGTAGCCATGGAGCACTCTGTGCGTGCGTGCGTGCGTGCGTGCGTGCGTGCGTGCTTTTTGTGTTTTTTACGTAAACTAACGCCCTACTTGATCATACTATGTCACACAATATCCACGTTTTCAGCTTGTAGATGTGGTATACCTTTGGAAAGTAACAGTTTTTTTTCCTTTTTTACATATGAGGTTTCCAGCTCGACAGTGTGTGTGTGTGTGTGTGTGTGTGTGTGTGTGTGTGTGTGTGTGTGTGTGTGTGTGTGTGTGTGTGTGTGTGTGTGTGTGTGTGTGTGTGTGTGCACGCGTGCGTGCGTGTGTGTGTGTGTTTACACAACCCACTGACACATTTAACCATTTTCCCTCTCGAATTATAACATTTTATAAAATAAAATGTGTGTCTTGATGACTACACACATGCACACTTCCCACACGAGTCCCCATTTTGTCACCATTTTTGGGTCAGTTCACAACAGCTAGCGTGTAAGACAAAATATTTGAATCATTTTCCAAATGTGTTTTCTGTTGAAGGATTCTACTAGCGTGGCAACAGCGTCTATCTGCCGCCGTCCTGTAGATTTCTGTGTATATCTCTTTTTGGCATTGTCCTCATCCAGAGTGTGTGAAGGCTTTCTTTAACAGTACAATAGCAGTGCTCTGGCTCAATGCTGGGGCTCTAATGGAAAAAAAACAGATGAGATGAGAGGAGAAGGATTATAATGACTCAAGTGTCGGAGAGATGAGTGCTTTCGTCATTGTCGACGCGAGGAGGATCGCCTGGCTGTCGCGCTGCTCGTAACATCCCATGACAAGGGTGAAGGACTGGCCTTGTCACGATATATGCTGTTCTACTGCAGCGGCTCGCAAAGTGGGGTCCGGGGAACGCCCTGAGGGATATATTTTTTAAACATTTTGACAGCACAAATGTTGTATATGGCATAATTATATATTCAGAAGGCAGCCCTCAAGTGTGGCGCTCCTCAATGGCTGGCAGAGACGAAAAGTTATTATAATTGTCACGGGGGCCCGCCCCCCCCTGCACTCCTTTGCATTTGAATGCCTGAACTGCGCAAACGTAAACAGTCCGGACAGTGAGGACAAAAGAGGTGGTACAAATTCTTCATGGGGGCTCGAGCCCCGCAGCCCCCACAGAGATGATGTCACTGCTGGCTGGTGAGGCATTTACTATAGGATACAACAGTACGTCCTCCTGGTGGGGACTTCTCACTGGCAGGTGAGCCAGTATAGGATACAACAGTACTTCCTCCTGGTGGGGACTTCTCACTGGCAGGTGAGCCAGTATAGGATACAACAGTACTTCCTCCTGGTGGGGACTTCTCACTGGCAGGTGAGCCAGTATAGGATACAACAGTACGTCCTCCCGGTGAGGCCTCCTCACTTGCAGGTGAGCCAGTATAGGATACAACAGCAGTGACAACACACACATGTGTGTGGGGAGGAATCAATTGGCATAGCGACTACATTGGGAAGAAAAAGCTGCAACAACAAAATAATAGACTGGTGCAGCTCAGAAACTTATATGCCTCTTTATTTATGTGCCAAGTACAAAAGAGTGCATGTTTCAACGTCTTCCTCAGAGTCATGATTCTGAAAAAGATGCAATGGCATCGTCAAGTCTGAGCTGCTCCTGTGTGTTCTTCTGTTGATGCCACCTATGGCTAACCTGACTCCGCCAGATGGGGCAGCCCATTGGACCCAGTGTACTCTCTGCTGCCCCATCTGGCGGAGTCAGGTTAACCTATGGCCAGAGCTAGTTTATATCCTAACCTATGAGAAATAAGCCGATAGCAATAACAACGCCATTCTGCTGCCAATTCATCTGTCAACTTGCTGCATGGCGAGTGTAACAGCTACTGTATGGTATTTCAGTGTGTACAATACCGGGGACTAATTTTAATGCCAGGTGTAAATATGATCCGACGGAATAACATCTGAATAATGTCACCATCTGCATAATCATATGAGACACATGTGTCAGCCAGCTGGAAACCACTCCATCGAGACTCCATGGGAGAATCTCCTTTGTGCCTCTTCCTCTTTGTCTTACGCTTCATTTATGGTCCGCCTGTCACGCCGAAAATAGCCAATCTATGGGCTCACAATGCGACTTGGATTAATACCTGTAATAATATGAATAATATTACAGTAATATTATTACCAATTGTGCACTAATTGCAACACTGTCCGCTATGATCTGTGCTGCTCGAGGCATTGTGAGTGTGTACATCAGCTGGTACTTTTTTGGATCAGGGCCCACTTGAAAATCTGGAAAGGTCCACCCATCTGACCACTTCAGTGGTTTGCATTAATAATCTCAATCAAATTAGTTGTAGTGGTGTTAAAATGACAATATCTGCCTCTGGGATGTATGAGTGGAGTTGCATATAAAGTATAAAAAACTGGAAATACAAAAACTGGAAATATACTCAAGTAAAGTACCTCACAATGTTTACTCAATTACAGTTTTTTCTACCAATGGATTCGTGATGATTAATGTGCATTTGATTTAATTTCCACGGCAGATGTCAGAGTAATAACTAATAATTATGTGAGCCATCTTTGGCATGCATTCTCCCATACATCCACCCAGGCAGGCATAGCAAACCGCCATAATGCTGCATGTAAATAAAGGTCAACCACGCGTGATTGGATTTGTAAGTGTATTTCACGCGCTGCTGTTTTATAATGAGGGTGTAATCTGCGAGAAAGAACAGAGGGAGGATGTGGGAACGCAGAGGGTGGAAAACCACGTATGTCCCAAACCCTAGCTGTATACAAGAAACGGAACGAACGCGTTCAGAAATAGTGACAAAAAACGATCTATAAGGTCACAACGCGTTGCGATGCGACGCGTTGTGAGCTTACTGATCTGCTATTTTCACTACTTTAGCTTGACACTCTAGTAGGGCATTACGTGACAAAAAAACAAACGAAAAAAACTTGTGAAACAATATGGAGATACAAGGTTCTCAGCGACAATATGGGAATACGGAGGGGGAGTAGGATTTATTCGTGAAAATAAACTGACAAGCACTAATATTGTTGCTAATGCGCGTTTCCGTCCCCATAGCAACTGAGCTAAGTATAACGGTTTAGATTGAATGTATATTGTTACAATTTCTAAAATAGGCTGAATACCAAATGTAAGGATGGATTAATGGCATTTATTTATTTATTTTTTATGTTTTTTTGTGGCTTTCGCCTTTATTTTATATGTTTTATGGAGGGACAGACAGTAGGCTGACAGGAAATGGGGAGAGAGATGGGGGGGGAAGACATGCAGTAAAGGCCGTCGGGATCGGGAGTCGAACCCGCGGCACACTGCCAGACTGGATTACCAGCCAAGGTGCCTGGACCACTGAGCCATGGCCCAGGCGGATTAATGGCATTTTGTATTTCTCCTTTATTAACCACTTGATCCCCAGCATCCCTATTCTGCATGGGAGGAGAGCGTTTGGCAAACAACTTGCTGATATCTCACAATCCGAAATAATAAGAACAACACGCAGAACAGGGTTTCGGAATGTTCTAGATTATCAGAATCCACTTTGCTTTGGTTTGAGTGCTGACTTTTAGACCTCTTTTAATACCAGACAGTGGCCTTGTGGTTAGAGTGTCCGCCCTGAAACTGGGAGGTCGGGGTTCGATCCCCGGCCGGGTCATACCAAAGACTGTAAAAACGGGACCCAATGCCTCCCTGCTTGGCACTCAGCATCAATGGGTTGGATTGGGGGTCAAATCAACTAATGATTCCCGAGTGCGGCGCACGCTGCGTCTCACCGTTCCAAGAGATGGGTCAAATGCAGAGAACAAATTTCACTGCGGTAACGTCTGTGACTAATCGTACGACTTTGACTGATGATAAATTTTAAGCAACAGTGAAACTATTGAAGATATCTCGATAACATGTGTAGGAACTGTAAATCAGCCGATCTCTTCACACTTCCCTGATCTTTCCCTGAAAGCACCCTGAAAAGTTCTACATATAGAATACAGGTACAGTGGGTGTCTTTTGGAGTCCAGTGTTGGAGCATGGTGGATCTCCATTGGGAGATAGTTCCACAGGGTGGAGGCTGCCTCACTGAACGCTCTGTTCGCTCAAACAGTGATATAACTATACTTGTGTGGGGCCCAAATGTCCCCACAGCCACAGGTACCGAAGAATGTGTGTTCACTGTTCAGCTAGGTTTACAATAGGAAAAAGTATTCAGGTTGGGGTTAATTGTTCGTTTGTTGGGTTTATGGAGGAGGCCTGAGAGGTACTGTGGATACACAACACACGCACACGCACGCACACACACACACACACACACGCACGCACGCACGCACGCACACACACACACACACACACACACACACACACACACACACACACACACACACACACACACACACACACACACACACACACACACACACACACACACACACACACACACACACACACACACGCACGCACGCACGCTGCATCATATGCCACTGTGATGCAGCGCCACTCTTCTTTCTATCTCGTTAGCAAACCGAGCCTTTGGTCTCTGGCTGTCAGACATGAAATAGTACTGGACTGAACTTGTATTAATTTGTACAGAGCTGCCATGGAATTGTGTCAGTTAATAATATGAGAGAGAGAGAGAGAGAGAGAGAGAGAGAGAGAGAGAGAGAGAGAGAGAGAGAAATGAGATGGCTAATTTACTCAGTGTGTGCCCAGCACAGCGCTCCATGTCTCCATGCTACATTAAGCAGTAGATCTGTGGTGTGGTACTTTAACTGGCCGTGGTGCAGCCTCTCTGCCAGGCTGTGGTCTGGTGGTCTATATACAGTACACAGCCTCTCTGCCAGGCTGTGGTCAGGTCTATACAGCCTCTCTGCCAGGCTGTGGTCAGGTCTATACACTACACAGCCTCTCTGCCAGGCTGTGGTCAGGTCTATACACTACACAGCCTCTCTGCCAGGCTGTGGTCAGGTCTATACACTACACAGCCTCTCTGCCAGGCTGTGGTCTGGTCTATACACTACACAGCCTCTCTGCCAGGCTGTGGTCTGGTCTATATACACTACACAGCCTCTCTGCCAGGCTGTGGTCTGGTGGTCTATATACAGTACACAGCCTCTCTGCCAGGCTGTGGTCTGGTGGTCTATATACACTACACAGCCCCTCTGCCAGGCTGTGGTCTGGTGGTCTATACACTACACAGCCTCTCTGCCAGGCTGTGGTCTGGTGGTCTATATACACTACACAGCCCCTCTGCCAGGCTGTGGTCTGGTGGTCTATACACTACACAGCCTCTCTGCCAGGCTGTGGTCTGGTGGTCTATATACACTACACAGCCCCTCTGCCAGGCTGTGGTCTGGTGGTCTATACACTACACAGCCTCTCTGCCAGGCTGTGGTCTGGTGGTCTATATACACTACACAGCCCCTCTGCCAGGCTGTGGTCTGGTGGTCTATACACTACACAGCCTCTCTGCCAGGCTGTGGTCTGGTGGTCTATACACTACACAGCCCCTCTGCCAGGCTGTGGTCTGGTGGTCTATATACACTACACAGCCCCTCTGCCAGGCTGTGGTCTGGTGGTCTATACACTACACAGCCCCTCTGCCAGGCTGTGGTCTGGTGGTCTATACACTACACAGCCTCTCTGCCAGGCTGTGGTCTGGTCTATACACTACACAGCCTCTCTGCCAGGCTGTGGTCTGGTGGTCTATATACAGTACACAGCCTCTCTGCCAGGCTGTGGTCTGGTGGTCTATACACTACACAGCCTCTCTGCCAGGCTGTGGTCTGGTCTATACAGCCTCTCTGCCAGGCTGTGGTCTGGTCTATACACTACACAGCCTCTCTGCCAGGCTGTGGTCTGGTCTATACACTACACAGCCTCTCTGCCAGGCTGTGGTCTGGTCTATACACTACACAGCCTCTCTGCCAGGCTGTGGTCTGGTCTATACACTATACAGCCTCTCTGCCAGGCTGTGGTCTGGTCTATACACTACACAGCCTCTCTGCCAGGCTGTGGTCAGGTCTATATACAGTACACAGCCTCTCTGCCAGGCTGTGGTCTGGTCTATACAGCCTCTCTGCCAGGCTGTGGTCAGGTCTATATACAGAACACAGCCTCTCTGCCAGGCTGTGGTCTGGTCTATACAGTACACAGCATCTCTGCCAGGCTGTGGTCAGGTCTATATACAGAACACAGCCTCTCTGCCAGGCTGTGGTCAGGTCTATATACAGTACACAGCCTCTCTGCCAGGCTGTGGTCAGGTCTATATACAGAACACAGCCTCTCTGCCAGGCTGTGGTCAGGTCTATACAGTACACAGCCTCTCTGCCAGGCTGTGGTCTGGTCTATACAGTACACATACAGCGGTGGTGGAAATAGTACTCAAGTTTTGAGTTTTTCCCTGAAGTGAAAGTATCAATACTGCAATATACTACATTATAAGTAAAAGTCCGGAATTCAAAATGTATTTAAAAATACAGAGGAAAAAATCCACCGGTATTTTTCTTTAATTACATTTCTTTCGAGACAGCTGTCATCGGCGGTGGAAAAACGTGCACCGTTCTATTATGGCTAACTGCAAAATCGTTAAAATCCCATTTGTGCAGGTTTGTGTGTTTTGCGAGAGGCAGAGAAAACATTTCTGCCGTCGCGCAGCAGAGTCAACGGGTGATTGACGTTGGAGTGACGCTTTAAAAAGTTACTAGTGGAATATTTAGACTCTTTGCGGCGTCGACAAGGCTTCTCAGTTTCTGTTTACACATTGCTGAGTGTTTTTATTTTTTAACAGATTATGTTTGTCTCCGGCTTCCTGTCTCTCCTATAAGGGGCTTCTGCAGAGCTGCTGGGGGAAGCTCACAGCAGAGCAAATTCTTACTTTCTTTTGTCATCCGAAATGTTTTAGTTTTAGTCTAGTTTTAGTTGACTAAATATAGTCAACAAATTCTCTTGATTTAGTCGACTAAAAATGCGCGTTGCAAACTAAAACATCCGAAATGTTTTAGTTTTAGTCTAGTTTTAGTTGACTAAATATAGTCAACACATTCTCTTGATTTAGTCGACTAAAAATGCGCTTCGGCAGGCTTTGATGGCGTCGTAAAGAAATTTTAAATAGCAGAACTACAGTATAAGCTCACAGTGAGTACAACTGGTATTTATGGTTTGGTGTGTGTGTCTGTGGGTGTGTGTCTGTGGGTGTGTGTGTGTGTGTGTGTGGAGGGGGGGGGGGGGTGATTCAATTACTGTTGAGGTCAAGGAAGCCAAACTGTGTGTTAGTTAGCGAACGAGTCGATCGTTTTTATTTTTATCTTGGATCTTAATTGGGTTGGATTTTAATTCAGAGATAAATCAAAGGACTATATGAACAGGAGCAGGATGGTGCCCAAAGGCTGTGCGTGCGTGCGTGCGTGCGTGCGTGCGTGCGTGCGTGCGTGCGTGCGTGCGTGCGTGCGTGCGTGCGTGCGTGCGTGCGTGCGTGCGTGCGTGCGTGCGTGCGTGCGTGCGTGCGTGCGTGCGTGCGTGCGTGCGTGCGTGCGTGTGTTTCCTGGATTTCCAGTAATATTGTTTGTAAATGACAAAGATCAATAATGCTTATTCTCTGCCAGCGATGGCCCTCCACTGCACCGCATACATCACATCACTACAGCTAAACTTAATGTCTTTCTCTCTCTCTCTCTCTCTCTCTCTCTCTCTCTCTCTCTCTCTTTGTGGGCAGAACTCTCACAATTACAGTGGGGGTTGCTGTGGATTTGTGTCAGTTTTTCGGTCGATCACAAGATTACAAAAAATTCTGCAGGGTCTGCCTAATAATCTCACACCAGCTCTCTGCAATATCACGGTTCCCATCTGTCCACTGTGTGACCAAGATACCGCCATTGAACCAAGCCGGATCTTGCTCTGAAAATGCACGCGGCACGGCAGACCATTTTCAAGGTTCTCAAGTGGGGCCATATCCGGGAAAAAAAATTGTATACCTATAGCTGCAGCTGCTGTCCATGGTGCTGAAGCTGCTGGTCCTAGTGCTGCAGTAACTGTCTACGGTGCTGAAGTCGATGTCCATAGAGAAGTGTGAAAGAACACACCAAGTAAAGTGTAGCCTCGATACCCAGGCTTTTATATTCGTTCGCATTCGGCTCAAAAAAGGGAGGGGAGGGGAAGAGGGGGGGAGGGGCAGAGGGGCTCAGACCGATGAACCAATATGATCCAGCACATTGCTCCCGGCGGAACCCGCCCCTCTAGACCAGAGATCACGGTGGCTGGGCCAGGATAAGTAAAGTTACTTGGTGTTCTTTTTCAGTCAAGTCTCAAATGGAGCAGATCTACCAGCTCACAGTGAGTTTGTAGATCGGCTATTTTTGGTGAATGTCCCCCCCCCCCCCCCCCCCCCCCCAAGAATAGGGATGCTGGGGTTTAAGTGGTTAAACGTCAAATATAAAAAAATA
>NC_136805.1:15471652-15539152 GCF_951216825.1 Electrona antarctica
GCTCATAGGAGTGGCTGCAACCACTCAAAAACACAGAATGCACAGAGAACAACGTCAAGAAACCAGGATAAGCAAGAACCCAGCATCTGTCTAAACAAGTTGCTATCTAAATAACAATCTGTACATTGAAACTACAGGATAGCAGGTAAACGATGAGCCTGCCATCTGTCCAAACAGCATGCTATCTAAACAACAATCAGTACAGCCGGGAACAAAGCATCGGTCTAAACAATATACCTAATATATCTAAATAATAATCTGCACATTGGCCTGGGCCGTGGCTCAGCGGTCCAGGCACCTTGGCTGGTAATCCAGTCTGGCAGTGTGCCACGGGTTCGACTGCCGATCCCGACGGCCTTTACTGCATGTCTTCCCCCCATCTCTCTCCCCATTTCCTGTCAGCCTACTGTCTGTCCCTCCATAAAACATATAAAATAAAGGTGAGAGCCACAAAAAAAACATAAAAAAAAAACCATCCGCCCAGTGCAACAGGGCTGCCTACGGAAAACAAGTAGGTGTACTGTAAGTGTAAGTCAATTTTCGGTTACTGCATTGTCTATAGAGGGTATGCGTCTGACATCATCATCAAACCCGGCAGTTATGCAGGAATGCCTACTACTGGCAAAAAACTACTTTCTGGCGTTGACAACCCATGCATCCAAACAGAAAAGTCCTATCTGATTGCATTAAACAACGTTAAACAATGTTAAACTCACTTTGCATGTTGCTTTGCCACTCGATTTGCCACTCGATGTGCCATTCACTTTAAGCATGCGCATACCCTCTATTTCTCACTTCAAATGTTTTCGAAACCATTCTTGAGAGCAATTTGTTTAGCTATAAGTTATATGATATGTAAGTGACATGTTTGGTTACGTGGCTGTCATGTTGATATGAGCAGGTGCTCTGAGCCTTTGATTAGACCCGTTGTAGGCCGCGTTCGGAAATACAGCACTGGAGCGCACTCGCTAATTAGTTTGCATTGCACAGTGCGCTCAATGTGCTATTTCCTCCGAACACGCCCATAGAGTGGAGTGATAATTATCCAGAAATAACACACCGCTGAATTCAGTGATTGACCAATCAGAATCAAGCATTCATCCAAGCCTCTTAATAAGTATAAATAACATGCTATCTGACATGTGTGGTCAAGAAAACAAACCTCAAGAAATCTCTCTCTCTCTCTCTCTCTCTCTTCTCTCTCTCTCTCTCTCTCTCTCTCTCTCTCTCTCTCTCCTCTCTCACCTGTACTCCAGGGAGAAGTGTGTGAGCTCGGTGGTGTTGTGGATCCATTTGAACTCCAGGGGCCAGCTGCCTTCGGCCATGCAGGTGAGCACCAGCCGGTTCCTCTCCAGATGCAGCTGGCTGCGCACCGGCTCCGTCTTGAAGTAGGGAGGCACGTCATCTATAGGAGGAGGGGGGAACACAGCAATGTTAGACCAGTGGTTCCCAAACCTTTTCATGTCAAGGACCCCCAAATTGACACTCGTTAGCCTGCGGAACCCCCATTTGAAAATATATGATATAGTGAATGATATAGTACTTTATTGTCAGTTCACACTGAAATTTGTCTTGTCTTGCGACCCAGCAGCCAAGAATGCAGAACACACATTTGACATAACACAAAAAACAAGACAATTTACATACATAAAGACATGAAGACAAGAGCAATATCCACCGCCTAGATTACCCCATGGCTACTACAACTCCTGATTAAGCCTCAAAGTTGACTGGTGGACAAAGGACCTCTTTAGTCTGACCTTATTGTATGCTGGTACACCATATCTCCTTCCTGAAGGTAGCAACCCTATATTCTCCATACAACACATGCTTAGTATTAGAGGTGATATTCCTTGCTAACCTTAGGATGCTGTTATCATACGTGGATGTATAAAGTTTCTGAAGTGGTTGTCCAATAATCTTTGAACAAATGTTCAGTTGTTGCTGCAGTTGTGACTTTAGGGCTGCAGACAAACATCCATACCAGGTGCTACAGTACTGAAGAACACTCGCACCGAAGAAGGATCTTAGACGGCGAAGGAAGTAGATTCTTTGCTTTGTTTTCTTACACACTGAATCAATCTGATCTTTCCATGACAACAGATGGTCTATTACTACTCCTAGGTATTTGTACGAACATACCTGGTTGATCGGTTCACCATGAATAGTAATGGGGGATCTGTGAATTAGGCTACGGACCCCCATTTAATGGCATTTATATCTCCCAATGTATATTGTAAAATCAAAGTTAATTTTTAACTCTGAGAGTGTACAAATGGAACCAAATGGACCCTAACAGGGTCACAGTTACAGACCCATAAGGGTCCATTTGGTTCCTAATTATCATTTAGCTGGGGACCCTCTGGAACACTCTCAAGGACCCCTGGTGGTCCCCGGACCCCACTTTGGGAACCACTGTGTTAGACCACTCGTTCTCAAACTATCTCAAACCCATTTCTGGGGTTTTTATTTTTCCTTTAAAATATATAGAGGCTTTGATGTCCCCATGGTACAAAGTGAGAGTTATGTCTGCTCACAGCTGACAACAACAAACAACATTAACAGCTAGAAGGAATGCTGCGTCCCTTCCAAGTGGTCCGAAATTGGATTCAAACAACATTCTGAATAAAATAAATTATCTTCTCGTCTCCTGGGGAAGACAAGAAAAAAGGGGGTTTGGGGTTCCTCACTCACTCACTCACTCACTCACACACACACACACACACACACACACACACACACACACACACACACACACACACACACACACACACACACACACACACACACACACACACACACACACACACACACACACACTCACTCACTCACTCACTCACTCACTCACTCACTCACTCACTCACTCACTCACTCACTCACTCACTCACTCACTCACTCACTCACTCACTCACTCACTCACTCACTCACTCACTCACTCACTCACTCACTCACTCACTCACTCACTCACTCACTCACTCACTCACTCACTCACACTCACACTCACACTCACACACACACACAATTTTAACATCTCCATCAAATCAACACTTTTGTGCTAACTGTCAACGTCCCGCGCGGACGCCAATATCTCACCCTTGATAGATGACGTTGAGAGGCGGAGAGCATACTTGATGATCATTGTAAATATAGAACAAATTAATTGGATGGTTGGATAATATAATTATCAAATTGACTGATAATCAAGCATTGAAATTAAACTGTCAGAATGATCTATAGTGGCTGATTCTTTTTGCGCTCCCATTTTGGCTCTGCGAGCGAACACACTGGAACCGACTGATAAGACTGAAGGAACAAGGGAGCACAAAGTTGGGGCGAAAACAATGAGAGAGGATTTGGCTTCGAGTTCCAATCACATTTTCCCCCATAAAGATAGCAAAACATTGCGACACACACACACACAGACGCACGAGCACACAGTGGTGGATCTGTCTGGGGGAGGCGTGTCCCGAACAACTGGAACGGCCCAGCATCCATCCAGCATCTGGATTGAACATTAGCCAAAACACAATAGCAGATGTACAAGGTCAGGTCACGAGTTGCAACGCAATGCATCGCGAGCTTGTAGATTGGCTATTCTATATACTGTATAGCTTGTGCTCACACTTGGTAAACCTCCATGATGAATAGGGTGTTGCCCGCCTCCCGTTTCCTCTCATCATACACGCTTAGTGCTTTAACACATTTTGGGCGGGAACCACTTTTGGTGTTAGCATTATGTTATGTTTTAGCTATTGAAAAATAGCAGATCTACAAGCTCATAGCGCGCCACCGAGTGGCGCGCTACGAGCTTGTAGGTCTGCTATTTTTGAAAAATCGAAGAAAGACTGACATAAAAACATAGCTTTTTCAGAAAACTGTCATTTTCAAACAGACATTTTTAGAATCTGATCTCAGGTCAAAATGGGTTAATAGCAGAAGGGAGAGCTGCTTTACATCCCGAGTTGTGTAAACCATAGAAGAAGGTTTAATGAGGCTAGTGATTCAGTGGCCGACACCACATAATACACTCTGTATGCGGCTCACTTCACACACTAATAATAATACCACTGCAGATCGCTGTAGAGTCCCTCTGCACTCCTTATGTTTAAGATCTCCAAATCATTGTATTTCGACCCGTTGCGAGCTTGTAGATTGGACATTGTTGCTGACCTTTGTGAACTAAAAACTAAACTAGACTTGAATGTCCAAAACTGGTACTTTTCAGGATAGTTTTGAGCTTGTGGATCTGCTACTTTTAATGCTTTTGTGTGACGCTGCAGTATGATCAAGTAAGGCATTTATTTACAAAAAAAAAACCCTCTAAAAGTTAAAATATGGAGATAAGAGGATTCTGCCCGACAGTGACAAAATCTAAACTAAACTGAAATTGAACACAAAACGTCAAAAGGAAATAAAAACTAACTTGAATAACGCATTTTGGGCGGGAACTCCTTTTGGTGTTTTAAACATTATGTTATAATTTAGCTATTGAAAAATAGCAGATCTACAAGCTCATAGCGCGCCACCGAGTGGCGCGCTATGAGCTTGTAGATCTGCTATTTTTGAAAAATTGTGAAAATATTTATTTCAGAAAACTGGAGGATTTAGAAGATTTCTTTTGTTATTTCGAGGTCAGGCCTAAATGGGATAACCTTGACACGCAGCATGCAGGTGCAGGTGGTAAAAACAAACCAAGAGGCTCAGCTACGGCAGTGCAGCGTGCCTCAGGCGGCTGCAGATATCCACTGCTGTTCTGCGACAGCACCGCTCACAGCATCCTGACACCGTACTGTCTTGTTATCTCTGTTTGTTGTTTCCTTTGTTGCTTTCTGTTCTTCAGTATCTTTTTTACAGAGTGTTTTTGATGCGTTGGGGAGAATTTCACCATTCACGATGTTGACAATAAACTCGAAGTTGAGTTGAAGTTGGAAGTTGTATTCATGTAAAAAAAAGTCAAAAACACGCATCATCTGCAAGCTTGAAACGTGGCGCGATGTGACACGTTTCCAGCTTGTGTAGTAGATCTGGTACGTTTGATACTTTTGAATTAGAATCCTGAAAAGTAACAGCTTTGGACATGAGATGGGGCACCTGCACCTACCATCAGCTCCCAGTACTTATACGGCACGACTTGCCGTGCCCATAATCAATGCTAGACTCATACGCTGAGTTGGTGGGATCAAACCCATGACCTTGTGGGTTGTGGTCCTATAAGGTGAGAGCTCTACCGACTGAGCTACCCGGATATTTATTGAACATTCCTGGAAAATCGTTGACTGTATATAATATTTATTTACTTTGGAATTTGAACTTTTGAAAAGCTTGAAACTTTTGAATACTTTACTTACTTCATTCCTTACTTACTTACTAGCCTCAGAGATCCATGCGATTTTGTTATAAAATAATTAAACAAAAACTGGGTGAACCAGGAAATCTGGTCTAGGAGTGGGAGTGAACCTTGTGTTTCCCTAACCAATAACAGCGCAGAGGGGCGTCGCTCCAAATGTGTCAGGGTTCTCCGCTGTGTTCTACCGGGGAGGGGCGAACAAGGTTGGTGAACCAATAGGGAGGCTACTTACTTAATACTATTATACTAAAATGTGACTTTCACTTTCACAACTTTCATGTGTTTGACACAGAGATAGAATAATTGAACACTAAGTTGAAAGACAAGCGTCAGTGCAAAGGCCCACAGGCCCGTCGTCCACAGAGAGTCATGGCAACACGGTAGCAGTTATGGGAGTCCTGCCGCGCTTCCTGTCGGAATATATCCTCTCCCCCCCAGTGCCGTCAACTCTGCTCGGGCTGTGATATATTCAGCTAAAAAAAAATGCGACACGTTTTCTCTGAGTGTGTGTCAGACACACTGCAGGGCGACGGGGGGGGGGGAGAAGAACAAGCGGAACAGAACGACACCACCAGAGGCGGAAAAACCGCAGTTGGGCGACTTCTATACCAGTGTGATGAGTTAAAATGGAGGGGAAAAGGAAACAGCGGCGACGGCAAGAGACGGAATGGAGGGATCCAAAATAGAGATGGAATGCAGTGGTCCCCCTAGACCCACAGTTGGGTCTAGGGGCCACCAGGTGGTGCACATGGAACCATACAGGTCTGTAATTCTTAGAGCCTTTATGGAACCAAATGGACCCTGATGGGTCTGTTACTCTGAAAGCTTATATGGAACCAAATGGACCCTCATGGGTCTGTAACTCTGAGAGTGTACAAATGGAACCAAATGGACCCTGATGGGTCTGTAACTCTGAGAGTGTACAAATGGAACCAAATGGACCCTCATGGGTCTGTAACTCTGAGAGTGTAGAAATGGAACCAAACGGACCCTTGAGAAACAATGTTGTGGTGCATGTAAATTAAACGAGTGCTGCGCGCCCCAGGGGCACCAGGGGGCGACATCCCCCCCTTGTGGGGTTAATGTGGTGCCATGGGAGGGTTGGGGCGGGTGTGGGGGGGGGGGTATCACAATGGAATTTGATTGGATGAGATTAATTGTTCCCCTGGTGATGATAGCATGCACTTTTATCTGTGATGGAGAGATATAGAGAGATAGCGAGAGATAGAAGTAGTTGAAGGCTATAGAAGAAAACGCGCACACGTACGCGCGCGCGCGCACACGCACACGCACACACACACACACACACACACACACACACACACACACACACACACACACACACAGAAAGACACACACGGAGGGAGCGAGGGAGGTGTATATATTGGGTACAAGGCCAGGCCCATTGATCAGTAGATGAGTATCTGTGGTATCTGGGCTGGTGTGTCTCATTAGAGGCCGGCAGTGAGGCCTGTTAGCGGTGTGCTAATGATCCTGCTATCAGCAAACAGCCTGCTAAGACACTACGGGAGCGCGCGAGGACGCCTGTGAACACCAGGAGAGATTAGTGGAAGAAGTTATCCCATGTTTTAGACAGTTGAACCGTTTCTCAAACTTTTTCATGTCAAGGAAATTTAAATCGGGCTATTTTCAGTGAAAGTTTTCCCACCACAGCACAAGCTTAGATCTCCTATTTTTGAATAGCCAACATATAAATGGATAACGTGGTTAAAATGATTGTACTGCTACAGCATACAGTATGAACGACTTCTGCATGCAGTGTGTAATAAGCGTAGTAAGAGTGGAAAGTGCAGTATAATAGGCTATTTGCTTCTGAGATGAGTAGAGGTGCAGTATAACCCATTTTGGGCGAGAACCCCTTTTGGTGTTAGCATTATGTTATGCTTTAGCTATTAAAAAATAGCAGACCTACAAGCTCGTAGCGCGCCACTCGGTGGCGCGCTACGAGCTTGTAGGTCTGCTATTTTTTGAAAAATCGAAGAACGACTGACATAGAAACATAGCTTTTTCAGAAAACTGTCAGGATGTAGAAGACATTTTTAGAATCTGATCTCAGGTCAAAATGGGATAAAGTATAGAAAAATGGACGCACTCAAGTGAAGTAAAAGCACAGTAGTAACATTGTACTTGAGTATCCCAGTGTACAGTACTACTACTCAGTTACTTTCCAGCGCAGCCACGGAGCAGCGGGGGAGTTCCTCCTGATTGTTTCAAGTGCCGTGGGAAATATGAATACAAATCCAAAACGATGGAAACCAGTTATGCTATAGCTGTCGGCCCTTGGATCCGATTTATTCAGTAATTGGCTACTCTATATATATATTTTTTGTGTGGAATGAGCAAATGTGAGCTATACTGCTATAAGAAAATTGATTCTTGTTTTAGATGCGCCGGGATAGAAAAATGTATCAAACGCGTGAGTAAATGTATTCATGGATTCATGGAACCGATATATAAAATAACTGGCCCACATATTATGCTATGTGATCTCTATGTCTCCACTCATCTCAAATATATCTCCCAGAGTTTTATTTATATGATTTGCGTGATCTTAAGCTGTTGACAGACCTCTTCTATTCTCCTCTTCTAAGTTCTTCATTCTGAGCGTGGATCTGTTTTACGAATGGTTTGTGGAAACCATTCGTAAAACAGATCCATTTTGTGTGAACTTGTGGCAGAACTGAAAACGCTGATTATGACTCAGGATTACATGTTGAAACTAAGGCAACAGACAATGGCCCAGTTTCCCAAAGGACACATGGTGTAAGAGGTATGGTGTTACACATGCTCAGATGCTCTCTAGGCCGCACACAGAAGCCTGTGAACATAGATATTTTGTGCATAGATGTGCCACGCAATGGTAGGCATCAGGCCTCAGACCTGAGGCCTGGTATGGTAGGCCTCAGGCCTCAGGTCTACCATTCTGAAATTTAATTTAATAATATTTGGACTTCTGGACAGCTGACAGTAGGCTCTCGTAAATTAAATTTCAGAAAGGTAAACCTGAGGCATGAGGCCTACCATACCAGGCCTCAGGCCTGAGGCCTGAGGCCTACCATTGCGTGGCACATCTATGCACGAGATGTCTATGTTCACAGGCTTCTGTGTGCGGCCTAGAGGGCATCTGAGCATGTGCCATACAGTACCTCTTACACCATGTGTCCTTTGGGAAACCGGGCCAATAGCTGTAGCAGCAGGGAAACGTCATATATTGCCTCTGTCGTGTGGAAACCTCATACAGTACATGTGTATGTGCAAAACTGTTACTTTTCACGACTCAAATTCAAAGATGTCAAAAGTGGCAGATCTACAAGCTGGAAACACGCCGCTGCTACGCTTGATGCTTTTGTGTGACGCCGTAGTCAACTTTAGATACTTTAAAGTATTGAGGGTTTATGTCGTAAAATGTCTGACCACATTCAAGTCAACCGCAAACATCCTCTGTCAAAACGAGGCTTCCTTTTCATCGCCTAGCCTTTCCGCGGGTGAGAGTACCAAATACCGGAGCTCTTATGTCACCGCCATCAAACCACGGCGCGGTGCGGCGGTGGCACAGCGACACGGGGATGGGGGATTCAATGCCAAGGGCAAACATGTCTGCGCTTCACTTCCAATGAATGTGAAGGGCCAGGACGCACCCAGAGAGAGACTATACAGTAGGTTTTCCGCTGGGCTGCGCCCGCCAGGCATGGCACCCGGCACCCGGCGTACAGTACAAAGCAATTACTGCGTCGATGGCGACATCTCATCTGCATACAGTACAAAGTACATCTCCTGCTAGAGGGTTCTCCCCGGGGCTGCAGCCCAGGTTGACTCCTAGACAGCCAGCCAGCGTGCACGCGTGCGTGCGTGCGTCTGTGTATTCCCAAATGTCCCCACAAGTATAGAAAATATGCATGAGGGCAATTGTCCTGGTCTTCGTAAGATTCAATGTGTTTCAAAGCTTACAATTAGGAAAAGATTCATTGGAGATACGGTTAGCATTAAGCATTTAGAGGTGCCCATTTATATTAGTTATGCGTCAGCTTGCATTGGAAAATAGGCAATCTGCATGCTCACTGCGCGTCGAAGCTTGACATATTGTGACCTTGTAGATCTGCTATTTCTTTCGGCTATTTTCAATGGCCTCATACATTTTTCATTTCCTCACAATTATAGGAAAGACACACACAGACACAAAGGTGTGTGTGTGTGTGTGTGTGTGTGTGTGTGTGTGTGTGTGTGTGTGTGTGTGTGTGTGTGTGTGTGTGTGTGTGTGTGTGTGCGCACGTGCGTGCGTGCCCCTTAGGTGTATCATGTGTGTGTGTCACACAATCACGCCACTAACCCAGTCTGCACCACGCTCGGTCAATTAAATGTGCTCCCTCATTAATGAGAGGTGCCAGGTACAAATGCTCGGCCCTGGGGTGAGCATCCATAATTAAAGAGAACTTCTAGAATTATTTTTCTAAAAAAGAATGGAGGGGCCCGCGGTCCGTGGCCCCTTTCTCCTCTCCTCTCCTCTCCTCTCCTCTCCTCTCCTCTCCTCTCCTCTCCTCTCCTCTCCTCTCCTCTCCTCTCCTCTCCTCTCCTCTCCTCTCCCTTTATAAAGTAAAGGTCACAACAAGTCTCAGAGTCCTCCATTATCTCCATCTTGAAACTGCGAAGCGATTGGAGGTATACCAGTGGTGGAAAAAAGTACTCAAATGTTTTACTTTGAGTAAACGTATCAATACTGCAATGTAGAAATACTCTGTTACAGTTCGGAATTCAGAATTGACTCGAGTAAAAGTACAACATATTGGTATCAAAATGTACTTAGATGTATACCAAAAGTAAAGTGGGAGCGTGCATTTATCCGCACATTAATGAATCACAATGTACCTTCAGTGAATTTCCGGCATCATTAGCGTCACTCCGTCAGGCTGCAGCGTTTTGTTTTTCGCTCATATTTCACGGGGCGGCTCGTTTATATTTTTTCCGGGGGCGAGAACACATTTCCGCGGCACAGGAATGGCTTCATCAGCGACTCCGAGGAGCGCCGTGGAAATGTACGCGGCGTTATCATGCAGTATTTATGTTTGTAATCCCGTCCCCGGGGTGATGAGTCGTCGTTGGCAGCGATGTGAATGAATTAACCCGTTCAGGACGGGAACTCTTATTGCTGTTTTAAGCATTAGGCCTATGTTATACTTTAGCTATTGAAAAATAGCAGATCTACAAGCTCACGCTATGAGCTTGTAGATCTGCAATTTTTTTTTAAATCGTGAAAATGTGGTGTAAATATTTGACCGAACGATTTTAACTCAAATCTTTGCTTCTGGGAGGTCCCTGCAGGAACATCATTATTTTCAGATGGGGGTCCGCGGCCAAAAACAGATAATTCCCGGGCGTCCTTGACATGGAAAAGGTTGAGAACCACTCCACTGACATAGAAACATAGGGTTTTTCTGAAAACTGTTAGGATTTAGAAGCCTTTCTATTTTTTGGAATCGGCCTCAAGTCCAAATGGGTTAAAGGGTCATTGGGTGCTGGCAGGATGTTTCCCGAGCGCCGTACAGTACGCGGCCCTCGCTCCACGGCACACGGTATCCGTGCAAACGCACAAGGTCATTTTCAAGGAGGGGCTGTCACTTTAGACCAGGGCTTCTCAAAGTATAGTGCTGTGGCACTCTAGGGTCCAGGGGTGCCTCAGAATATACTTCATCATTTTTGGAATTTATTACACAACGCGTCACCTTGACGTTTCCCCCCAGAATAGGAAAGCTGGGGTTTCAGTGGTTAAAAGTGAGGTATAAGGTCTGTCCTATAATGGAAACAAATATTCTCTCCAGTTTTTTCTCGTGACATACTGTATCTGTCGGGGAAAGATTTAAATATTTATGTATCGTTAATGTGAGAAAGCGTGCTATGAAGTAACAGTGTTAACTCAGGGGTCGCATTCTGAGCTGGTATATCTGCTGTTTTGACTAGTTGGGTTCCGGGCAACTGTCTAAACTCTCTTTTGGCTGTTGAGCTAAAAGCTTTGGGAAGCACTGGTCTAGCGGTTGTGATGCTGTGGCAGTCATAGTGTCAGCCTCTCTCCTGCATCAGATCCCTGGAGGAGCACGCACCATGCCCTGGGTGGGACGCACCATGCATATTTAAACTGCAGCCTGAGGCCAGCCAGGTAGGCGCACACACACACACACACACACACACACACACACACACGCACAGTCGCACACACACGCACACGCACACACACACACCATGGATGCGGGTACAACTATCTCCTTATGGGTGTGGGTGTCGTGTCTGTGCATGACTGGGTACACTTGTGTACCCATGTGTATGTGCGTGTGTGTGTGTGTGTGTGTGTGTGTGTGTGTGTGTGTGTGTGTATACGATTGCCTCTGCGTGTGTAGCCTGCACAGTAGTTCCAATATGTGACAACATGCGCATGTGTCTTTCCTGAGCGTGTGTGTGTGTGTGTGTGTGTGTGTGCTTGTGTATGCACATGGTGACCGATACCTCGTCCCCTGGAGATGGTCAGATCGAGGCTAGCTGACAGATTCGCTATCGCCCATCATGCACACACACACACACACACACACACACACACACACACACACACACACACACACACACACACACACACACACACACACACACACACACACACACACACACACACACACACACACACACACACACACACACGTCCAGGGGGAGCAGGGCTCCTGGCCAGTGTCCAGCTCATTACTGACAGGCTCCTTTTGTTCCATCATGGCTCAGTGCTGCCATGCCTCCCCTCCCTCCTCATCTGTAGCACTACATTTCCCAGGAGGCCGTGCGACCGGGCCACTAATCCCTCCCACCAGCCATACCTGCTAAGCCCATATACTGTCTGCCTGGCTGCAGCTGGCCGCATTCCAGAGACAGGGGTGTGTGCAGTTGGTGGAAGAATTACCAGAAGAACTACTACATTTATTTTTTACTTGAGTAAAGTATAAATAATACAAAGTAGAAGTACTCTGATAATATAAAAAGCTAGAAGTTATCAGTCACCAGAACCAAGGACATAATGTTTTCAATGAATTTATTATGGTTCAAATTGAGTGTCTGATCAAAATAAATCAAACCCGTGTGAAGTGAGGGGCGCTCTTATCATCATACGTCATCTCATTCCGGCCAATGAGCTCAAAACTGGCCATTCATTGTCAATAGCATTCAATGTTTGTGTTAGGACAATGTTTGTGTTTACACAAACCCTCAAAGCTGGACAAAAATTAATATCAAATATCTAATTACTGAATCAACAACTTAAAAACTGTCTGGGGTGAAACACAAAAGCCGATAAAATGACGCCAACCATGTTTGAAAGTGAAATATCCCTTTACTTGAGTAAGTAAAAATATTATACATAATTACTTTCCAGTATACTGCATGTGCAAATCCCTGCTGTGGGCAGTGCGAGTGGCACACAGCAGGCACGGCGTGTAGAGGCATGCAGTGCGTATGGTGGGTAGAGGCATGCAGTGTATATGGCACACAGCGGGCATGGCGGGTAGAGAGGCATGCAGTGTATATGGCACACAGCGGGCACGGCGGGTAGAGGCATGCAGTGTGTATGGCACACAGCGGGCACGGCGGGTAGAGGCATGCAGTGTGTATGGCACACAGCGGGCATGGCGGGTAGAGGCATGCAGTGTGTATGGCACACAGCGGGCACGGCGGGTAGAGGCATGCAGTGTGTATGGCACACAGCGGGCATGGCGGGTAGAGAGGCATGCAGTGTGTATGGCACACAGCGGGCATGGCGGGTAGAGAGGCATGCAGTGTGTATGGCACACAGCGGGCATGGCGGGTAGAGAGGCATGCAGTGTGTATGGCACACAGCGGGCATGGCGGGTAGAGAGGCATGCAGTGTGTATGGCACACAGCGGGCATGGCGGGTAGAGAGGCATGCAGTGTGTATGGCACACAGCAGGCACGGCGGGTAGAGGCATGCAGTGTGTATGGCACACAGCGGGCATGGGAGGGTAGAGAGGCATGCAGTGTGTATGGCACACAGCGGGCATGGGAGGGTAGAGAGGCATGCAGTGTGTATGGCACACAGCGGGCATGGCGGGTAGAGAGGCATGCAGTGTGTATGGCACACAGCGGGCATGGCGGGTAGAGAGGCATGCAGTGTATATGGCACACAGCGGGCACGGCGGGTAGAGGCATGCAGTGTGTATGGCACACAGCGGGCACGGCGGGTAGAGGCATGCAGTGTGTATGGCACACAGCGGGCACGGCGGGTAGAGGCATGCAGTGTGTATGGCACACAGCGGGCATGGCGGGTAGAGGCATGCAGTGTGTATGGCACACAGCGGGCACGGCGGGTAGAGGCATGCAGTGTGTATGGCACACAGCGGGCATGGCGGGTAGAGAGGCATGCAGTGTGTATGGCACACAGCGGGCATGGCGGGTAGAGAGGCATGCAGTGTGTATGGCACACAGCGGGCATGGCGGGTAGAGAGGCATGCAGTGTGTATGGCACACAGCGGGCATGGCGGGTAGAGAGGCATGCAGTGTGTATGGCACACAGCGGGCATGGCGGGTAGAGAGGCATGCAGTGTGTATGGCACACAGCGGGCATGGCGGGTAGAGAGGCATGCAGTGTGTATGGCACACAGCGGGCATGGCGGGTAGAGAGGCATGCAGTGTGTATGGCACACAGCGGGCATGGCGGGTAGAGAGGCATGCAGTGTGTATGGCACACAGCGGGCATGGCGGGTAGAGAGGCATGCAGTGTGTATGGCACACAGCGGGCATGGCGGGTAGAGAGGCATGCAGTGTGTATGGCACACAGCGGGCACGGCGGGTAGAGGCATGCAGTGTGTATGGCACACAGCGGGCATGGCGGGTAGAGAGGCATGCAGTGTGTATGGCACACAGCGGGCATGGCGGGTAGAGAGGCATGCAGTGTGTATGGCACACAGCAGGCACCGCGGGTAGAGGCATGCAGTGCGTATGGCACACAGCAGGCACGGCGGGTAGAGGCATGCAGTGCGTATGGCACACAGCAGGCACGGCGGGTAGAGGCATGCAGTACGTATGGCACGCAGCGGGCACGGCGGGTAGAGAGGCATGCAGTGCGTATGGCACACAGCAGGCACGGCGGGTAGAGAGGCATGCAACCACCCTGCTGAGGTGGTTGCATGTAGTTGCATGTAGTTGCAATGTATGGGTAAAAGTACACAATGTAGGCTAAAGTACTAAAAGTACTCATTATGCAGAATATCTTATTTCATGTTTTCAAATGTATAAAAAAATATTTTGGAAATAGATCTACAAGCTAACAATGCAACGCATTGTGAGCTGAAGTGGCTGAAGTGGTTAATAACGTATGTTTTGTAATGATAATAAAAAATATACAAAGTAACTAAACTTAAAAATAATTGTAGTGGAGTAAAAGCACAATATTTGCCTATGAGATGTAGTGGAGTAGAAGTAAGTATCGAAAATTGTAAAGTAAAGTCAAGTAAAGTAAAAATGCCTCAAAATTGTACTTAGTTTCCACCACTGTGTACGATGACCCCTGTTCCACCTTATTTACAGTCGCTACAGTCTCTGCTGCCACACACACACACACACACACACACACACACACACACACACACACACACACACACACACACACACACACACACACACACACACACACACACACACACACACACACACACACACACACACACACACACACACACACACACACACACACACACACACACACACACCTCACCGAGCGACGCTCCCATCTGGAACGTGACCGAGATCACTTTACCCTGCATGCCTGCAGCGCCGTGTGGCAGCCCACTAGACTCGCTTGTGTGTGTGTGTGTGTGTGTGTGTGTGTGTGTGTGTGTGTGTGTGTGTGTGTGTGTGTGTGTGTGTGTGTGTGTGTGTGTGTGTGTGTGTGTGTGTGCATGTGCATGTGCATGCCTCTCAGGCAGTGAAGAAAATAACTCGACGATTGGAAGGGAGTGTTTTCAGGAAACTTGGTGGCATCGATTGGCCGCTCGTGTCCATGAGAGATGATTACATTTGGAGTCAAAAGGCTGAAAGGTCAAGGTCAACCATTACATTATCGGTCATCTGTCTCCACCTACATTGTAGAGAGTCGTAGTCGTAGAATTCTGTACTAAATCTAATCTAACTACTCTTCTCTGTCGGGTGGAAGCCTCATGTCCAAAACTGTTACTTTTCAGGATTCAAATTCAAAATGACCAAAATCGGCCGACCTACAAGCTCAAAATACGCCGTGAATCGAGCTTGTGGGTCTGCTACTTTTGATGCTTTCGTGTCACGCTGTAGTAGTACTAGAGCGCCAATTAAAACACAAAAGCTTAGAATTATGGATAAGAAGTTTCTGCCCATGCAGCAGCTCTTTTCTAAATACTACAAAAACAGAAACAAAATAAAAACTTTTTTTAGTTTATTACGTGGAAAAAAACCTCTCTTCCCCTGCTCTCCCCTCTCCTTACTGTAGCGCTGGGAGGAGATGCTATATAGGAATGTCAGGCTGCCATCAATCAGCTCAGCTAAAACATCGGACGCAGCCTCACCTCCTGGGCCACGAGGGACACGTATGCGGCCTCGTAAATCTGGGGACTAACCTTTCGCTGTGACAGGCTAAGCTCTCTGCATGCCTGCTTACCTTTTTCACCTGCACTATACCCACCCACTCCCCAGCAACCCCCCTACCCTGGCTTTATCACCTGCACTACCCACCCCCCCCCAGAGCAGGCCCACTACCCTGGCTTTATCACCCATCAACCCACCCACCCACCCATCCACCCCCTCCAGTATTAACCCATTTAGGCCTGAGATCAGATTCTAAAAATGTCTTCTACATCCTGACAGTTTTCTGAAAAAGCTATGTTTCTATGTCAGTCGTTCTTCGATTTTTCAAAAATAGCAGACCTACAAGCTCGTAGCGCGCCACTTGGTGGCGCGCTATGAGCTTGTAGATCTGCTATTTTTCAATAGCTAAAGCATAACATAATGCTAACACCAAAAGGGGTTCACGCCCAAAATGGGTTAATTGCATCACTCTCCCACCACCGCTGGAGGACAGTATAATGGTACCAGTATAAAATGATTGTACCGGAATTACGTGATCGTATTTTGAAGATCACACACAGGCCAAAATGTGTGTAAATAGTGAAAATGAAGTAAGGTCTGAGGGGCTTATTGTCGGTATCAGCCGAGAGCGCTGGAGTCTATCCCCGTTACAATGTGCTAGGGGTTCTCAACGCCACATTATTGCCACGGGCGGGGCGGGGGTAGCCACGCTACTCATACGCTGAGTTGGCGGTGCCTGGGATTAAACCCATGACATTGCAGTCCAAAGGAGAGAGCTCTAGCTACCCGGAAATAAATACATTTGGACACACGGTTCAAGTGGTTGACTTTATCACCCATTCATCCACCCGCCCTAGAGAACCACCCTTCCACACCCACCCCCTCACCAAGCTACGCCAAGCAAGTATACGCCATGAAGCGGAGAGAATACTTTTTAATGTGGATGTGTCTCTTGTTATCTCTGTGTGTGTGTGTGTGTGTGTGTGTGTGTGTGTGTGTGTGTGTGCACGTGTGCGTGTGTGTGTTTGTAATAATAATATACTTGTGAGGATCAAATGGCTCTCAAAGTATAGTAGAATTTGAGAAATAGACATCATTGTGGACAATTTTCCTGATTCTGAACGAGTCTTTTAGTCTTAGTCAACACAATTAACAGTGATTTAGAGGTTTCTTTTTCGGGGTTAAGTTTATATTTAAGCCTGATTTATACTTACTTAAGCGCTGCATGGTGTTGTGCACCAAAAAAACAGACGATCTACAAGCTCGTAGATATGATATTTTTTGGCTTTAGTTTACAGTTCGAAATGGAACTGCTGTCCTAAAATGTTGATATCCTTACAAGTTTAGTAATACAAACGTGTGTGTGTGTGTGTGTGTGTGTGTGTGTGTGTGTGTGTGTGTGTGTGTGTGTGTGTGTGCACGCGTGCGTGCATGCACGTGCGTGCGTGCGTGCATGCACGTGCGTGCATGCACGTGCGTGCGTGCGTGCGTGCATGCACGTGTCCAGTTGCATGTGGGCAAGCCGGTTTAATTTCCCAGAAGAACCCGAGCGAATGAAAAACGCTCTCCTCGGCGAGGCGAGCATGCAGAGCAAATTACGCCATTATGTTTATGGAGGCAAATCAAATCTTGCATTATGGGAGACAATAAAGCTAGGGGGGGGGGGGGAGGAAGGAAGCTGTGTGTGTGTGTGTGTGTGCGTGTGTGCATGTGTGTGTGTGTGTGTGTGTGTGTGTGTGTGTGTGTGTGTGTGTGTGTGTGTGTGGTATATGGCCAGAGCTTCCACCAACCCTCCCCTCCCCTCCTCGGATATAACCTTCACTGAAGTGTGGTACGTTTGAATACCTTGCATAAGACACGGAGGATTTAAAGTCTACTGTCTGGCTTTGCAACCCCTGGGAGCGCTAATCCTCGGTTAGAGCCAAGCAGAAATATAATAACAGGAGGAGTGTTGCTGCCTGTAATGTTATAGGAAGGCTGGGGACAGGACTAGCTCGCCAAGTTGTTATTGTGCCCTTTAATCGCTTAACCCGTTCAGGACGGGAACCCCTTCTGGTGGTTACATACATTATGTTATAATTTAGCTATTGAAAAATAGCAGATCTACAAGCTTGTAGGTCTGAAAAATCGTTAAAATGTGCCTCAAATCTTTCAGAAAATTGTCATGATTTAGAAAAAAAAGAATTTAAATTTCGACGTCAGGCCTGAATGGGTTAACCCGTTCTGGACAGGAACCCCTTCTGGTGTTTTAAGCATTATGTTATGCTTTAGCTATTGAAAAATAGCAGATCTACAAGCTCGAGCTACGAGCTTGTAGAACTAATATTTTTGGAAAAAATTGTGAAAATGTGCGAACGCTTTTAACTCAAATCTTGGGGGTCCCTTGAACAACATATTTTCAAACGGGGGTCAAATACAGCTCTTTCTGGGAGTCCTTGACATGAAAAAGGTTGAGCACCATTAAGAATCGGCCTCAGGTCTAAATGGGTTAAAGCTGCAATACATATTTTTGGGGAGGGGAATAAAACTCGGGTTGCAACAGTTATTTATTGGAAGTTTTGAGACTACTGATCATGAAGGATAAATAATCAATAATTAATTTAACCAACGAATCGATTAGTAATGTGTTATTCAAAAAACGTGTAGAAATATGCTATTTTCACTATTTGTTTATAATACACGATTGTCCAAAGAAGTATAAAAGTAATTCAGCTGTAGTTAAACAATTTCATATCCGTTTTGTTTTTTTATATACATTTTATTCTCCATTATCCGCTTAATCGTAAAAGTAATTGAGTTTTTGACAAATTGCAGCCCTAAATAAAATTACTCTAGTCTAGTCTATATACTCATACTGTATGATTAAGTTACAATATAACAAACACAACTGAGGTGGTTGTAGTTTCAGTGTAGTGGCCGGTATACTGTAGGACCACTTCTGGTTGACAAGAGGTATATGCCTTGTTACAGTATGTGTTTCCATCCATGCACTGAGACTGCACGGTGCGTACGCATCATGTAATCAATTCCCAACAGATCCCCGACCCTGTTGTTTTGAGGAGCGCCTGTTTCGCTTCGTTCGGCGTCCTGTGTATCTATGAGGCTGGTGCGGGGCGCTCCCGAGGGACACTGTGGGAAGAGCGAGTGCCCGCTGGGCGAGCAGTGACGTGGAGCCAGCGCTCCCTCTACTCCCTCCACTGGTTTCATGTTTAAATCACATTCGGGAAGCTTTATATATTTTTTATAACAGAGTATATTGTTGTCAGGCAACCTCTTAAAGGGACACTTCACCCTTTTTGCAAAAGAAAAATATGTTAATGACGTTTAGAAGATTTAGAACACTTTCCTGGGGGTCTTTATGTGTGTAATATATGTGGTTTTAGATATTTTAGATTTTAGCAGTGAGCCCCCTCTGATGTCATCGACACTGGGCTCACTTCCTTCCTGGACTACAATTCCCATAATGCTTTGGTGCACTGCGACTCCCTGTGGATAGGGGAGGGCTGTCTTACTGAGACAACATGTAGTAATCTTCTAAACAGCATTAACATATTTTGTTTTTGCAAAAAGGGTTTCCTTTTAAGACACGTAGTCTTAACCTTTTGTGTGTTTTTTCTTAAATGAACGCCCTAATTGATCATATAATACAGTGTCACACAAAAGCATCAAAAGTGGCATATCTTCAAACTCGAAACGTGGCGTCGCAACACGCGTCGAGCTTGTAGATCTGCTACTTTTAATGCTCTCGAATTTGAAAACTGAAAAGAAACCGTTTTGGACATAATGAGGTTTCCTTTCCACCCCACAGAGACGGTTATTCTTTCAAGAAGGAGAGATCAGATCACAGTGCAGTAACAGACCTCTTCCTCCGCAGTGCGCTGGGAGGAAAACTGCGGCTGAAAGTGTGATGGAATGCATGTTCACTCGTGGATTTTCTCAGGCATAGACGGTTCGGATCAAACTAGCGCTGGAAACGGACGCCGGCTCCCTGTTGGTTCACCAACGTATGAAAAGCAACATCACCCTCCTCCCAAACAGGCTTTCTGTTTTAGCTGCAGGAGTATACAGTAGCACTCGCACTGGGGACCCAGATCACAGTGCATTGTACTGCTAGGAGTGGCAGGTTATCATGGGCTTTAGGCCCCTCTCTCTCTCTCTCTCTCTCTCTCTCTCTCTCTCTCTCCCTCTCTGAAAAGTGATCCATATTCACATCTAGAGAGCTGACAGGCAGCAGAGTGCAGATAAGTGCAGTCAGTCAGAGGGAATAAACACACAAGACAGACAGGAAGAATGGCACGCTTGCACACGCACACGCACACACGCACACGCACACGCACACACACACACACACACACACACACACACACACACACACACACACACACACACACACACACACTAGTGCTATGTACTTGTGAGGACATCAATGTTTTAACCACTTGTGGGGAAAGCTTTTCGAAAAAGCTTGTTGTGAGCTTGTCGATCAGTTTTTTCCCCCCCTACAATACGGATGCCAGGTTTTAAGTGGTCAATTATTATTTAAAATCAAATCCAAAAACAGCCGACGTATACAACGTTGGCGTGACAACATTGTGAACTTGTATTGGATATTTTCAGGTCACCACACCAGCACACAACTATAGTCAGTAGTCAGGTATAACTCCACCCCACATATACTCTAGAGTCTAAAGAATGATAAATATGAACTCGTTCTAACCAACCAGAATCATATTCCTAATTGTGAACCCAACTGTACGAATAGTTTTTTAACCTTAAAACATACATTTCTTGTGAGGACCAGGAAATTGTCCTCACAAAGTCTATATCTCACGTTCTATTGTACTTGTGAGGCTCATTTAGCCCTCACAAATATAGTATAAATATAAGGAGACACACACATACACTGTACAGTACGCACACGCAGGGCACGCATACGCACACACAGGGCACGCATCAGTGACCTAAGCAACCCATAGGACGGGGGCGCTTCCCTTCCCGCCCCCGAACTGTTGAAAAATTAAAGCCACGGAACAATGTTCTTCATCGCTTAATAATGCATGAGTCATACCACAGGGGAATCCTGAGAGAGAAAGAGAGAGAGAGTGTGTGTGTTGGGACGAAGTGAGTGAGAGACACACACACACACACACACACACACACACACACACACACACACACACACACACACACACACACACACACACACACACACACACACACACACACACACACACACACACACACACACGTCTTCATGTATTGCAATAAGCATATCACTCAGTCAGTACTCTATGGGTATAAGTGTCTCCGCCATATGTGGCGGCTACCAATTATAGCAGAGGCAGCACAATACTTTGCTAGCCTTTTTGCCTCCTTTTTGTCCATCCCAAGTTGTTGAAACCCTCTAACAACCAGTCTGTGGGTATATCCCAGGCTGCCACATATAAACACACAGGATAGCCCAGCTGGGTATTACTGTACCGTAAGTATATTTTGATACATTTGCACTTTTACTCGAGTCAAATTTTTTACTTTTACTTGTAACAGAGAATGTCTACATTGTGGTATATATCGCTACTTTTACTTTGGGTCCAGAATCTGAGCATTATGTCTTCTACCACTGGTGTTATGGGTGTCCTCTGTGTAGCAGATTAGTGAGTGCAGTGAAAGAACGACCTGAGTGTCTGTTCGGTCGCTCTGGGGAAAGATGTGTCTGTTAATTAGAGTCTCACACACTCTCCTCTGCACCGCTTCATTACAGAGCACAGTCTGGAGCCGCTCTGAAGGCCATGCAGGGATATTCGTTCACACTGGCACTATACAAAGATACAGGCTGCCATTCATTGTCAATGGAAGCCAGCGACATGAAGATACAAAGCGAGGCTACCGTTCATTTTCAGTGGAAGCCAGTGACATGAAGATACAAAGCTACAGGCTACCATCAATTTCCAATGGAAGCCAGCGACATGAAGATACAAAGCTACAGGATACCATTAATTTACAATGGAAGCGAATGACATGAAGATACAAAGCTACAGGATACCATTAATTTACAATGGAAGCCAATGACATGAAGATACAAAGCTACAGGATACCATTAATTTACAATGGAAGCCAGCGACATGAAGATACAAAGCTACAGGATACCATTCATTTACAATGGAAGCCAATGACATGAAGATACAAAGCTACAGGCTACCATTAATTTACAATAGAAGCCAGCGACACAGCAGTATACAGTACACACCAGCACTCTGGGCGGTATTTATTTCTTTATGTACTATACTGTAGATGTGCTGTGCTGCGTGTTGTTGAACATCTGGGGTAGTTGATGTGTTACACAAAGCTGCAACTGCTTCATGATGTCTGCCCAATTCTGCATTGAACGTTAAGCACAGAGACAGACAGTGGTGTATAAAGTACTCAAAAGCCATATAATACTTGAGTAAAGGTACAGATATCTTACTTGAAAGGTGAACGTCACCCCAAAAAAAACCCACTTGGGTCAAAGTGTTCCAAGTAGCTCACATCAACATATGCACTTAAGAGAAGTATCTGGTGTCAAGACGTATTTCAAAAGGAAAAGTATCTGATGTTTTAAAAAAAAAAGAAGCAGATTTAGATGTACAAGCTTATTGATCGGCAAGCTTTTAGCTCCATGAGGAGGGTGACATTTCAGGACAAGTTGGAAGTCATGGGTCTTGTTTAGATGTCAAAACATCTTTGTGCTTCATAGAAACGTTTTATTTATTTTTTATACTTGTGTATAAGTCCCCCTTATTGGGGAATGAACATAAGTCTGACGGCGTGGCTGGTTAAGACTCAAACCATGGCTTCTGCGTGCAGTTAGAGTGGTTAGAGTTTGGAATAGTGTTAGTATAGGGTTAGTAATGGGTCGGACTAATGCTCGGTCAGAACAATGAGACGTTACCAGGCAAAAAGTAAAAAACGAAATAATAATAATTTGACTACATAGGTGCAACTTCCAAAATGAAGACAAAACTATTAGGGAAACAAAGCATGGAAGCCAGCAGAGTTAAATTACAGTTTTGCGGTCAAACTTTCTAAATCCTACCATTGTGGTGTAGTACAGTATAGTGTGCTGAGTGTGATGATCTCTCTCGGTGCATAATCATTAAAACCATAATGATAACCATAACAATAACCATAAGGCCTAAAAGGAGAGGCTGCCCAGGAGAGGAGATTCAATAGTGTTCACACCAAAGGTCAGCATTACTTAAAATGCTCAAAGGGACCAGTTCACCTTGGAAAATACAGTACAACTACAAACTCATTGGAACTAGCTCGATGAACAACTGTTCTTTTGGGGAAAAGCCAGTCTCCTGAAACAAAGGTTGATCATGCATGATGACTCACAAAGCCTATACTTCCCCCTCCCTAACCATGCATTCAACAAGGAAAATGTAGGCCTACAGTACAATATACAGTACCATTGCTATTAGGCACAATTAAACCTCATATCTCCAAATTTACCTCCCCCCCCCCCCCCCCCCCCACACACACACACACACATCAATGCCCTACTTCATCATGCAAGAGTGCCGCAGAAAAGTAGTGAAAAGAGCAGATCTACAAGCTCATTACTAATTTGACTGAAAAAATATATATATAGTTTGCGTGATGGCAGGCTCTCAGTCAAATGGTCACATATTGTCTCTGTCGGGTGTTAACATCATATGTCCAAAACTGTCAAAAGTAGGGGAGAGCCGCCACGGTTGTAACGCGCCATGGTTGTAACGCGTCATGGTTGTAACGCGTCATGGTTGTAACATGCACGTTATCTCTTGATTGGTCAACGCCGTCATCGCATCAGTATATGTACAGCAACGTACTCTACGTGCCCTGAGAGTTTCAAGTGTTTTCCTTCATCCTAGTGGAAGTTATTTGCCCGAAAACTGGCTTTTATCTGTGGTCTACAAATCTTTTCTTTGATGTTGATGAGCTAAAATCCACATGGATGTCTACATGCTTATGTTCTTCATTAGTTTGTTATTCACTGAAGACATCTTTGACGTCTTAAAGACGTCTCTGATGTCTTTTGGGGGGTTTTATGGAACCAGAATAGCCTCTTTTATATTTAGGGTATAGTAGCGTCCCCGGCACTATGCAATGCTCGCCTCCGCAGTGGTCTGTCAATGAAAAGATTGAACGCAATCTTTAGCTGCTTTTTTGTTGGAATTGAGGCTCAGCTCATATTGAGGTCATTGAACGTCGATATTAGGAGCTCATTAAGAAACCTTAGTATTAAACCTTAGTAGTTAGTATTGTAACCTTGTGGTTACAATACTAACGCTTCTGATGATAGTGAAAGTAATGATTGGCAGATTTGTAATGGCCGGTTCATCCGGGGTGAATTTTTTTTTGTTTCGTTTTTTTAAGACACTTTCCTACGGCCGGCAGTGAGGAATATTCGACTGCATCGCGGGTCTGCAGTAAATGCGTTAATGGGCGTTCATTGCATGGGCTGCATGTCCCTCATCTGATGCATCAAACCCTCAGAACTATCTTTGTAAATGAACCAAACCCACACGGTACTGTATAGCACGAAACTAATGAAAAATGAAAATTCACTGAGATGTCGAAATGATACGGAGGTGCACAGGTTAACCAGTCAATTAACTCACAGCGCGAACATCACACAACTGAGATTCTGGAAATAGAACTAAATATCTCATCGCCTGCTTGCCGCGGAAATCGCTTATCAAGTTCTTTAAAGCCTTTACAGAACATATTCCTTAGGGAATACTACATTATATAGAGAGCAGAGAGTGCATTAATGACTTTTTACCCACAGTAGGAATTAATCATGAGACCGTGGTAGACATTAACTGCCAGTTTTCTTCCACACAATATAATTACAAAGTAGGAATTTGATCAAATGCACAGCAGATCAACGGAGTGAGTCACTATGGCGTGGGAGTGCTTCACAATTAGTAATGAATTCTAATGCCCTGCTGTGATAGAATCTTTTGACTGTACAAAGACAAGGATCGTGTGCATGTAAAAAAAATATATAAGACAGAGTATGTGCCATAATCACCAGGCAAAAAAGTTGCAGCAACAAGTTTTGGGCTTCAAAGCACACCTTGTTCCTAAAATCAAACCCCAGACTTACATTTCAATTTGTCAACCAGTTAGGCAACAAGTTGACAATTAAAATTCATTGGTGTTTGAACAATGGAACAGACTGAATTCTGTTCTGCATCAAAACTATGGTTTTATCGCTATTGAGATACAATGTACAATGAACAAGGTGTGGCATGTGACTACGGTAAGTACACATACCCAAGTACTAAAGTGCAATTTTGAGGTAGGCCTACTTGTACTTTACTTGCAAAATCTCAGAAGCAAAATTGTACTTTTGTTTTTCACCACTTCAATTAATATACAATAGGCCTAATGAATTACTTACAGATACTATAGATTTAGATTATTAGGACAGTACAAAACATACATGAACCAATTACAGTAACCCCTATTTTTTACTTTGGCTTATTCTAATGCATTGTGAGCTTGTTGTTGTTGAACACGTTCTGAAACATTGCAGTATATTCACTGTATATTTTGATAAATATACTTAAATACTTTTGTACTTTTACTATAGTAATTTTTTGAATGCCTTTTACTTGTAACAAAACAACAACAACAACATGTGAGTTTCCACCATTGCAGCGAACAGCCTGCCCAGAAGAGCACACATGGCCGCCTTTCAGCTAAAATAACACTCACAAAAGGGGTTGGGATTTGGGGGGCTTAATTGCATGAATTGCCACTTTATAGCGAGAGTGATTATGGATGGCAGGTGAATTCATGAAGCGTGTGATAGCTAGAGGAGGAGAGGTTTGAAGGAGAGGGCCATTATCATCATCCCTCCCATCTCTGACTGGATAAACGCTCCTTCACTATGGAGTGTATACCTAAAGGCCAATTACACACTATGGACCCCTTAGGTGGCCTTTAATGGCCCTGGGTGGCCTTGTTAGTGGCAATATTTACAGTTGTCACACAGTGACTGCTTATATAGTGGTTCAAATGACAGGGCTCTGAAACCGGGTTTCTCAAAGTGGGTGTAAGTCCATGCCTCAGAATCACTTCACTTAAGTTTACTAGGGTGAATGTAATGCTACTGTATGTAAAGTGTCACGTTGCGACGCGTTGTGAGCTTGTAGATCGGAGCTATTTTTGGCGAATGTTGCGCCCAGAATAGGGATGCTGATGTTAAAGTGGTGTTCCTCATGACGTACTGGATCTTAGAGGGGAGGTTTCACATATTTACGCAGCGTGACATAAAGTTCTAAAAGTTAACAATGTCATTCAGGGGTGCCGTGGATGATAGTCATTTACAGGGGTGACCTGAGCCAAACAAGTTTTAGAACCGCCGCTCTGGAACACTGCCGGTGGTCACTGTTATCGGAGATTCTGTGTGCCGTGCACCTTCATTTGTTTAAGGAATGAGCCAATTTTCAACCTATCTTCATATAATTGGTACTCAGAAATGGTCATTATGAGGTGGCTCACTTCAAGGGAAAGGCTCGCTCGACTCAAGGACAGTCTGGAAGAGTTCAGGAATATACTGGCTGCAGATTCAGATAATACGTAGAAAAGAACATAAAATCCACACTCCTCTGTAATAGTCTTAGGAGTCTTGTTTAATGATGATAAAGGTTCCGCAGCAGCAGTCAAAACCAAACAGACGCGGTTCGGTGCGCAGGCCTTCGTCACTGTTGGAATTTCATTATGAGGTGGCACCAATTCTGGCTATTAAGTCTATGTCTCAGAGTTCAGAAACCTCTCTAACCGGGACATCGTCGGTGGGCAGGTTTGGTGTTTTTCAAACATGATTTCAATAATGTGTTATTCATTCATTCATTCATTCATTCAAGATCAATGGTTTTTATTTCAGCATGCTACTTTCCAAGAAGAGAAAGGCTGTAGTTATTTTATTTTTTTGGGACTAATACCCATCGGTGACACACGCGAGTGAGTAGACGGAAATGGGCAATAATGAGCATTAGAGAAGACCAATTATATGGAGATAGGTTGAAAATTGGCGAAGTGCTCTCACGCCCTCGTTCCTATGTGGCGTTCATTGTTCAAGCCTCTCTGACTCAGCCTCAGGCTGAAGCCAAATTTATGCTCCTCGGCACACATAGCCGTGGAGCCAATCAGCCAAATCTTGAGAGGACCTGTGAGTTTTTATTTGTGTTTTTTCTATTCATTTGGTCATTAAGGTCCACAGAATAAGAGGTCTGCTCTGCCGGAAACATCGCGAAAAAAGGTTATGGTCATTTTGCATACCACATACTGTACCTGTATATGGCAACATTTTCCAAATTTCACTATGCTTTAAGTAGCATGTGACATGTCAAACTAGGGGGTTTTCATGATTCTGAATCCATTCCAAGCATTAGTTTTGCACAAAAAAACACTCCTTGGGCTAAAAAACAGCCATAGCCGTCATCACAAATGTGATGAGGTCAGCACAAATGTGATGAGGTCAGCACATTTGGGCAAGTGGCCGAATTTTGGTCAAAACAAATAACACACCCACCAGTTTATATAAGCCTATACTTTGTGGTAAGGGTCATTATTTTGAGAATAACTTTGACCAAACAAACAAACAACCCGTTTGGTAGATCATGTTTTTTTTTTGTTTTTTTTAATGGTTTTTTTTGCGGCTTTCGCCTTTATTTGAATTTTTGTATGGAGGGACAGACAGTAGGCTGACAGGAAATGGGGAGAGAGATGGGGGGGAAGACATGCAGTAAAGGCCGTCGGGATCGGGAGTCGAACCCGCGGCACACTGCCAGACTGGATTACCAGCCAAGGTGCCTGGACCACTGAGCCATGGCCCAGGCCGGTAGATCATGTTTACATAATCATGTTCAGTAACATCTCTCAGATGATAATATGCAAAAGAAATCATCTCACCTCTGAAAAAAAAGAAAGAAAAAAACAACTCAAAACTGTACTTTCCACCACTGATGTTTATAAAACCAATAGACTTCACCACTTTTATTTCACTTGCCATGCTAACACTTGCCAAGCTTATAGATCAGATATTTCCTACATCTGTTTGACACTGTATAGTAGGCATTACTGAAAAATGTAATACAATGGAGGTACCAGGTTTCTGCCAGACGGCAACAATACGCTAGCCTTGTGTATTTCTTTCCCATTCATTTCTTGTTGACATTTACTACAACACCATGATAGAAAACAATCTAGCTGTTAACCTCCAGGCTGTTCACGTCAGGCTAAATAGAACATCGCTCGCTATCTCTACTAAAATGTTTACAAATGACTGCAGGTGTGACTCTGACAACACTGTTATTGTCAAATCAAACAAATGACTGCAGGTGTGACTCTGATGACACCGTTTTTGTCAAATCAAACACAGAGCTATTGTTGGTCTGATTCGGGATAATACGACAAGCTGCCCGCTAAGAGCAGATAAGTTTGTTGGTACAGTAGATGAAAAGAGCAATTTCTCCTCAGTTGAACGTCAACAAAACTAAGGAAATTATCTTTGACTTCATGGACTAAGCGTCTCTCTCACACAGCCGGGGTTTTAAGTGGTTCACGTCACAAAAACTATGCCTGAAGTTTAAACCTCAAACCAATCCATGCATTTGTCTGACCATTGAAACATCAGAACTAATGGGCAGCAGCAGCAGCCCCCCCCCGTGAGGGCAATGCAGGTCGGATCGCAACGCAAGTGGAGCTAATTACCTCCGCGTAGCGCAGCGTTTGGGAAATGGCCTCATCCATTCCCGGGGCTTTATATTTAGACGTGCCCTTCATTATGTGGGGGACGGAGGGGACAGGCCAATGACCAACGTATACCCCAGGGGCGTCCTGACAACATGCACACACATGCGTGCGTGTTTGTTTTGAGGAGGCGGTTGGTAACTTGGTATGTATGTTTGTACATACCAACCTTGTTGGTATGTTCGTGTGTCCGTCTAGCTGTGAGTGACAGGCGGCCGGTCGACGCGAGGCGTCTGGCAAATCCGTGGATATAAGAAGATGGATGAGTGGGAGGCGTGTGTGTGCATGGCCCTTAGATCCCTGCAGGAGGGCTGCATACATGGGAATGAAACATTCTATCTGGTGAACGGCAGCACACGCACGCACGCACGCACGCACGCACGCACGTACGCACGCACGCACGCACACAAGCGTGCAAGCTCATGCACAATACACACAGGACGTATATGGATGCATGTTGTTGTTATTTCAGACAGTATACCAGAATTATTCCCTGCGCGACATGCACATGTATACGCTCGTGCGTGGTCAAAGATGAAATGATTAGCAGACGGTATACGCTTTTTGTTTTTTTGTTTGTTTGTTTTTTGCACGCACGCACGCACGCAAGCGTGCAAGCTCATGCACATTACACACAGGACGTATATGGATGCATGTTGTTGTTATTTCAGACGGTATACCAGAATTATTCCCTGCGCGACATGCACATGTATACGCTCGTGCGTGGTCAAAGATTAAATGATTAGCAGACGGTATACGCTTTTTGCATTAAGGTTGGTGACCATGCATTAATGTTGGCGAACATGCATTAAGGTTGGCGAACATGCATTAAGGTTGGCGAACATGCATTAAGGTTGGCGAACATGCATTAAGGTTGGCGAACATGCAATGCATTAAGGTTGCGAACATGCATTAAGGTTGGCGAACATGCATTAAGGTTGGCGAACATGCAATGCATTAAGGTTGGCGAACATGCATTAAGGTTGCGAACATGCATTAAGGTTGGCAAACATGCATTAAGGTTGGCGAACATGCATTAAGGTTGGCAAACATGCATTAAGGTTGGCGAACATGCATTAAGGTTGGCGAACATGCATTAAGGTTGGCGAACATGCATTAAGGTTGGCGAACATGCATTAAGGTTGGCGAACATGCATTAAGGTTGGCGAACATGCATTAAGGTTGGCGAACGCATGCGCTGCTCCCGTGCTTGCGGTTATGTTTAGAGGTTAGAGATAGGGTTAGTAAGGTTAGTAATGGTCGAACTAACGGGAGGTCGGACTAATGCCACGCAGCCCCCTCAAAGAGGTTAGTCATAGACGAGGAAGTGCCTCGTTGTTTTGGTCGTGTATGTTTGCTGCGCATTCTCTTTCTTGTAATAACTTGGAGCATCACACTGATGCATAATACAGAGAATACTAAATGAGACTAAACAAAGATAGTAAACAAACCACACATCGGGACGTGTGAACTGTGATGTTATAATCAGCACATTTGTGAGTGAGAGCAAAGTAAGCTAATGTGGCATTTAAAGTAGGAAGCACTGATGCTTCATGCCAGTATATTTCCAGCGCATTTATCTCCGCGCAGAGGGATCATGACTCCTCTGTGAAGCCAAGGCCAAAGCCAAGCTTCTCCAGGGGGCGTCGCGGATCGCTGGCGTGTGGGCGTAAAATAATAAAAGAAAAAACAGCACTGCGGGGGTCAAAGCTCGCCTCGCGCGGCTTTTAGAGGAGTGTAGGCAGCAGAAAATAAAAGGCCAACACAGTAGCCGTTGAGACGGGGCCGCGATCTTTCATCCATCCCTGCCCCTCCCCCCCCCATTCCATATAATGAGCATTTTTCGGGTGCTCCCTGTTTTATGATGGCGGAGCGGCGAGCTAAACACGCTCGGCAAACCCAGAGCAGATGTAACGGAAAGAAAGAAAGTGGGTTAGAGCATGAAAAGGAAGCCATGAAAAGAAAATAGTGGGGAGGGAGGGGGATTGATCTGACTAAAAAGTGTATAGCTCTGAGAGAAAAAAGAAAAGAAAGATTCTACTAACAGAGTCTCTCATGCTAAAACGTTCTGTGGATTATAGGACTGCGACGGTTTGTTTTACACATCCCTGCACTGAAGAAGTACTCCCATTTTTATTTTAATTGAGTAAGTAAGTATTAGCAAAAACATCTTGTGAAATACCGGTAATACATACAACTTGTAGAGCAGGGGTCATCAACGTTTTCCAGAGAGAGATGAAGCAGGGAGCCCAACTACATATTGGGTTAATGTTAAATGTGTGTGTATCAGACATTTAGGGCTGTATTTTGCGTGTCTTAAGTACCAGGTCTTATTACATAACTTAAGACCTGGAGGCGTGATCAATGCCATTTGGCTATTCTGAGTGGCCAAAGAGCATTGACCACGCCTCCAGGTCTTAAGTTAAGTAATAAGACCTGGTACTTAAGACACGCAAAATACAGCCCTTAACCTCCAAAACCCTCAATACTTTGTAAACTTGACCTTTGGCTTTGGTCTGGTCTCTTTTCCCTGCACATCAATCCCCTTCGCCGGAAATCGCCGATCTACAAGCTCAAAATATCCCCCCAGAAAAGGGATGCTAGGGTTCAAGTGGTTCATGTAAAAAAAAAAATCACACACGTGTGAAGTGAGGAGCGCCCACTGTGGCTGCCACATGAAAGCGAACATTATAAGTCCAAGTCCATAGACCTGTCTGCCACATGACGTGACGAGTGAAAGCCAGACATTGGGAGGGGCTAGCGCCCCTCAAAACATTTAAAATCTTATCACCCAACGATTTGGCGTCCCCCCTGAAGTATCTCCGAGGACAGGACAGGACCCCCGTCCTGACCGTCCTGGACCCGCTTTTGAAGACCCCATGGGCTATATCTTGCGCCACCCCTTAACCCTTTTCCCTAAAACTAATTTGCCATTTTTTACTATTTAAAAAAAACCTTTTAAAATAGTTCCAATAGCCGATCTACATGTCTCGATGTAGATTGGCTAGTTGAACTATTTTAAAATGTTTTTCAAAATAGTAAAAAATGGCAAATACGTTTAGGGATAAGGGATAAGGGTGGCGCAAGATGGAACCCTATATGTCTTCGAGGAAAAATAAAAAGAGATATTAATATTAGCTCATAAAAATGGGTCTTTACTGATTATTAAACACTATTCTAGCACATAGATTGAATTTATAGGTCCCCCCCCCCCCTGTCATCCAGCCTTCTGTCTTCCCTCCCTCCCTCCCTGCTGGCCTGCATGTGTTTATGAGTCCATTGATGGGATCCATTAACCGCTGAGCTCAAAGCTAAAAGTCATTAGCAGCAGGGAGCAACAGGTTGACACTTGGCATGATGATGGATGGGCTCAGGGAGCGTGGGGTGGCACGATGACAGTGGAATGGCGCCGGCCACATGGCATAGGGACCCTGCTCGCCATGGCGGGAGGCTGCCAGCTTCCCCCCCCCCCCCCCCCCCCCGCCCTGTGAAATACCTGGGCCAGACTCCCTCCCAAATGATGCTCCTGGCTTTTTGCTTTACATTTCCAAATTGTTTTTCTTGGGACAAATGTGAGCAAACATCAAACGTTGGAGTGGAAAAGCGTCCCCACTCGACTGCGAGAACGCAAAAGGGTGGTCAAAACGGCACTTCCACATTCCTGGAGTGCGGAACCTGTTGGCCCAGTAGGGACGTCCGTCTTGGGAGTGGGGATGTGTTGGCCCAGTCTTGGGAGTGGGGATGTGTTGGCCCAGTCAAAGGTCTTGGGAGTGGGGATGTGTTGGCCCAGTCTTGGGAGTGGGGATGTGTTGGCCCAGTCTTGGGAGTGGGGATGTGTTGGCCCAGTCTTGGGAGTGGGGATGTGTTGGCCCAGTCTTGGGAGTGGGGATGTGTTGGCCCAGTCTTGGGAGTGGGGATGTGTTGGCCCAGTCTCGGGGGTGGGGATGTGTGGGCCCAGTCTTGGGAGTGGGGATGTGTTGGCCCAGTCTCGGGAGTGGGGATGTGTTGGCCCAGTCTCGGGGGTGGGGATGTGTTGGCCCAGTCTTGGGAGTGGGGATGTGTTGGCCCAGTCTCGGGGGTGGGGATGTGTTGGCCCAGTCTTGGGAGTGGGGATGTGTTGGCCTAGTCTTGGGAGTGGGGATGTGTTGGCCTAGTCTTGGGAGTGGGGATGTGTTGGCCCAGTCTTGGGAGTGGGGATGTGTTGGCCCAGTCTCGGGGGTGGGGATGTGTTGGCCCAGTCTTGGGAGTGGGGATGTGTTGGCCCAGTCTCGGGGGTGGGGATGTGTTGGCCCAGTCTTGGGAGTGGGGATGTGTTGGCCCAGTCCGTCCGTCTTGGGAGTGGGGATGTGTTGGCCCAGTCTCGGGGGTGGGGATGTGTTGGCCCAGTCTTGGGGGTGGGGATGTGTTGGCCCAGTCTTGGGGGTGGGAATGTGTTGGCCCAGTCCGTCCGTCTTGGGAGTGGGGATGTGTTGGACCCGTTTCAGCCCACTCACTGAAAGGAGATGACCCTAATCTATCCACAGGTGGAGAACTCTGATTGGCCGGCTATGCAATGCTAGGAGTAAAGAACTGCAGTGCAAAAAGACGGCAAAAAGACGGCAAAAAGACTGTGTGAGTGTGTGTGTGTGTGTGTGTGTGTGTGTGTGTGTGTGTGTGTGTGTGTGTGTGTGTGTGTGTGTGTGTGTGTGTGTGTGTGTGTGTGTGTGTGTGTGTGTGTGTGTGTGTGTGCGCGCGTCTCACTGTGTTGAGTGACAGGTTAATAATGCAGCATGGCTATTACAATGACATCTCTGGCTAAGTGGTTCCCAGTTCCACCTTCCAGTTCATCTAATCGTCTCTCTCTCCCTCTCTCTCTCGTGAATTACGGTTTCCTCAGATGGAAGTGTGCCGGCGATGCAGTGATTGGCAAGGCCCCCCCCCCCCCCCCCCCCACCATGTACACCTGCCCCACCAACCATTTACTGAGGATGGACATTTAACACACTCTTTAACACGCCTCTTCCACTAAGTGTGTCGCCGCCACTTAAGTTCTGTATTAAAAAATTGTGACACATCATGATACAATGTGCTGTGTGCCCTTGTAAGAAAAGCAATTTAATTTGCATATAAACCACTCATTTCTTATTATAGATGTCGTCTCTGTCAGGTGGAAACCTCATATTACAAAATTAAAACGCGAAAGTATCAAACGTAGTAAATCTACAAGCTCAAAACGTGTCGCTTTGCACTGCGTTTCATGCTTGTGGGTCTCGTTTGAAGTGAGGGGTTTGATTTGATTGATTGATTGAAATATTTATTAACAGTTTGCAGAATTACAGTACATTTCAAGCACAAACTCAATACAAAGACTGTTAACTGTGAGTGGACGACCCAATTAAGCATTACACTTGTTTACAAGAGGGTCCACCATGTTCAATTCATTCACCCAGTGTGGCTGCCATATGATGTCAAGCTGATTTTTTTGGGGGACATGCAGATTTTTGGGCGCTTGCAGAATTTTGGGGGAGCATAAATAAGACAAACCATATAGTCCATAGACTTAATTGGCTGTCACATGACGTCATGTGGGGGGCTCAAGAACTCCAAAAGTTAGACTATGGAGATATGAGGTTTCTGCCCGACAGCGGCCATACGCTGCAGGCTGGTGGAAAAGGGAGGAGACGGCAAAGAGACTCAGGTACTTCTATATTGTACTGTATGTTATCAGAAAATACGTTCTGACGACTTTATGCTATCAGAAAATACTTTCTGATAACATTTTAGGAGAGAAAATGGGATGTGCCAGTTGCTCGCTTAGATTGATTCATCATTTCACATCCAGTTTCAACAGCCAGTTGTAAAAGTTTCCCGAGAAACATCAGGGAGCAGAAATAACGTAAAGGTTTGCAGTTGTCGACTCAACGGCGACGCAGTGTGATGTTATACTTTCATGGTTGTGACTTTGATCTGACCTCCGCACGACTTTGGAGATGGATAGCGGACATTCGTAGGATTGCATGCAGACACTTTGAGTGTGGACTTTTGAGACGTTTCATGAGGATACAGGCACAGTGAGATTGATCTGCTTTTTTTTCTTTTGCTATAGCGTACATCTAAAATGACACAGATGCTTTCCCAGTTTTAATGGGGTTCAACCACATAAGTCCTATTTTATACCTCATTGTCACGGTATTTGTATGTCAGGAGAAAATATATACAATATAGCTACTATTTTCACAGTTTTTTATGGTTTTGACTAGTACTGTGATGTCCTGCATAATTCTCCAGTTACAGAATGGAAATGGTTTCAACTGCAATGCACGCACACACGCACGCACGCACGCACGCACGCACGCACGCACACACGCATGCACACACGCACGCACTGTTACAATCTAGAGGAGGCCTGTGTGTGTGACTGTGGTGGGTCTGTGAAGCCAACATCCAGCTGATTCCATCCATTAGATTTTTGGCCTCATCTCGGATCACCATTTTTGTACCATGCAATCTAGAGTGAAAATGCAGAGCAGAAGATTGCACGTTGCCAAAAATAAAAGCATGTATTTAAGGAGCCGGATAAAGAAATACGTCCTCCTAAACCAGCACTAATTTAACATCTCCTCTCAGATAACAACTGTACTTAGCCTTTCTTATACTGAGAAGCAGAGCTTGGAGCCCTGGAGATTGAAAACGGAGATACAATCCGTTTTTTCGGAGTTAGTTTTGGTACGCATTGTGACCACATGAGCGGATCAAAATATCCTATTAAAAATATGTATCTGATTTGATCCAACTAAAGACCTTTTACTGTGGTGTAGCGGAATAAATTGCTTACACAAGTGCAAGCAAATCCACGTGACATAAGCACACACACTTGAGCCATTTGGTCCTCACAAGTACACACACGCACACACGGACACACACGCGCACACACACTTAATTCCAAAACCGTCAATCTGTAGTTCAAATTAAGACTGCATTTGTAAAAGGAAGTAAAATTAGCTTCAGACAGTCAGGGGACGGTTGATGATTGATCAAGCGGTAAATATAGCAGTCTCTCCTCCGCCCTATGCCTCCACACGGCTTTTCAAATAGTTTCCAGTATATACAGACAGTTTATATCGACTCCGTCGGGTGGAAACCTCATATGTCCAAAACTGTTACTTTTCAGCATTCTAATTAAAAAACGGCAAAAGTAGCAGATCCACAAGCTGCAGACGCGGCGCGTTGCTGTTCTGCTACTTTTGGTGCTTTTGTGTGACGCTCCAGTATGGTGGTGGAAAGTAATTAAGTACATAAATTACTCAAGTACTATTTTGTACAATTTTGAGGTGCTTTACTGGAGTATTTCCTATGTTCTATACTTTTAGCTCTACACCGCTGCTTCTCAGAGACAAATGTTGTACCGGACTTTTACTTCCATCCATCCATCCATCCATCCATCCATCCATCCATCCATCCATCCATCCATCGATCCATCCATCCATCCATCCATCATCATGGTAGCTCCTCCTCTGGCGTTCTATCCCCCAGTGGAATCCAGGGCGCCCCGTCGTGGCTAAAGGTTCCCTCTAAACGTTCCTCCCCAGAGACCCTAATGATGATACATGTTGACTAGTGTCTTCCTCCTGGGACCCTCAAGCGTCTAAAAATACATCACTCCAGAGTCCAGAATTCAAGAACCAAATAATGTGAAATATAGTGGTTATTTCAGTATCTTTTATTATGGTTATTATTTCAAAGATTATTTAGAAAAGAAAGTTTGCATTTTTGAAAATCTTTTGAAATAGTAATAGCCTAATTAAAAAGAATAGAAAGCATATACCGGTACACATATACAGAAAAAATAAATATATATATTTTTAAAAGTATAAAAGTATAAAGTATAAGGGTCCGTGTCTAAATATATATTAACTCCTCCCATGAGAATGAGTCTCATGGCTTGGGCCGTGGCTCAGCAGTCCAGGCACCTTGGCTGGTAATCCAGTCTGGCAGTGTGCCGCGGGTTCGACTTCCGATCCCGACGGCCTTTACTGCATGTCACCCCCCCCCCCCACCACACCCCCATCTCTCTCCCCATTTCCTGTCAGCCTACTGTCTGCCCCTCCATAAAAAAAGGCAAAAGCCACACAAAAAAAAACCACCACTCATTTCTGAGAGTTTCATCAGACACCGCAGGCCCCTACAGTATGCTGCTGAATGGGAACTACTGTATGAGACCCAGGGGGTCCTCCCAGCCTAATGATGTGGTCAAAGCATCCATCAACAGCCCCGCAGTGCCGCTGGTGGTCCCTGTCTGCAGGTGTGGCAGTGAAAACCCCCCACCTTTCCCCACAGGAGATGATGCCACGTGGGGCCCTTTAATTAGCCCTGTGGCTGGCTCTTAAACATGTTCATAATTATGTCAAGGACCCCTGTATTTCCTTATGTATTTTGCCACAGACCCCCAGAGAAGATTTTGATGCTATAGGCTACGTAATTTAGCTATTGGGACCCCTTGGAACCCCCTCAAGGACCCCTGACTCCACTTGCTTTATAGCCAGCTGAATCCCACCACATACATTCCTCTACGGTCTCATTCAGTCGACTTGTTTCAAACATTTACACACATTTCTGATGCAAAGATCGAACTGGAGGGAGATGGAAGGATGAAAAATGTGCAGACGGACGGATGGACAGACAGACAGACAGACAGACAGACAGACAGACAGACAGATACTGCGGATAGATGGACGGACGAACGAACGGCATATTGTATTCTTTGCCGTCTCGTCTCAGCTGAAGGTCATGTCCGTCTGTCTGTCTGTCTGTCAGTCTGTCTGTCAGTCTGTCACCACTCCACCCCTGTCATGACGAGTGACAGGTGACCTATCTGCTGTCACCTCACGTCCGCCACGTAAAAGCAACCACACAAAAGCTGCATACAAGCTTAGCACACACACAGGTTCGTGCTTTGCCTTCCGTACCAGCTGTTAGATGGGGCTGTGTGCTCGTGAAGGGCTCCCTACCCCCCCCCCCCACCCCCTCCCAACCCCACCCCCCCATGTAGACACGGTTCATGTGTGGCGTGGAAAGTGGAGACATAAAGTATTGTATTCACTGTCACACCAGACACCACACACCTCCCTAGATTGTATTCACTCACATGCACTACACCACACCGTGCACCGCAAAACAATTTAGATGGGAGCCAAGAAGACACACCAGGGTGTGTCCTCTGTTACAATAGGAGTTTATTTCACTGTCTGCTGTAAGCCCTTGAGCCGCTACCGATCTATTGTGGAGCCTGGCCAGTATGTCACTTTGGACGGTACATTAATGGCTACTATAGAGCGTCGCAGTCCCGCCTCCTACCCTGGACCAGGAAATGAAACCCAATGCATTATTCTCATAGACATTTCTTAAAGTATTTATTTAAAGACGGTTACGCCGCCGACAAAGCCAACTCGAGTCGTGACAACTCATGACAACACAAACAATATTTTGGACCAAACAAATAATTACAAAGAAGAAAAACAACAAAAAAAGTGTTGTAACCTGCCGTTTTTTTCTTCTTTCTAATTATTTGTTTGGTCCAAAATATTGTTTGTGTTGTCATGAGTTGTCACGACTTGAGTTGGCTTTGTCCGCGGCGTAACCGTCTTTAAATAAATACTTTAAGAAATGTCTATGAGAATAATGCATTGGGTTTCATTTCCTGGTCCAGGGTAGGAGGCGGGACTGCAACGCTCTATTGCACGGATTGGTTGAACGCTTGATTCTGATTGGTCCATCACTGAATTCAGAGGTCTATACATTTTCCAACAATGACCGCTGAGCGCATAACAATCTGTGTTGCTTGATTTTTGCTGATGTTTTGCGCGGCTTCCATATGGCAGCTATGGAAACAAAAACACAATGTAATTTACTGCTAAACAGTATACACTCAAGAATGCTGTTTTGAAAGCATTTGAAGCGAGAGATGAGAGAGAATACAGGCCTGTAAGGGTCCAATTACAACCTCCTCCTTTAAGAACCACTGCTGTATAGGTCAAGAATAGATCTGGACGGTGAAGGTAACATTGCACTCAAACATCAACAAAAAAACAACATAAATAGACTTGAAGACCTACAGTAGCTAATGGACTTTTGTTTCTAAGCTCCGCGGTGGCCTTTTTCCTACAATGGCAGTGTTTTGTTTCCTACAGAACAGTTCCACTTAGGACCAGTCAGGTCTCTCTACAGAACAGTTCCACTTAGGACCAGTCAGGTCTCTCTACAGAACAGTTCCACTTAGGACCAGTCAGGCCGGAGAGTTGATTTGCATCACAAAAGAGGCAGGCAAGAACAGAACAGGACTGACTGACAGACAGACAGATTCCCACTACCCACTCCCTGCATTGCACACTTTCGTGCAGAGAGTGGGTAGTGGTGGTTGACGGGGGGTTGGGGATGACTTGCTCTAAAAAGGAGTACATGAGTTATAAAGCTGTATAGCATTCCAATCTAGATCAGCGGTTCTCATTCTTTTTCATGTCAAGGACCCCCATATTTATGTTTTGATGTATTTGGTCCATGCATGGACCCCATCATCTGAAAGCGTATAAAAGTATAAAGTATAGGTCGTGTCTGCAGTGTGCACTTTTTATTTATATTTTCCTGAGCAGCGATTTGGATATCATCACTGTCGGGCAGAAACCTCTTATCTCCAACACTTTTTTCCGTTTTTGGGTTAGTATAAATCACGCACAACTCTATAACCCCCTAAACCTGGCCTCTAGTGTGTATGTTTAATCAGCAACGACACCTGTATGTGTGTGTGTGTGTGTGTGTGTGTGTGTGTGTGTGTGTGTGTGTGTGTGTGTGTGTGTGTGTGTGTGTGTGTGTGTGCGTGCGTGCGTGCGTGCGTGCGTGCGTGCGTGCGTGCGTGCGTGCGTGCGTGCGTGCGTGCGTGCGTGCGTGCGTGCGTGGATAATCTGGGTTGTGGCAGCGTACTGGGGATTACACTGGACAGCGAGGGGTGAGTTTGGGAGGGGTAGGTGGGTGGTATCGCACAGGCATTCGGGAACCAATTTGGAGCGAGTGGCCGACTTCAAGACAAGTGTGAAAGTGAAGTGTTCATTATTCACCGCAGACCACCAAGGCAGGTGGGGGATCATGGCAGGTATACATAATACAATACAGGCACACAGACTCATCAAGCCATGTAGCCTTTCCATAGGATTGATGATATCATCACTGTCTGGGAGAAACCTCTCATCTCCATATGATTTACTTATTTTTATGCAAGGAAAAGCGACTTATATCAATTACACACGCCATGAAGCCTACGACTATAGCGGAAAGAAGCCAAAGCCAATGTATCTTTTGAGGGGCGAACTATACTTGATCATAGGCTACTAGTATCACACAAAAGCATTCAAAGTATAGCACATCCACGAGCTCGAAATGTGGCACGTTCTGAGCTTGTGGATCTGCTACTTTTGCTCTTTTTGAATAATGATTCGTGAAAAGTAACAGTTTTGGACATATGAGGTTTCCGCCCGACAGAGACAACTTGCAATGAGGAATTAAGTGCGTATTGATTGTGATGCATTAGAGGAGCTGTCCTGCTGCATTTAGTGTGATGTTCTATGAATGAGAGCGTTTCTCTTCTCATGCTGCCAATACAGCTCTTTGTGATGGATTCACTTCATGTGGTTGAGTATACGTACATGGATATATAAGAGATACAGATGCCAGATTGCGACTGATGCCGAGTCCGATTTTAGAGATTAACCACGTTCTGACCCATATTGTGTTAGAAAATAACAGAAAGAAAGAAACACATCTGTAGTAAATATATAGAAACATTTCTATTTGAGAAGATTAACAACTTGTGATATGAGCATACAAATTAATGATAATAAAACAGCATACAGTATTTTTCTTATCTCTCTCATCAGCCCTCATCTTCCAGTGGTGCTCCTTTGTTTTCATTCCTAATAACAATGGGACTGGCGGACAGATTCAGCTGCGGAGGTCTTGAGAGATCAACTATAATTATACAATACGATCACTCGCCTGTGGCGAGTCATCGTCTCACGGCATAGCTGCCAAAACTAAGACAAAATATATTGAGACAATATATACTAGACTAAAATGTTAGGGAGGTACTAGTGGAGAAGTGATCCAGTAGAACTAAGGTTGCACACAGGTGTTTGCGCCCTGAAAATAGCCGATCTACAAGCTCGGCGACGTGTTGTGAGCTTGTAGATTGGCTATTTTCAGTGTGCAACCAACTGCAAAATCTGCCATTACGACACCATCAGGGCCCAGCCAAAATACATTTTAGTCGACCAAGTCAACTGTAAATTTAGTCAACTAAAATCGTATATTTAGTATATCATAATCGTATATAGACAAAACCAGACTAAACGTAAACCATTTCAGATGACCAAAATATGACAGAAACTAAATATCTTTTTATTCAAAAGACTATATGACTATAAAACTAAATTGCTGTCAAATCAACACTGGTCGAAAAGTGGCCAAATATATATGGGCCTAAACATTATACAGTATCAGTTGTCATGATGAGTTGAACCATCTCTCATCCTGCCAATTAAGCTGTATGTGTGTATGATGGAGTGAATGCAGTACGCCACCCAGTCATAAATCCATAAACTGTGCATCATATGTGTATTCCACACAGGCCTCATTAAAGCAAAAAGTCTGTATGGACTAAATATTTACAACCAGAGTGACAAGAGGTGGAATCATAGATGCGTGGAAAGAGGCGGTTGGCTAATGAGAACATTTGGTTGGCATCTATAGATACCATACACACAGAATCCAGGCTAAGTGGGAGGAAAACGCTCAAAGTTGGCACTCGACCGTTCAGCTACAGTACATAAAACTGTTCACGCCTGGAGGATAACAGCATAACAGGGTGACATCTAATATTGCGGCAATTAAACTGGGATTTGTGTGAGTTGTTGCAGTGCAGCCATTCATACATGCAAATATTCAGTGGTGGTACTCATACTTCAGTGAATGTAGCAATGCTTATTTCTACTTACGTAGAGATAAGTTGAGATGTCCGAATTGGCCAAAAATGACATTTGAATAATGCTTTTGCATTTTGAATGTAAATATGTTTTAATATAAAATATTGTACGCAGTAAAACTTAATTCAAACACACAGCAGAAGTCTCTCTCTCTCTCTCTCTCTCTCTCTCTCTCTCTCTATATATATATATATATATATATATATGCGTCAGCCGCTGTTGGTGCTGAGAAATGCGCTCTATTGCCAGATCAAATTAATTGATTATTTCATACTTCTCGGTTTATTTCAATATAAGTTATTGATAATAAACTTCAGTTTCGATATATTCTCTGCTCAAATTGCCCTGCCCTATAGACTTGAGGTTTTGGACTCCATGCCCTTTGGTGTTGCCTTGTAACACACACAAAAAGTAATAAACACTGCTCCACAGCCCAAAAACATACCACTTGGTTTGGGTTTTCACATCAAAGAGCGGCTCTATCTGATAGCTGGGTAATTGGCCCATAACCCGGGCCGTGCAGGGATGCAATGTAGGCCTGTGTGTGTGTGTGTGTGTGTGTGTGTGTGTGTGTGTGTGTGTGTGTGTGTGTGTGTGTGTGTGTGTGTGTGTGTGTGTGTGTGTGTGTGTGTGTGCGCGTGCGTGTGCACTGTGTGGGGAAGGGTATCAGACAGTATAGAAGAAATGGATTGATGAAAATTGATAGTTTCTTTCGCACGCGTGAAAAATGTGAAATTGCAAAAAGGATGGCGAGAGATTTAACCACTGTTTGCTTGTTGATGAAACGTGAAAAGACAAACAGAAAAACGAGAGGGCAAACGGCAAAAACACATCTGACCTATTTGGTCTGAGAGAGCTCACAGATGAGATGTTGCAACAGTTGCTTTGGATGAGGAGGGAAGATGGAAGTGGAAAGATAAACAAGACGTTTGATTTGTTTGGGTCTTCCCGGGGGCCTGATCTCCCAAGGTTCTGACTAGCATCCACTTCAAATCAGCTTATCCTGTAGATGCCTGGCTGCTGCCGCCACTGATGATCACCAAGTTAACAAGCTTGTTTCACCATTTTCAACACTCATCGAAGGGAAATTGACATTCAAGTCAGCGAATCGAAATTATATTTCTGGTTTCTCGTTATTTCGCTCTGTTGATCATGCATGCGTACGAGGGAAGCCGACGAGGCTGTTAATATGTTATTCTAGATTCTCATGTGTTATTTATTTATGCACGTTATTATTCATAATACAAGTGAATAATGATATGGCAATCAGTGCTGCAAAAATTGAAAACCAAAAAATACAAAATGAAAACTCTGAAATTGGATCGAATCGTGACGTTAAAATTGAATGTCAGATTGGATTAACCCTTTGCCAAGCCCCACCCACTCAACTCTGCGATGGCAAACCCTGGCACACCAACGCATTCCCGACGGCAGATGGGTGATGGACGTCTCCAGAAGTCAAAGGTTTGACTGGAAGAGAGGACTGAAACTGCACATGCTGACCAATTCAGGCAGTGGGAGTGTGTTGGCCCCACCCTGAGTTGCTCAAGAGAGAGAGAGAGAGAGAGAGAGAGAGAGAGACACACACACACACACACACACACACACACACACACACACACACACACACACACACACACACACGCACACGCACACACACACACAGTGTGGGCGATTCTTTTGGCTCTCAAAGGTCATAAAAAAGAGCCATCATTCATCTGGTTCACAAAGTCTTTGTAGAGAATAAAACAAACAAACAAACAACAACTAACCGCAGGCAGAACTATCTGCAGCTGCCACTGTGTGAGTCAGGATGTCATTCAGGTGTGTGCAACAACAGAAGAGCGCAGCTGTGCGTGTGTACGTGCACACACGCACGCACGCACAGCTGTGCTTGTCAGGGATCAGTCGTTCGCCCCGGTCTGGTGTCCCCACGGGCCACAAACTTAAAAAAAAAAAACTAACAAAAACACAGTCATTCTACAGTTGTGGCCCCCTGCCTAATGTAGTTGAATACGCCTGGCATAGGTCTTGGCATAGGTGAGGCGTGCTATAGTGCAGTGGCTCTTGCTTTCTTACTTTCTTAGAGAAATGACGGCAACAGGGTGGCAATATAATTTCGAATGCTTGCATACAATGACAATGAAAGGGATTCTGAAATAATTAATTGCATGTGCATACCATAGAGTTATAAAGGATAGAGGGTGGACTGCTCCGTCATCTGCTGTTCATTTCAATGGTTGCTCAGTGGCGTTTTGAAGCACCTGGAAGAACGTCCTACTACCGCATTTGACCACTAACAGTTGGTGGTCAAATGCGGACGTGCAACCGAGCGCTCAATGTTAAACCCCAGCGGCGCGGGGTTTCCTCGGGCTAAATTCAGGGGCACGCCTGCCGTTCCAGCTTTCACCACTACGCCTTGCAGCTTCAACATTGGCAAGCCTTTCTGGGTGGTGCATACGCACACACTCATGCACATGTGCTCGCCCCTTCTGCGCACTGCAATGCTTGCGGTCATTACTTACACATGCGAGTGTGCACGCACGCTCTCGCTCATATACAATCAGGCAGGCATCCAAGCATAAACACCTACGTGGGCCTGGCACACAAACACGTCCACCATGCATATGCAAGTAAAACACATCTTGTGCGCGCCATCGCATGCACTAACAAAATTAGCCTGATGGCAGCCGCTTCTGTGCTATAACCTTGTGCTACGGATCAAACTGCAATCTGTGCCCGGGTTGGTGTGTGTGTGTGTGTGTGTGTGTGTGTGTGTGTGTGTGTGTGTGTGTGTGTGTGTGTGTGTGTGTGTGTGTGCGTGTGCGTGTGCGTGTGCGTGTGCGTGTGCGGTGATACCGTCAATGTTTGGAGGAAAACCTTGTATGTCCAAAATGATGGATCCAGTGAAGCTATAATTTAGTTTCATTGGTTCATCAATATTATTTTAAGAACATAAAATGTTGAAATCAGGAGATACAAGGTTTCTGCTCGACAACAAAGAAATAGCATATCATAGAGAGATTATGTTGAGAGAGAGAGAGAGAGAGAGAGAGAGAGAGAGAGAGAGAGAGAGAGAGAGAGAGAGAGAGAAAGAGAGCACATTCCTGGATGGAAGCCCCATGTCTCTCGCCCCTCAAGGTCATTAGCTCTAATGCCACGTTTTTTGCCATCTGCTGAGATTGTTTACAGTTGCCTAGATAATTAGCTTCTAATTAGTAGTGGATGGTGTGCGCGCGCGCGCGTGCGTGCGTGCGTGAGTTTTCAGATAAATCTGTGGCTGTGATTATGAGAGGCAGGTTGCGGTGAACATCTGCAAAGCTGCCAGAGAGACAAAGAGGCGGGAGGTGTGTGTGTGTGTGTGTGTGTGTGTGTGTGTGTGTGTGTGTGTGTGTGTGTGTGTGTGTGTGTGTGTGTGTGTGTGTTATGAGAGCACACACATGGGTATGTCAGCATGATTGACAGGAATGTGGATCGACAACTGTTTTCAATACTATAATTACTGCTCATTCAATTTCATACCATTATTTATCGATACTCTGATCAATACTCCTCTCCATACATTGGTGGGGAATAGAACGTAATACCTTACACTTATGGGATTTATAACACGAATTACAATGCTCCTGTCTCTTATGAGATTTCTATAAATCCACCAGCTGCCCCAGTAGTGCAGTGGGAGCCAACGCAAGGCAAAGCTATAGGAGCGGAAAGCAGGGGTCATTCACTATATGTCGATACATGGACAAACGTGTCCGTGGCATGACTCCATCTCTTATTTTGATTATAAGACCAAATTACTGAATGTCAGTCTCCAGGTCTTCTTCAGAATACCAGTATGTATGCCACTGATTTACTATGCCACTATGGCACAGTAGGAGTCCACTACTACAGTGGTTATCAAACTTTTCACTTCCAAGGACCCCCATACATCTGAGAGTGTACAGTATGGAACCAAATGGTTCATTTGTACACTCTGAGTTACAGAACTGTAATGGTCAATTTGGACCACCTTCAAGCACCCCCTTTGAGGACCACAGCATGCAGTAGTATAGTTTACATTCAGGACTGTAGCTCTGTTTCTGGTAATATTTGTATATGTCCGCATGGCAAAACATAGAATTTTGACAAAACATTGGGTCCAGAAAACCACGCCCACGGCTATGCTCTAGAGTCTAGACACATACAGTACGTAGACACACTGCGGTGTGGGGCAGCGGAGCCAACAGCACTGCAGCTCAACATCCTGATGCTAGACACAAGGCTGTGGAGGGGCAGCGATTCAGGAGTCCTGAGTTGGTGTGGACTCTTGCATCGCATACAGTGGTAATACACCCCACACACAGTATACACACACAAAATAAGAAGAAAAGAACAAAAGTTAAAAGAATATAAACCAAAAGATCCACAGGGTAGGATACCACAGGACACTTTGTAGCCCGAGCATCACGTCACATCGCAATGCAAACGACGGAGACAATACTTTAACAAATAATTAAAAGAAAACCTGTTCTTACCTTCTTATTTTCAACGAGGGAACAGCACCGGGGGCGGCAGAGAGAGCGCGAGAGAGAGAGAGAGAGAGAGAGAGAGAGAGAGAGAGAGAGAGAGGGGTGGGTGGTGGAGAGAGGAGAGAGAAACATTAGAATAGTTGTGGTGAATTAGCACAAAAACAAACGAACAAACAACAAGTGTAACTTATGTCTCCATTAAACAGATAAACCGTAGCATTGGTTAAAAATAGCAGATCTACAAGCTCACACACTCAGTTTATACTATTGGCTAGTTTAGCTATATTATGTGATGTACAGTACAACAACATACATTAATAGGACAATAGGTTTTTAAGTGGTTAAATCATGTTCATAACGAACCCAACAACCTGCGTGTGCATGCGCCCTCGCCCGTGTGCGTGCGCCCGGGTGCCCGTGTGTGTGTGCCCGGGTGCCCGTGTGCCCGCCCGCCCGCACGCACGCACGCACGCACGCACGCACGCCGGTAAACCTAAAGCATGCAGGGGAATGGGAGCATATTGCATCGGGCATATGTAGCCCGAAGCAAATCTGCCTCATTTGCTGCTAGAGTTGTATTCAAGCGCAGCTCCCCTGCTGTACTGCCTCAGAGTTGACTTAATTACGTGGGATGGACCCGTCTTGATTCATTCAGCTGAGCCAAGGCATGGTGGGAGTGTGGAGAGGCATTCAAAACCATAGCGTGTAGCGGAGCCTTCGGTTAACATTTTTTGTGTGTGTTAACATTAACCTGTATGCCGTATCCTCCTGTCTCCCCCATGGAGACATAATATGGGCGCTGGCAAAAAAGCTAATAGGCTGTCGACTTTAATTTCTGCGGTATCAGAATAGCAACCTTGTATCTCAACTTCATAACGATCAAGTTTCTCGACAACAGTGTCTCGCAAAAGTATAAGTGGAAATAAGTGATCTATTCACAACACATCAGGGTGGATTGTGAGGTACAAGATCGTCTTTTTTTCCATCACTGAACTTGTCATGTAAATATTGAACCAATGAACAACAACAACATTCGATGTCATTTCCGGTTGGGACGTCATCCAAAGTGATCCCTCCCATTTTAGTGGGAGGGAAAACGTGAATGACTTTTGATAACTGAGAGTTATTATAACTCTAAATCAATCCGTCCAATTCTAACCAAAGATTATGTTTTTGACGGCCCATCGCAGTCCCGTCGCTAGTTGCGTTAGAACTAAGTAATCATACCTCCGGTTGTTGTCAATCGCCTCGGGAGTGTTTTGGCTACATCTAGCTACTTCAGCTACATTCAAGATGGCACCTGGTGCACCTTGAAATACGCTCCGTAGCTGCAAATCGCTGGGCGCCCTGATTTAATGGTCCTAAATACCCCCGGGCGTTCGGGGTGTTAATGCAATCAGATCAGACTTTTCCGTTTGGATGTATGGGCTGTCAAGGCCAGAAAGTAGGGGTTTTTTGGCACTCAGTAGGCATTCCCGCATAACTTCTGGGTATGATGATGATGGCACATAACCTCTATTGATTCCTCCTCTCACTCATTTCTGTGCGTTGTCACTGCTGTTGTATCCTATACTTGGCTCACCATCCGGCCAACAGCCCAACACTCCCCGCTGACAGGTGCTGTCCCTAGTAGGAGATCTACGTGTCGTGACAAATATCACCCTCTCTCCCCCAAACACGGGCCAAATGTTTGTATTATTGAGCACACATACAGTACAAGGTTTTCTACCCGACAACAACCCATAACATGTTAACTACGCATACATTGTGAGAGCCATAATAAAGCGGGTTTGTATGCACAGTGTATCTCTCTAGTCACAATAATAAAACATGAGTGACACGTCTCGTTTCAGTGCTTTGCTGCAGTGCTCCCCGCTGAGCTTCTCTCGGCGCCCGCTCTCCCTTTTGTTCTCTCCTCGCCGCCGCTTTGCATGGCAGACAAAATGCGCGTTACCATAATCTCATGATGAGATTACATCTGGAGCCCATGTGTTTTGTAATGGAGCGTTCATTTTGTACTATTTTTTTTTGGTAATCTCCCTCAACATTTGCAGCCAAACAGATGTCGTGAAGGGAGATGCATATGGCCCTAATCCAGTGGAGTGTTTTAATCCACAAGGTCTCCGAATGGTACAGTGTTGTATAGCGGGCGGCGGACATTGTGTCCCTAGTGTATAGCAGATGCTGGGGTGGGTGGGCAGCCGTGTAATGTAACATTTTACTGTGCAGAAAACCTCTTATCTCCACATATGAACATTATGTTATGAACATAACGCCCTACTTGATCATACTACAGTGTCACTCAAAAGCGTCAAAAGTAGAGAAAAGCTCAAAAGCTCGAAAAGCGGCACATTTTGAGGTTGTATCTGCATTTGCTATTTTTGAGGGGCGATACCCCTCAGCTACCCTAACATTGAATGCCATTGACAATGAATGGCCAGTTTTGAGTGTTTGTGTAAACACAAACATTGATGACGAAGGTGAGGATGCAATTCTCATTGGCCGGAATGAGATTCTATTTGAGATGCTATTTGAAAAATCACACCCCTGTGAAGTGAAGGGCGCTCTTATCATCTTACAGTGATGTAATGATGATGTAAAACAAACGGTTGTCTTCATTGTCAATGGCGTTTTTAAAACAAACATTGAACTAAAAACAAACATTAAACCTAGGAGGGGCTGGTGCCCCTCAAAAAAAGAAAAGAAAAAAAAGCAGATCTACAAGCTGGACGCAATGCAACCTATTTTCAAATGCATAAATTATAGGAAAGAAGTATATTTTGATGTCAATACTTTATGTGTATACTTGATTATAGCACTGTTACACAAGTAAGACTTATAGACGTATACTTATAACATAAGAGTATTCTTGGGCTACTTAAGTAAAAACATGGCATACAGGAGTACATCAGTGGAGGGGAATTTTAGAATTGTGGAATTAGTATAAAACAGCTGCTTAAAAGTCTAGATTACAGACACTGTGAGGAAGGTGGGCTGCCAGCCAAATTATAGACAGATTAGCCCATCTCATGGCAGACCACACGCAAAAATAAACCTGTCATACATAACACAAGACAACGCCTTGTTTTCTTTTGTGAAGAAAGCGAGACGCGTGGTCTTTTGTTCAGAAATGAGAGCGGCTGGCCACCAGCGGCGCACAGCGCGCCACCGTATCTGTGTGAAGTGCACGGTGTCAGAAGTGGGATCACGACGCCTGTTCTTTGTACTTGGAAAATGAGAAATATACTGCACGACAAGTCAACATTGTGGGGAGCGAGTGTTGAGATGTGGCTAAGAAAAGAAACACAATGGGCGGTGGATGGTTAACAAGGTCATCACAACCTAACTCTCTGGTGGTGAGACATAAAAGTGTCAGTGTTGTAAGGCAACCCGCTCCCTATAGTGATGTGTTCATTTCTGCTATCTCTAATGTTGGCGGTGGAAGAAAGTAACAATAGTCAAAGCACAAAAGAATCAGCGTCTTGATACTTCAAGTAGCAAAAAAAATCACACCTGTGTGAACTGAGCGGTGGAACTATACTGTCATTGTTTTAGTTACTGTACTGTACTGAACTCCTGTACTACTCGTACTGTACTACTCGTACTGTACTATAGCGTAGTGTAGTATGTACTGGTACTGTACTGTACTGTACTGTACTGTACTGTACTGTACTGTACTGTACTGTACTGTACTGTACTGTACTGTACTGTACTGTACTGTACTGTACTGTACTGTACTGTAGTACCGTATGATTATGTACTCAAACTGCAATCATACTGTACTGTATGAGTATGTACTCGTACTGTAGCCTACAGTACTGTACTGAACTCCTGTACTACTCGTACTGTACTCATACTGTACTCGTACTGTAGTCGTACTGTCTGACACATACTATGCTGTACTCGTACTGTACTCGACAGACAGACAGACAGACAGACAGACAGACAGACAGACAGACAGACAGACAGACAGACAGACAGAGCTACATGTTGGAGACAGTGTGCCACCACTGAGCATAAATTAAACTTTTACAGCAACTATTGGCTCAGCAGAGACAAGTGGTGTCGAGTGTCTCTGTTATAGTCGAGTCTGGCTTGGCTGATGCAACTGCGCTTTTGAGACGTGCTCGAATGTGCTTGTCATAAAACAACTCTGACACGATCGTCCCTACAGTATGTTTGTTGTAAGTGCTAGTAACATAGTAACAAGTACAGTACATTTACTTGAGTACTGTATACTTAATGTACAATGTTGGGGTAGGCTACTTTTACTTTATGGCCGTTTTTCAATACTCGAGTCGATACTTCAACTCCGCTACATCTGAGGAAAATATTGCACACTACCACTCAACTACATTATATATATACACAAACCGGTAGATAATTATTACAAAACATAGAATTAACCAATTAAAATGTTAATACAAAACTTTGACTCGTATCTTCATTGTGGTATTGCTACTTTTCTTTCAGTTTCTTTCAGTTTCTTTCTTCAGTGTCATGGGCCTACTACTCCTGGGTAATGAATGAGTTTATGGTGAAGTTTAAGTTTTCGTCAGACGCCCTAGTTTCAGCTGCTCTGCTGTGGAAGGAAGTGCTCTTAAGGGCTGCGATGGGAAACAAGACGACCCGCTGCTCTCTCGCCAAGCGCGGCTTTAGAAAAGTTCGCTAAGTTTCTAAAACGCAACGATGAATAAACCATGAGGCAAAGTGTTGCATCACTTACACTCACACGAAGAAAAAAAAGCCAAAAACAAAAAAAAGGAATTTGGACGTGAACAGTAGTGCCAGTAGGAAAGGAACAAGGAAAATAACTCTTGGCCAGGGATGCCTGCAAGGCCAACAAACAACACAGTTCCACCGGTTCAAAGACAAAAGGCCAATGTTCTCCTCTGCCAGGCCGGCGCCGCCGCTGCAACCAAACGCAGCGGACCAAGATCGATAGTTATTTCATTTATTTACGCTTTTACACCAGATCAAAAGGGAGTCACAGTTTTTTGAAGCACTCAATCGGTTTGTAACCTCTGCCCTCTCTCACCGCCCCCCAACCCCCCGTTTCCTTTATTCTGCTGCCCGGGGGTCTCACACATTTCCAGTGATGGAAAATAACTAAGTACATTTGCTTTCAAGTACTGCAAGTGCAACTTTGAGGTATTTGCACTTTACTTGAATATTTCCAATTTTCGGTACTTTTACTTCTACTCCACTACATCTCGGAGGCAATTTTTTTTTACTCCACTACAGTTATTTGAAAACTTTACTTACTAGTTATAATGCAGATTTTGATTATTATTACAAAACATACATTACCCACTTTATTTCGGCCATTTGAAAATAGCCGATCTAGCCGATCCGAGCTTGTATCGGCTAGATTTTGTATTGAAAATCTGCTATTTTCAAAATATTTCTTTTCACATTTTATACATTTGAAAACTTGTGAAATCGGATTTTCTGTATAATGAGTAGGCTACTTTGTACTTTTTGTACATTTTGATACCAATACTTTTGTACTTTTACTTGTAACAGAATATTTCTACATTGCAGTATTGATACTTTTACAAAAATGTGAGTACTTTTTCCACCACTGCACATTTCTTCACCCTGTGTACTAAGATTGGGGCCGAGTCGATAGAAATTCATACAAACTTTGGCTGGAACGGACGGGGCAAAGGTAAAATCTATGTCAGTGCTGATGAGTTGAGAGACTCCTGTAAAGTCGAAATATCGGCCCGTTTTGTTTTCTTGTCTATTTGTTTTGTTTTTCCATGTTCCTGGGACAGAACCAAAGGTTTTCTTCCCCAGCACAGCACCTCTTTCTTGCACTGTTGAAACTGGGTTCCAAAGAGTAAGGAAGAGAGAAAGATCTGTGCACAATCAATGTATTTATTTTGCAAGCTTTCGGTCTTCATGCTTGAAGAAGGTCAGTAGACCGAAAGCTTGCAAAATAAATACATTGATTGTGTATGGCATATGGGTATAAAAGGGACAGAGACATAATAACTGGGTGGGGCATGCATTTCCAACTTGCATCGTTCAGAAGGCCAGTGCCTTCAATCAACTCTGAGGCTTAATCAGGATTTTGGCCAGAACTAGACTGAGCTGTGGACATTGCTCTCTGCCCTTATGTTTTCTATGTATGTAACTGTATGTTTTCTCCTGTGTTATGTCAAATGTGTATATATGTGTTGCATACAAGGCCGCTGGGTCGCAAAACGAATTTCAGTGCGAACTGACAATAAAGTACTATATCATATATCATATCATATCATATCATATCAGTGCCCAACAGGCACCGCTCTAGTTCATTAAAAAACGGTTACATAGTGCTGCTTTAAAATACTGTAGCACGTGTCTGCCCCGACAGCGCCGATTATGCATAATTGGTGACAGTGAGCCGGTGGTGTAATTGTATAGCGGGTCTTAAACACAGAAGGGATTAGCCCTGGTGTGTTGGCCTCTGATGTTTGACTCGTACTGCCAAGCCCTGATGATGAGAAAGCAATCCGGTTCACACTGAGACGTAGGACTGCTGTCGGAACAGGAAGGAGAGAAAAGAAAAGGTATAGCACTAGGGGTGCTACAGAGTGAGGCAGGGATTTATATAGTGGTGGAATAAGTAACTAAATACATTTACTCAAGTACTGTACTTTAACCACTTAACCCATTTTGACCTGAGATCAGATTCTAAAAATGTCTTCTACATCCTGACAGTTTTCTGAAAAAGCTGTTTCTATGTCAGTCGTTCTTTGATTTTTCAAAAATAGCAGACCTACAAGCTCGTAGCGCGCCACTCGGTGGCGCGCTATGAGCTTGTAGATCTGCTATTTTTCAATAGCTAAAGCATAACATAATGCTAACACCAAAAGGGGTTCCCACCCAGAATGGGTTAAACAAACCCCATACGTTGTTCAGCGGAGTCACTCCCTCTTTACTAGTGTCTTTTCTGTTTTGCCCTACATAAATTATCTTCGCAGAAAGATTCGCTGGCCTAGTGGTCCAGGTGCATGCCACATATAGGCTCTGGCCTGACAGCGCGCCGCGTGTTCGAGTCACGTTCATGACGACCTTTGCTGCATGTCTCTCCCCTTCTCTCTCTCTCTCTCCCTCTTTCCTGTGATTTTTCCTGTGTTCCTTTCCTCTTTCTCTCTTTCCTCTTTCCTGTCCGTCTTCACTGTAACTATCAATAAAGGCACAAAAGCTAAAAACGTGCTAAAAACAAATACATGTAAAAAAAGAAATGTAAAAAAAAAAATAGCTCATCGACAAGCTTACAACTGTTATGTGCTATTTTCAAATGTATTGTTTTTATATACGTTTGGGAAAACTCGTGAAATGGGATATTCTGAGTAATTTCTTACTTTTGGTACTCTCCAAAACTGTTACTTTTCAGGATTCAAATTGAAACATACCAACAGTGAGGATGTGCTACCTTTGATGCCTGTGTGACACTGTGTGGTTTAATCAAGTAGGGCGTTAAATTACGAAAACATGCAGATAAGAGGATTTCTGCCCGACAGCGATTATATTTTGATGCCAATACGTTTGTACTTGTAACAGTATTTCTACATTGTGGTATTGATACTGTTACTTCTTCCACCACGGGCTGCCGGAATAGGAAAAAAGAAAGAACGAAAAATAATAGCTCCGGCGTGAGTCAGGGATTTACCTAGCGCTGCTCAGATTGGCACACAGCACCTCGCCGACTTAAACATCATTCCCTCTTTTTTCTGCCACCGCTGTCTAGATCCACACAGACAGTTTGCTCCCAAAATGATGGACAGTGCATTAATGCATTTAACCCATTTAGGCCTGACCTCGACATTTAAAAAAAATCTTCTAAATCCTCTAGTTTTCTGAAATAAATATTTTCACGATTTTTCGAAAATAGCAGACCTACAAGCTCGTAGCGCGCCACTCGGTGGCGCGCTATGAGCTTGTAGATCTGCTATTTTTCAATAGCTAAATTATAACAATGTTTAAAACACCAAAAGGCGTTCCCGCCTAAAATGGGTTAAATTAAGTTCTTGGCTGACAAAAGTCGCAACGCCTATAGTAGCCTATAAGACTTTATATTGCAGGATTCTTGTGAAGGCATACTCAAACTGAAGCACGAGCTCTCCAGGTTAAGATTTTTGGCCCCAAAATGGAAATAGCATTAATATGAAAAATCAATTATGCATGTGTGTGGTAAATGTCTCTCGCATGAGTAGCGGCAGATTGTGAAGTGATTTTCCTGGTTCTCAGATTTTATTAAGTTTTATTAACTAATATCTTATTCCATATAAAAAAAATAGCTTTTTTAATATCCCTTTTCAGGCTCCACAGTGACTGGTGTTCTCTTATCTACTCATTACTTACTTTGCTCATTACAAAGCCAAAGACTTTGACTTTCTATTAACACATTAAAACCGGGAAGACATCCATGTCATGTTAGATTTGAGATAATATAGAAACATAAGTGTTTCAGAAAACTGTTAGGATTCAGAACAGTGGGGTCCGGGGACCCCCAGGGCTCCTTGAGGGGGTTCCAGAGGGTCTCCAGCTAAATCATATTAACCACTGTATCCATATTTTATAGGCTGGCTATTAGGCTAGCAGATATACGAGCTTGCAGTGCGTCACTTCGTGCCACGCTATGAGCTTCCAGATCTGCTATTTTTTCTTTTGTTTAAACATTTGTGCAAATCTTTGAATATAATGTATATATTTTAAGCAAACATTTTTAACTAAAATCTTTGTTTCTGGGCGTTCCTGGAACAACATATTTTGAGATAGGGGTCCAAATACATATATAATTCTTCGACATGAGAACCATTATGTGGAAACACGTTTTTCGGAAAACTGTTAGGATTTAGAAGACATTTGTAGAATCGAGTCCTCAGGTCTTAATGGATTAAGACTTGTCTCTCCCCTGTAGCCCTAAGCCGCATAGGTGTCCTCAGGGGACTCCTGGAGAACAGGTTGATGATGTACCACACATTACAAACGTCCTGGTTCACCTTCAGTTCACATCACATGTCATCTCTACTGCACGTGTCGCCGCACTAGTCTAGGAAGTGGTGGAAGAAGTACTCAGACTATTTACTTAAAGCTTATTAACTGTTAAGTACAGTAACTATTACCTTTTGAATAAAATGTTATTTCCTCCAGTTTATATTTCGGTACTTTTAAATCCGTTATTAAAAGTGAATGATTTAAGATTCTGTCCTGTCGGGATGAAACTCAAATGGAGTTGAGTTGGCTGAAGTGGACTTCGCAACGTTGGGCGTGGCAAAACGCTCGCATTAGCGGTGCCTCTCATGGCTCAGGACAGGTCCGTTTCAAACGGACTTCGGATTCCGCGGAATGCAAAGTCAAGCAGGGCTGCACACACACGTGCACGCCCCCGCGCACACACACACACACACACACACACACACACACACACACACACACACACACACACACACACACACACACACACACACACACACACACACACACACACACACAGACACACACACAGTGCTAAACCCCTCATCTATAAGTGTGCTGACGGGAGTGGCAAAACAGCACACTAGAGAAATTAAGTCCGGCAAGGACATGCAACGAGTTCCTGTGTCACGCAAAATGTCTTCCCCCTGTGCCAATGTAAACACGCGCCCACTGACACGACACGAAACCAAGATCAATAGACACACACACACACACACACACACACACACACACACACACACACACACACACACACACACACACACACACACACACACACACACACACACACACAATCAGAATGATGATTACAGTAATGGTCCGGTCAACAGGAACCATGGCCCCATGCTAATTGCCACAAATTGCACGCTGACCGACACGACCGCACACACAACGGCCATCCATTTAAATGAATGAATCACACACCTGCCCACAGGGAGCGAGACAGAGAGAGGGGGCTAATTATTGGCCCTATAACAGGGCTGTTATTATCGACCCTATAGGGCTGCATTAACTGCCCTACAGTATAACAGGGCTGCATTATCTGCCCTACAGTATAACAGGGCTGTTATTATCGACCCTAGGGCTGTTATTATCGACCCTAGGGCTGTTATTATCGACCCTTGCAGGGCTGTTATGATCTGCCCTATAACAGGGCTGTTATTATCGACCCTAGGGCTGTTATTGGCCCTATAGCAGAGCAACAATATTCTGTCTGTCTGTCTGTCTGTCTGTCTGTCTGTCTGTCTGTCTGTCTTCCTCTGCTGTCGCAGGTGGATAATTGAAAAACGGGGAGAGATTAAATATATGCATAAACGATGTGTGCCTCATCTGCAAGTCGTTGAGGAGAGGAAAGGTCAGGGTCTTGTCAGTGTGCGCACGCACACATGCACACACACACGTGAAGCAGAGCGAATGCTAATGTGGCTAGCAGAGGTAAGTGGGGTTAAAGTAGCATTAATACCCTTTTAATGGACTGGAGCAATGCGGTGACTGAAGCCACAGGACACACCCTGTGTGCGTGTGCGTGTGCGTATGTGTGTGTGTGCGTGCACACAATCTCTTGTATTTACTATTCAAATAGTAGAATTTGACAAATAATACATTGTAGTACTACTGTAGGTGTACAATAGATTCAAATTGGGGTTTGGGTTAGATAGACATTTAGAGGTTAGGGTTAGATTAGGTTAGATTTATGCCGTGCATACATTGTCAGGCAATGGAAATATCCAGTTTATTTTGAAATAAATAATTTTAAATATGGCAACAATAGCAGATCTACAAGCTCACAACGCCCTGCAACACGTTGTGACCTTGGAGATCGCCTTTTTTTTATTTCTTTTCTTTTGCTTCAAGGCTATGGTTGAAAAATGACAACAAAAAGTCACCACAAGGATACGTGTGTGTGTGTGTGTGTGTGTGTGTGTGTGTGTGTGTGTGTGTGTGTGTGTGTGTGTGTGTGTGTGTGTGTGTGTGTGTGTGTGTGTGTGTGTGTGTGTGCGTGTGTGTCTGTCACTGTGTGTGTGTGTGTGTGTGTGTGTGTGTGTGTGTGTGTCTGTCACTGTGTGTGTGTGTGTGTGTGTGTGTGTGTGTCTGTCACTGTGTGTGTGTGTGTGTGTGTGTGTGTGTGTGTGTGTGTGTGTGTGTGTGTGTGTGTGTGTGTGTGTGTGTGTGTGTGTGTGTGTGTGTGTGTGTGTCACTGTGTGTGTGTGTGTGTGTGTGTGTGTGTGTGTGTGTGTGTGTGTGTGTGTGTGTGTGTGTGTGTGTGTGTGTGTGTGTGTGTGTCACTGTGTGTGTGTGTGTGTGTGTGTGTGTGTGTGTGTGTGTGTGTGTGTCTGTGTGTCACTGTATGTGTGTGTGTGTGTGTGTGTGTGTGTGTGTGTGTGTGTGTAAGCCTCAGATTGAACCCAACTACACAGCAGAAGAAGCCAGAACGCCTATTACTGTCAGCTGTGTTATTACTGCCAAGCAACAGCATGGGATTATTGTGTTAGTGTGTGTGTGTGTGTGTGTGTGTGTGTGTGTGTGTGTGTGTGTGTGTGTGTGTGTGTGTGTGTGTGTGTGTGTGTGTGTGTCGTGTCGGGGGAATATAAATGAGCTTACTTCCCATAACAACGGTTGAGACAGGATATCATATGGTGTTGGTGCACGCCTGCATTGGGTGTACACATGCATATCAATATGGCCATGTTTGTGTGTGCGTGTGTGTGTGCGTGTGTGTGTGCATGCGTGCAATCGAGGAGATATAAGCTTGTGACTACATGCTCTAGTTAACATACCTGTGGGTTTATTGCCCGTATGTAAATTTCTCATTGTCATTTTTTGCCTGTGTGTGTGTGTGTGTGTGTGTGTGTGTGTGTGTGTGTGTGTGTGTGTGTGTGTGTGTGTATACGTGAAAAGTTTGCATTTACATAACAAGTGGCGAGGCTGTCTGCGAAGGCCTGCCTTACATCGCTATTACACTGTGCATTGTGTGTGTGTGTGTGTGTGCGTAACACAATGACATGCCGCAGTAACTGTCCAATCCAATCACTCAACCGGCGTTTCTGCCAAACCGAATGAGCTGCGCCATTTCCTGCATCATTCATCACAACTATACAGTACACACACACACACACACACACACACACACACACACACACACACACACACACACACACACACACACACACACACACACACACAGAAATTCACAACCCTGCAAATGTTTCCTCTCCTCCAGTGGTGGAAAAATACTTCAGTAAAAGTAGCATTACTGCCATGTAGAAACAATCTGTTACAAGTTAAAGTCTGGTATACTATAAATGTACTTGAGTAAAAATACAAAGGTACTGGCATCAACATATACTTGTTCATAACTTGTCATAACGTGTCTTTAGCACCTTGATGCCATCCTGGACGTACTGTAGACCTAAAACTGCAGATCTATAAGCTTGTGACGTGTCGTACTGCTGCGACGCGATGTGACCTACTGACCTTGTAGATCTGCCATTTTATGTGCGTAACACACTGGTGAAACTGGGCACACAACTCCCTATACCCGCAGGGACATGCAGAGAATTTTAGCAGCGGCTGAAATTACCTAAAGTGGCACTTTTTGGCAACACTTGGCAAAAGAGTACGACCCCGCACTCTTTAACTACCGGAGATGTGGCGTACAAGATGGATTTCTACACAGAGGACAAATTATTTTAAAGTGAAAATGCTGCTTTCAAGCACAATGGAGATCGGAAAACATGCAATTCTCCTGAATTCAATGCTGCCTTCGGGTATGGCATGAAGAGGAGGGGCATTTGCATTTCTTTCACCATAGTAAATGTTGCATTCATGGTCTGGTGAGGGCAGTTTGTTACAGACGGGTAAAAGGGCAGGGGCTCAAGCCCCTCAGTTTGTTACAGACGGGTAAAAGGGCAGGGGCTCAAGCCCCTCAGTTTGTTACAGACGGGTAAAAGGGCAGGGGCTCAAGCCCCTCAGTTTGTTACAGACGGGTAAAAGGGCAGGGGCTCAAGCCCCTCAGTTTGTTACAGACGGGTAAAAGGGCAGGGGCTCAAGCCCCTCAGTTTGTTACAGACGGGTAAAAGGGCAGGGGCTCAAGCCCCTCAGTTTGTTACAGACGGGTAAAAGGGCAGGGGCTCAAGCCCCTCAGTTTGTTACAGACGGGTAAAAAGGCAGGGGCTCAAGCCCCTCAGTTTGTTACAGACGGGTAAAAGGGCAGGGCTCAAGCTGCCTTTGACGTCTGTGTGCCCGTGGCTGCTTTACAGTGTGTCAAGGAACCTCTCCCTCTGTTTCTCCACCTTCCTTTTCTCTTACTCCTTCCTTCCCTCCATCCCTCTCTCTCTCCCTCCTCCCTCCCTCTCTCCCTCCCTCTCTCCCTCCCTCCTCTACCTCATTGCTCGTCTCCACTGAACTCTGTGTGATACGCAGTAATCCCTCCATGCTGTTAAACGCTAGGGAAAGCATTCATTTTACGGATGAATCGAAATTATCGTATTTTTTTAATTAACGCAAAGAGCTATCGAGTACCCTGACAAGCACTCTATGAATAGAATATGTTGTTGACACAGTCGAGCAAAACTGAAATTGAACAAAAATACAAAATAGCATTTCGTGCTTGTTTCTTGGTATGCAATGCAATCTCTCTAAAACAAATGAAAGATTTTTCAACATACTTGAGGCAAATGACGGAAGTCTTCCTCCCCTATACGTCAGTCTGTACCAGTAATGACATCAGTGTATTCTGCGATGTAACGACACTGTGATTGTGTTTATTTGCTTACGTATTTACCTAAGCTTGCGGCGGGTTGCTGTGATGACATCCCGGTTCTTTTCCCTTCTCTCTCTCTGAACACAACAACAACTTATATGGAGCCTGCCATCAACCCACTTCTTTATCCCCCGTGATGTGACATTAAGCTGCTTCTGATTCTTCTGATTTGATTCTATAATTCTGCACTGTGACTATATTTTTGTTCTACATATACAGTATAGCACTATAGCAGGCTATTGCATAGGATAGGATGTTTGCATATACCGGTTGCTTACGTATTGCCTTGGCGTGCTACTGGAATGCCACTGTGACTAATGCTTTGTGCACAATGGCAGCTACAGAGATACAAGGCTACCAGTATTATTCAATGAAAGCCAGCGAACATGAAGATACAAAGATAAGGTTACCATTATTTTTCAATGGATGAAGATAGTGATACAAATATACATCTGATGTTTGCAGCTGCTACAAAAGGTACAGTACAACAGCTACAACAAATTTGAGCTAGTTTCAACTTCAGATATGAAGCCTCAAAGCATGACAGACATGCTGTGTAGGTTTGTATATTTTGTATCTGCCAGTGTGAACAGAACATTCATGTATTTATTTAGTTCTCCACAGGGCAGGCTATATTGCATAAACATGTATAGGACTACTTGAGTACAGTACTCAAGTGAATCATCTCTGTCGGGTGGAGCTCTCCAAACATGTCCAAAACTGTTACTTTGCAGGATTCAAATTCAAACGTGCATGGCAAAAGTAAAGTATAGCCCAAGCGACCAATGTGGCTCGAAATGTGGAGCTTCTCGCTGTGTTTCGAGCTAATGGAAAGTTAAAATATGGAGATAAAAGGTTTATGCCCGATAGCAATTAAAGTCCTTACTGTCCCCTTGTCTACCTCGGTCTCTTGTCCCCCATGTGTGTCCCTCCACCTCTTCACCTCTGGTCCTCATCTCCTGTCCCTCTTATCTCTGGAGACGGAGGGGTTCTATTTTAAGACGCCAGTCTCCGAGTCTCCCCCTTATACCTTCCATCACACTGTCGCTCTGCAAGCCCTCCAGACGACAAGAGGGTAATGGGATATGTCTCGCTCTCTGTGTGTGTGTGTGTGAGGGGGGGGGGGGACCCATATGAATCATAGCCAAACATCCCCACAAGTATAGTGGAATTTGAGAAATATACGTTACCGACGGGCGGACGGGAGTTACCAGTCGGTCATTTTAGATCTCGCCCCCCCCTCGAAATATAGGTGAGGATAATTTTCCTGGTCCTCACAAGAGAAATAATGGTTATGGTTTTATGATTCAAATAAATGTTTAAAGTTATAAGCTTACAATTAGTTAAAACCTCCACATTGGTTATGGTTATGATTGCATTTAGGTGGAAAGTAAACAGTTTTTTTACATTTCCAACATTCATCAAGAATACACAGCAAGCAATACCAGTGTAGCAGCCGCTCCTCTGCAAACCAACACGCACAACACAATTAAGCCACAACAAACAATACAGTCCCCGATGGACAAGCAGCAGCACTGTCTTCCAACTGTGTTCAAACAAACAACAACCAAATAATACACAGAAAGTACCTGCAATGCAATTGCATTTCTCACCACTTCTGATGGCTGTGATGCGCTGCGATGTCCATTTCCACCCTGTTCCAATTAACTTGATCTATTGTTCATTTGAGTTAACCCCAACGCAAGCTTCCTTTTCATTTCATTTCACCAACTAAGCACAAGTAAACAAAACAATCTCTCTGCCACTTGCTTGAAAAACGTGCCACTGGCTCCTTGCTATTAATTAACAATAATGCATTGCACCTTAGCTCTGGTCCCTAGCTTGCAGACCAGCCTCTGGTAAAAATAACGTTTTTGCTACTCACCAAAACAAAGGCGGGTTGTGTCATTAGAAAGCCCTTCTTTCCTTAGTGGGAGCACTCTGAGCCCCCCACCACACGTATAAACGGTAATCTTTGGCCAGAAAGGGATTTTCTTTCACCGGAGGAAAAATATTCTCTATGAGGCAATTCTCTGGGCAATATCGGTAGAGGGTGCATTGGAGTATCTTTTTCCCGGTGGAAACAAAATCCCCTTTGGACCAGAGCTAATTGCACCTGTGCTGCTGACCCACTGAAACTGGGAATATACCAGATTAGGGGGAATACAAGTGTTGTGAAAGCTATCATTTTGTTCAAATTTGCATTTTGTAGTTATTTTCCTGTAATTTAATAACAAAAATAATCAACGGAGATAGACAAAGAGACATTCATGGATTTAAATGTAAATGTAGGCCTATATTTCCCCCCTCCCCCCTGGAGCCAATTATGGCTGCTGCCTCTGATTGACAAAGCAAGATTGACAGTACAATTGTGATGTATTTGTATTTCACTTGAGTATTTCCAATTCCCAATACTTTGAAAACTATAGTTGCTAGTTAATTTGTAGATATTGATTATATTAACCACTTTAGCCTATAGAAATCCACCACTGCATAGTGCATTTAGAGGTCATATTTTTATATTCATTTCTAACGGCTGAAAGACGCTGCTAAAAATCAGAAAAACGCAGCGGGACCTTTATGCCTGAAATTGATGTCGTACCAAACCAAAAATAGCAGATCTACAAGCTCACAACTTTGTGAGCTTGCGTGCGTGCTTGCGTGCGTGCCTGCGTGCGTGCGTGCGTGTGTGTGTGTCTTCTCGCGTGCCACACACTTTCCTCGGTTCAAACGGTCAACCACGACAGACAGTTTCCATATGGAGGCACTCAGCAAACCACACGCACACACGGTCGCACGCGCACGCACACACGCACACGCACACGCACACGCACACGCACACACACAGAGCTTGTGTTTATCCCCCGTGACAGGGTTCTGGGGCCAGTCTATTGTTTCAGTGTTTATCTCAACCTCCTGGTCCTGCAGAGCAGAACAACGCAGTGACTCACTGTTTCTCCTGCTCTGTTATAGTATAGCATGTGTGGGTGGGGTTGGAAGGAGAGAAGGGTGGAGGTAAGGCATGTGTGGGTGGGGTTGGAAGGAGAGAAGGGTGGAGGTAAGGCTAAGGCACGCAGTGCCTGGGTGGGTGGGGTTGGAAGGAGAGAAGGGTGGAGGTAAGGCATGTGTGGGTGGGGTTGGAAGGAGAGAAGGGTGGAGGTAAGGCTAAGGCACGCAGTGCCTGGGTGGGTGGGGTTGGAAGGAGAGAAGGGTGGAGGTAAGGCATGTGTGGGTGGGGTTGGAAGGAGAGAAGGGTGGAGGTAAGGCATGTGTGGGTGGGGTTGGAAGGAGAGAAGGGTGGAGGTAAGGCACGCAGTGTGGGTGGGGTTGGAAGGAGAGAAGGGTGGAGGTAAGCTAAGGCACGCAGTCTATTTCTATCTGCTCGCTGTCATGCAGAAACCTCTTATCTCCATATTCATACTTTTTGTGTTTAAAAAAAATGGAAATTAACGTTTGTACTTGATCATATACACTACAACGTCACACAAAAGCATCAGAAGTAGTAGATCCGCAAGCTCGGAATATGGCGCGAATCGATGCGCTTCGAGCTTGTAGATATGCTACTTTTGATGCTTTTGAATTTGAATCCTGAATATTCACCGTTTCGGACCCATGGGGTTTCCGCCCGACAAGAGACAATGTATTTGTTCTCTCTCTCTCTCAACCAAGGTATAGGAGATGAATGGGACGGGACGGACGGGACGGTTATTATCGGGTTCAGGGATGTTTAGAAAGTCAGACGCTTGCCAAAAACCTCCACGTCACCTCCGCTTGAACCCTCTGCTTAGCCACAAGAGGGCAGGGAACGGAGGGGAGAAGAGTTCCGTCTTTCTCTCTACAGTCTACACATGCTTCATCCATGCACCTCATGTCTTTCTCTCCACAGTCTACACATGCTTCATCCATGCACCTCATGTCTTTCTCTCTACAGTCTACACATGCTTCATCCATGCACCTCATGTCTGTCTCTCCACAGTCTACACATGCTTCATCCATGCACCTCATGTCTGTCTCTCCAGTCTACACATGCTTCATCCATGCACCTCATGTCTGTCTCTCCACAGTCTACACATGCTTCATCCATGCACCTCATGTCTGTCTCTCCACAGTCTACACATGCTTCATCCATGCACCTCATGTCTGTCTCTCCACAGTCTACACATGCTTCATCCATGCACCTCATGTCTGTCTCTCTACAGTCTACACATGCTTCATCCATGCACCTCATGTCTGTCTCTCTACAGTCTACACATGCTTCATCCATGCACCTCATGTCTGTCTCTCTACAGTCTACACATGCTTCATCCATGCACCTCATGTCTTTCTCTCCACAGTCTACACATGCTTCATCCATGCACCTCATGGGGGAACCACTCAAGCGGCAAGCCTGGTATTTGTACTTTGTCCTGTTTCAACTGATCTACAAGCTGACAAGCTTTTGTGAGCCGTTCACCCTAATTTATTGGACTCTATTTCTCGTAATGCTGCAGGGCCACATTGGAACCAAGTGTTGCATTACGCTTGTGTTATTCCGAGTTTACATTATATTGTGGTTTAACTTGTATATATTTTACAAAAAAAATATTAAAAAAATCGAATCTAATCAAATCATAATGACATGCCCGTAATAGGGCTATAAGGTCTCGGTTCCTTCCTTGACTTGCCCTATCCTTTTATTTTTATGAATTGATAGATTTTTTCCAGATTTTTGACTCTCCTCCCCACTTTCCACTGCTGTGCCGAGTGGTGTTTTTTTTATCAATCAGCTATATTTTTGCCATTTATATATTTGAATCCTGAAAAGTTTTGGTCATGTGAGGTTTCCACCGCCCGACAGAGACAATATATATTTGTATTTCTTATGTAAAGATTAGTCAACATGAAACGATTCTAACCAATGCTTTATAATTAGTCTCGTAAACGAGATCACATCGCATCGCAATGTGTTGTGAGCTTGTAGATTGGCCATATTAGAATCACTCATTAATGGTAATCATAATAGATTTTAAAGTCATATCACACATGCACTATTATAAAACAAGGACAAATGTCACAGGCCTGAGAGACTGAGGAGGGAAAAGTCAACTGCAGTAGAGTCGTGTGCACCTTATCTATTATGCTCTTTGACAAGTTAATTTGCTAACGTTAATAATTAAACGAGAGCGCCCATCACGCTTAATGAGGAAACAATATGAAATTATGAAAGGGAATTAGTGAGCAGAACTGCCCCCTCCCCCCCCCCCCCCCCCCCCCCACACACACACACACACACACACACACACACACACACACACACACACACACACACACACACACACACACACACACACCAAATCGCAGCCCTTTTATCTGCAATGTCTAAAAGTCCATTGTTAGATGTGTGAAATATCATGGCAACAAGCTGGCTGGTAAAAAGTGATACAAAGGAATCATGTTGGGATATTTTTGCGGTCTAGCTAACAGTAGTCTCTCATTCATCTCTATACTATACTGCATACTGTAGTTCGTTGTTTTGTGACGGTCGGAGCGCCGGAGAAGGTTGGATAGTTCCGGGCTAACCCTGTTACAGGCTGAAAGCATCTAGCCACTCAAAAGCCTTTTGCACAGACTTAAAGCTGCTGCAATCCATATCATTTCTGTCCTAGACGGAACTCATTGAGCTGATTCCAACCCTGCAAGGGGGGCCAACCAGAGAATAAATTCCGCTGAGTCCAATTCATTCGTCCATGCACAGACAGCATCATACTGCCTGGAGTCACCATCGCATGGACTCCCTGCAGGTTTAAATGCCACTGCATGGTTCTACAGGTACACACCATCGCATGGACTCCCTGCAGGTTTAAATGCCACTGAATTACAGGTACAGTACCCAGGTACAGTACACACCATTGCATGGACTATACCTGCAGGTGTACTGTACACATCACCGCATGTGAATATCAGCTCAGAGCATCTGCCCCCCCCTCCCCCTCCACCTTTCCCCAGTCCGTTCTATCTCAAATTCAACATGAGACATGGGACGCATGAGTTATTGCTTCAGTCCTCTCCCTTGACTGTTTGTGTGATAACATAGCCTGTCTATATTATCATAACCCCCCCCTCTCTCTCTCACACACACACACACACACACACACACACACACACACACACACACACACACACACACACACACACACACACACACACACACACACACACACACACACACACACACACACACACACACACACACACACACAGATTTCGCTGCAAGTAGCCTATAGATAAAGGCAGAGGCAATAGCTTGCTGGGGGCTTAGAGGAACTCGTCACAGTCGGGTGGAAACCTTGTACGTCCAAAAATATAACTTTTTTTTACCCGTGTTCCAGTGGATCCAAATTTAGTCACAAGCTCTTGTTAATACTTTACATTGGTCACCCGAAAATGACTTATTTTCTATCAATTACAGTTACACACCCCATGAAGCCTTGAAATCATGGAGACTTTATTTTTATTTTGCATTCCTGAGCCAATAATTTGATGACCGGGTCATCGGTCAATAGGAGACTCAATAGGAGACTCAATAGGAGACTCCACCGGTCATCAAATTATTGGCTTAGTAATGCGACAAAAACAAAACAAAACTCTCCATGAATATCAAGGCTTCATTATTTGGGTGAACTACTTTAAATGAAGACCTGAGGGTGATTCTACAAATGCACACACACACACAAAAATGTTCAAAAAGCAATCTCGAGCTTGTATAGCATGCTGTTTTTGAATAGAATACAAAAGTAATCGTTTTGGACATGAGGTTTCCACCTGACAGAAAGGGTAGCCTATCTCAAATGGAAGAAAAATAAACTTTCACACACCATTGTAGCTGCATACTATGTTATACAGAATTCTATCACGCAGCCCACACTTATTATTCTACACACAAACACATACGTACAAAGCACAGCATAGAGGCCATGCAATACAGGAATGTATTTATACTACCAGGGCTGTTTTTCTGGGATGGTTTACGTCTCTTCCAAGGACAACAGCTACCGATGTTGGGAGATTTTCAACAGCAGTGGATGAAGTACATACAATGTAGAAATACTGTTACAAGTAAAAGTATTCACACAATTCCCGGGTAAAAGCACATAAGTACTTGGGGTCCCCGGTCTAAATCGGTTTTGTGCCAATATTGTAAGCATATTTTACAATGATTATGTTTGAATGATGAAAAAGCCTTTTGTGATAATGAAAGCTGCAGATGAAATCAAAAGCTTTCCAGAGATTCCTTGCGAAGCATAGCGGAAGCATGAGCGGAAGCTTGCCAAGCTCCGCGTGCGCCACGGAAGGGGACATTCGGTAGGCCAATCAGACAGATGTAAACGTTTGCTTTCTCATGCCAATAAAGCTCCCTTGGATTGAATTGATGAGTCCCGGAAATGACACGCTGTGATTGGCTATAGTAGTCACTTGAGTGGCAGCGACGCAGCGTGCCTTCCGCCTTCG